>NT_039614.1:337500-675000 GCF_000001635.26 Mus musculus | reverse complement strand
CACCAAAGGGCAATTTATTTTTTTTCAGCTAAAAAGTATTTCTCTAATCACATTTTTGTAATATTTCTAAAGCTCTTACAATTAAATCATACTTTATGTTTTTATCTATGCTCTGTGTCAGCTCATACACCCCTACATTATCCCATTATCAGTTTTTTAATGACATGTAACTTGACAGGTCATGGGACTTAGAACCTAGTATATTATTAGTTGGACTTAGCCTTTAAAAAGACTCATAATGCCATGCTGTTATATCCACAAGTCAGGATGTCACACAACACTCACTAGGGAAGCTTCTTTTCATAGTAGGTGGCAATTAACGTAGAGACCCACAACCAGTCAGTGTGCAGAGAGTGCTCAGTCCTAAATAGGGCATCTGTATCCTACCACTTCCATAAAGACTGAAGGTTCTTTACAGAGAAGGAAATGGAAGAATTGAAAGACCCAGGGGTGGTGGATGAGTTCAAGGAGACTCTTTTCAAAACAAAACCAACGAGGCATATATATATATGTTGTGACAGCAGTTATGACAGCATGCATATGACCTATGCAAGCTCAATACTGACATAATTCTTGTATGGAAGATGGGAGGGAGCAAAAATTCCATCCTTAGCTGAGAGAAACTAGCATAATAGCTGGTGGGAGGAGAGTTTGATTCTTTATTGTCTTAGTCAGGGTTTCTATTCCTGCACAAACATCATGACCAAGAATGGTCCCACCCACAAGGGGCCTTTCCCCCTTGATCACTAATTGAGAAAATGCCTTACAGTTGGATCTCATGGAGGCATTTCCTCAACTGAAGCTCCAACTGTGATAACTCCAGCTGTGTCAAGTTGACACAAAACTAGCCAGTACACATAGCATAATAAACTGGAGTTCTTTATGCTACTGAGGGATCTAGATGCCTCCTCTCTATGCTCTCCCCCCACCCCCACAAAAGTGTTTATCCAATGAGCTGGTACCAATTTGTCTTTGTTAGGGTTTCTATTCCTGGACAAAACATCATGACCAAGAAGCAAGTTGGGGAGGAAAGGGTTTATTCGGCTTACACTTCCATACTGCTGTTCATCACCAAAGGAAGTCAGGACTGGAACTCAAGCAGGTCAGGAAGCAGGAGCTGATGCAGAGGCCATGGAGGGATGTTTCTTACTGGCTTGGCTTCCCCTGGCTTGCTCAGCCTGTTCTCTTATAGAACCAAGACTACCAACCCAGAGATGGTCCTACCCACAAGGTGCCTTTCCCCCTTGATCACTAATTGAGAAAATGCCTTACAGTTGGATCTCATGGAGGCATTTCCTCAACTGAAGCTCCTTTCTCTGTGATAACTCCAGCTGTGTCAAGTTGACACAAAACTAGCCAGTACATTTATAAAGGTGCGATTCCTGGTATACAGACCACACAGCAGGGCAGACTCCACATGCAACAGTAGTTGCCAATGCAAACCACACTTTATACAAGATAGAGATAGAGATAGAGATAGAGATAGAGATAGAGATAGAGATAGAGATAGAGATAGAGATAGAGATAGGGATAGACATAGGGATAGACATAGGGATAGACATAGGGATAGACATAGGGATAGACATAGGGATAGGGATAGGGATAGGGAGGGAGAGAGAGAGGATGAGAGAGAGAGAGGGAGAATAAAAGAAACTGTGAGAGAGGGGGAGGGAGGGAGGGGGAGGAAGAAGGAGAGGGAGAGAGAGAGGAGTTGGGCAGGTAGGGAGGTGGAGTGGATTTGGGGGAAGTTGAAGAAGGAGGATGGATACAGTTAAACTATGAATAAAATTGTATGAAATTCTCAAAGAATTAATAACCACTTTATTTAAATTTCAGATGTTCCTTTCTTAGGGTCCACGGATCCTTTGGGAAGGAGGCTTCTACAGTAGTGGGTTTCCATGTAACTTTTTCAGTCTTTAGTGGTAATTTTCCTCCCAGTAACCACTCCTCTATCCTAGCTCTCTCTTTCTCCATTTAATCATTAATCCATTCTGTTTTACCATTCCTTTTAAAACATTTTATATTGATGCTTATTTCAACCTTTCCTTGAAACAACCCCTTTCCCCACCAGCCCACTATGGCCCCTTTGTAATTTCAGGTCCTTTATGGGAATTCCAAATGAAACACACATGTCTAAATTCAAAGCTAACACACACCGATATGAGAAAACATTTAATGCTATAAATTTCTCCCTTAGGACTCTTTCAATGTATCCCAGAGATTATGGGTTGGCATTAATAGTCTTTTAGGATTTGATATACTGCTCAAATTTCTTCTGTCTTTTAAATTTTTCACTAGGAGTTGGCTGCTATTATGATGTTCTTCCTTTTGTTTGTGATTTGTGGCTTCTCTCCTGAAGATTCCAATAACCATTTTTGTTTTCTATATTTTGCTTTGTTCCCTGTAATTCTCGGGGGATTTCTTCTCTGCTGTTATCTATTTGGTGTTCTCTGTACCCTTTATGCCCGGATAGACATTTCTTTCCTTGGTTTGGGGACTCTTTTCCTCTATGATTCCCTTAAGATATGTTCTAGATCTTTGAACTTGAGTTCTTTTCCTTTTGTGCTCATAATTCACAGATTTTATCATTTTAAAGTGTACCAAAGTTCCTGGATATTCAGTTCAAGGGTTTTTATATTCATCTGTTTCCTTGATAGCATGATGTGGCTCTTATACTTTGTCTTTTAATGGCTTGATAAAATTTTGAGTTTTTGCTGACAATCAACTTTTGTATTAAAACAATTAAACATTTTAAATGTTACCTATGAATAAACCCTCTGAATTTTTTTCAGTTTATTGAGTTTTTCACCTCAGTTCAGTTCAGTTTTTAAAAATACATCCGTGGTTGAAATAAGATCACCCCACTTCACCCTCCTTTTCCTCTATGAAGGTTCAGAAGGGGCAGAGCCACATGGAGCTGGCTTGTTCTAGACCTTGCAGACACCTACAGAGGATTGTTTCTCCCTCTCAGCCCTGTGGTTGGTTGTTTAGGGGTGGAGCCTAAACAAGGTGATAAACTTGTGTGGGGTCTGGCTCTCTCATACTGAGTCCAACCCAATGGGCCGGGACCCTGGCAGAGATGACCTGTGGCATGGCCAGAAAGACACAGCAGGAAGTTGAATTACTGCTGAAAAGCGGTAGCATTCCCCAAAGTGGTCTGCTTGGCCTTTTCATGAAGATTAGAAAATATGTTAATCCATGGACCTTTATTACCACTTGTATTAATACACATGAACAAATCTACAATTTTCTTCAGTAGTCTGAGCTTCTGCAAAATTAGGACATCCAGATGATTAGTGAGCTTGGAAAGAACCTAATAGTCACAGCAGAGAAAGTAAAGGTAAGAGAGGCTTAACCAGTCCATTGGTTACCATATGTCTTAGTCAGGGTTTCTATTCCTGCACAAACATCATGACCAAGAAGCAAGTTGGGGAGGAAAGGGCTTATTCAGCTTACATTTCCGTACTGTTGTTCATCACCAAAGGAAGTCAGGACTGGAACTCAAACGGTCAGGAAGCAGGAGCTGTTGCAGAGGCCATGGAGGGATGTTTCTTACTGGCTTGCTTCCCCTGGCTTGCTCAGCCTGTTCTCTTATAGAACCCAAGACTACCAGCCCAAAGATGGTCCCACCCACAAGGTACCTTTTCCCCTTGATCACTAATTGAGAAAATGCCTTACAGTTGGATCTCATGGAGGCATTTCCTCAACTGAAGCTCCTTTCTCTGTGATAACTCCAGCCTGTGTCAAGTTGACACACAAAACCAGCCAGTACACCATAGTAACCTCTAACCATACACTTTTAAAAGCCTATCTCTTGAGCGAGGTTTCCCTGTCATTTGTAGAAAACATAACTTCATATCAACTTTCCTTGTCCTCTGGCTCCTGCAATCTTTCCATTCCCTCTTCCATGTTCTTCCCTTAAGGGAAGGGGTTATGTTGTAAATGTATCAATTTGGGGCTGGGTACCTCATTTGTTCTGTGCATCTAAACAAGTCCTGAAGAACCAAAACACTAATAGACTTGGTAACAGGGAGAGGGGAAATCTCATGAGGCTCCACCCATAAACAAACAACTGCAGGGCCAAGAGTGACAAACAATTCTCCACAGAATTGAGCCTCCTAATTGGTTACTACAGCAAATAATTGGCCCTGGAATTATAGACCTAAAAGTAATGCTAAATGTGCTGAGCAGATTGTATTTGTATATTTAGGCAGGTGTGTGTGTGTGTGTGTGTGTGTGTGTGTGTGTGTGTGTGTGATAACAACATACAAAAAGAGACCATAATTTTGAGGGAGCAAAGGCACACTCACAGCAGGGGTTGGGGAAGGGAAAGGAAGCTGGAGTGATGTAATTATATTTACTTTTAAAAACGAAAATAAATAGCTTTGGTCAGCTGCCAGTGAGGTGCTCAGTCCTTCAGAGGAATCTAAGGCCTTGTTAGGGTGATGCCTGCACTACATCCTGTGACATCTCCCTCCAGACTTTCAGAAGTCAGTAGGCAGAAGCCAAGGCCCTGGCACATCTTGTTCCCTGCAAATATAAAATACAGCTAGTTCTACCAGAGCTGTGGAAGAAAATGTGGAGGACAGACATCATCTGCTACAACAAGCGGACAGACCACTTCCTTACTCACAGAGCTTTACTGTGAGGCTCCTTTAGCTCTGCACGAGGTATTTTTGCATAAGATTTTGGTTTAGCCCCTGTCAAGACGAGTATGGAAGAGTCTGCCTCTTGTTCTTTCTGCTGTGGCTGTTCATATGAATTTTGTGCCCATGAGAGAAGCCGAGAGTCGCATAGCACAAAGAGGAGGAACCAAAGCAATCCCAGATGCTCAGCAGCCAGCCCCCTGCTTCTCAGTTTGTGCTCAGCTCCCCCTGCAGTTTCTGTCACTGTGTCACTCAGAGCACAGTAGTACACAGCCGAGTCTGACTCTTGCACTGAGGCTTTCTGCAAGTGGAAGGAGGTGGCTTCTTTATTGTATGTGGCTTCAAACCCTCTGCTGCTTCCTTTCTCTTTGTCCCTTGAGGCTCTAAAGAGGAACTGTGGCCCTTCTCCGGGATACTGCACATACCAGAACAGAGCTGGGTACCCTGAGGCTGAGTAGTTGCAGTGTATCGTAAGAAAGTCCTCTTCTGAGAGGGCCACTTGACCTTCCGTCTGAGTCACTGAGTCCCCCTGGGCCATTGCTGGGGAAGAAAAACAAAACAAGACAAAAACTGATATGAATGTCATTAAAGACCAAGCTCTTAGATGAAGTTAAGGCTCAAAAATATTCTGCCATAAAAACGTGAGAAGTTTAAGGTCACTCTACTTACTGAATATGAGGAGCATCACAGTCATGAAGCCTGGAGAAGAGTTCATCTTTAGACCCATCTCGACAGTGTTCATGATTCTTAGCATGTGGAAAACGCAGACAGAAGCAACTAGTCTAAACTTGAATTCATATAGGAAATGCTATAGCGTTGGGATGCTGCGCCCTCTAGTGACCAGAGAGTAAACCAAGTTAAGCGTAGCAACATTTGCTAAAAGACCCAAGCAATGAACTCTTGGTTAGAGTTGAAAGATCTCTTGTACTTCAAAGGTCATGCTTTCTTTGTTCTAAAAGAATAGCAATTTTATGGAATTTTTTATTAAAGTTTTTCAGGAGAGAAGTCACACTCTATAAAAAGTACTCAATATTCCTAAATTTCAGAAAAGGTGAAGAAATACAACTTATTGAATTCCATGGAGTGACCTGAATTTTTGGAAAAGGTTCCCCTTCTCCCTTGAAACATGTCCTGCTAACATAAACCAGCTTGCTCAGTGAGCTAAGTCTACATAACAGACTTGACTTCCTGCCTTCATCTGCACTCGGCTTCTCTCGGTGTTTACATTGAAGCTCTATGTATTTAAAATATAAATCTATTTCCTTGCTTCTACTAAGAAGATTCTGAGATTAAATGTAATAATGATAGAAATTCTTCTAGTTTCTTGTAACCATGTTCACAACTGTTTACATATACTTGCTATACCAAGCTCCTGTCAGAAAGCACTTTTTGGCATCAGCAATAGTGTCTAGGTTTGGTGTCTGCAGATGGAATTGCCTTTCCTTCAGTCTTCTTCATTTTTTTTATTCCTGAATTTCCTTTAGATAGGAACAATTCTGGGTGTAAATTTTTGAGATGAGTGGGTGGCCCCATCCCTCAATTGGGGACCGTGCCTATCTAATGGAGGTGGTCTCTACAGGTTCTATCTCCCCTTTAGTGACTATTTTGGCTAAAGCCATCTCTGTTGGGTCCTAGGAACCTCTCACTTCACTGAAGTCTGGCAGTTTCTAGTCCTACTTCCCCATTTCCCACTGCTACATGTTTTTGTTCAATTTCCTGACCATCTGAATTTCTCTCCCATCTCTTCCTATACCTGATCCTGCTCTCACTTCTTCCCCGCTCTCCTCTCTCCCTCCCAGATCCTTTCATCCCTCTACCTCCTGTGATTATTTTGTTCCCCTTTCTAAGTAGGACTGAAGCATTCACACTTTGATCTTCCTTCTTCTTAAACTTCATATGGTCTGTGAGTTGTATCGTGGTCATTCTGAGCTTTTGGGCTAATATCCACTTATCAGTGAGTACATACCTTGTGTGTTCATTTGTGTCTGGGTTACCTCATTCAGGATGATATTTTCTAGTTCCATCAATTTGCCTGTGAATTTCATGAAGTCATTGTTTTTAATAGCTGTTGAATTTTTAAATAATTTCTAGAAGTTTTTTGATAAGAGTTGGAGATCTCTGTAGTATTCTATCATTTGCAGATAGTGATAGTTTGACTTCTTCTTTTCCTGTTTGTATCCTTTAATTTCCTTCTCTTGGCTTACTGCTTCAACTAGTGCTTCAAGGACAATGTTGAAAAGGAATAGGGCCAGGGGCCACTCCTGTTTTGTTTCTGACTTTGGTGGGATTGGTTCAAGGTTTTCTTTATTTAGCACAGTAATTCCCAACCTTCCCACTCTTTAATACAGTTTCCCCTATTGTGATGACCCACCAGTCATCAAATCATCAAATGATTTCATTGGTATTCCATAACTGTAATGTTGATACTGTTGTGGATCATGATGTAAATATCTGTGTTTTCCGATGATTTTAAGTGATCCCTGGGGAAAGGTTGTATGGTTCCAAAGAGGCAGCAACCCATAGGTTGAGATTTAGGATGCTGATTTAGGATGATGTTGGCTGTGCGTTTCTCCCCTATAGCTTTTGTGTTGGGGTATGTTTCTTCTAGTCCTACATTCTCTAGGACGTGTATGAAGAAGTCATGTTGGATTTTGTCAAAGGCCCTTTCTGAATCTATTGAGATGATCATGTGATTTTTGTTTTTAAGTCCATTTATGTACTATATTACATTAATTGCCTTGTGGTTTTTTTTTTTTAAACTATTCCTGCATTTCAAGGATAAAGCCATTGTGGTCGTGGTATATAACCTTTTTAGATGTATTTCTGTATTCTCTTCACAAGTATTTTATTGTGTATTTTTGAGCCTATGTTCATCAAGGATATTGACTTATAGTCTTATTTTTTGTTGCTGTATCTTTGCCTGGTTTGGACATAATTATAGTGGCTTTGGAGGACTTTGGGAATACCCCTCTTTCTATTTTCTTTAATTGTTGAAACGAAACTGTCTGTAGATCTTCTTTGAATGTCTAGTAGAGTTCTGCTATCAATACATCTGTTCCAGGAATTTTTTTAAGGTTGGAGGCTTTTCATTACTATTCAAATTCCTCATCTGTTATGGGTCTGTTTAGGTTGTTGGTTTCTTCTGGTTTAAGTTTGTTCATTTGGCTGCATCTAGAAATTCATGTATTTCTTTTATATTTTCCAGCTATACATTTTAAAAATATCCCCTTAAACTATTCTGAATTTCGTTGGTATCTGTTGTATTGATTTCCTGTTCACTTCTAATTCTGATAATTTGAGTCATCTCTTTCTTTCTGTTATTTAGTTTGGCCAAAGATCTGTCAATCTTGTTACTCTACTCAAAGAACCATCGTTTAGATTCATTGATTTTTTTTTTAAAATATGTTTGCTTTGTTTTTATTTCAGTGATTTCTGGTCTATTTCTATTTCTCTTTCTATTTCTTGTTTTTTGGATTTTGCTTGTCCTTGCCCAATTTTGGAGTTGCATCATTAAGCCGTTTATTTGTGCTTTAATTCTTTTAAAAGAATGTAGGTACTTAGAGTCATAAAATTCTCTCATAGGAATGCTGTCAATGTGTCCCAAAGGGTTTTGTTGTATTATGTTTTCATTTTTATTTAGCTCCAGGAATTCTTTTATTTGTCTCTTGATTTCTTCTTTCACCCCTTCATCGTTTAGAAATGAGTTATTTAATCTCCATGAGTCTGTGTATTGCTAGAGGGGTTTTTACTTTTGTCAGATTTTAGGATGGAAATGGCTGCTTGCTTCCATGTCCCATTTGACTAATTCTTTTGACTATCGTTTTACTCTAAGGTAGTGCCTATCTTTAAAACTAAGATGTGTCTCTTGCTGGCACAGATAGATGGATTTTGTCTCTTCATCCATTTAGTCATTTTGAGTGACTAACTGAGCCTAGTGATGTGTAAAGTTATTACTGCAATGCGTGCGTTAGATGAGGTCATCATGTTGCTGATGTTTGCAGCTGTCTGTGTTCTCAGCGGTATTGTATATTTTCATAATTATGGCTTTGTATTTCTGTCCAAAGCCTCTCTACTACCCTCATTTCTCTCTTTGGTCCCAAATAATGCTTCTCACGTTTTCTTTAGGTTTGCTTTGTTGGATATATAATCTTTCTTCCTCCCTCAATCAATCATGGCAGATAGTTTTGCTTCACATTGTTATCTTAGGATGGTTGTTATAGTCTTTTAAGATTCAGAATGCATTGTTCCAAGGTCTTCAGGCTTTCCAATTTTTGTTTTGAAGTTAACTCTTATTATGATAGGCTTTCCCTCATTTGAGACCTGTGTTTTTTCTCCTTTAGTTTCAATAAAATTTATTCTCTAGGTATATGTAGTATTTTAACTATCATATGCCATTGGACTTTATCATTTTTGTTCTTGTCTATTCAGTGTTCTGAGTGCTGCTATATAAATTTTTAGATGTTTTGTTTTCTATTTCTGTGAAGACTGGTGTGAGGTTTTGGTTGGGATTGCACTGAATCTTTTAATTATTTTTAGTACAATGGTAATTTTCACAATATGAATCCTATTGATCAATGAGCATAAGAGGATGTTCCATTTTCTAGTGTCTTCCTCTACCTGTTTCTTCAGAGATTTGTCATTTTTTTGAAGAAGAATTTAACTTCCTTAGTTAGGTTTATTCCCATATATATTTTTGGAAACTATAGTGAATGGGAATGTGTGTATGATCTGAATCTCAGCATGTTCGTTGTTGGTATGTAGACAGGCTACTGATGTTTGTAAGTATATTTTGTATCCTACCATGTTGCTGAACTTATTGATAATTTCTAGAAATTTTCTGGTAGGGTCTTGGAGATCTCATGTATAATAATACCACATCATCTGATAACTTGATTTATTTTTTTTTCATATTTGTATCCCTTTGATATCCATGTCAAATAACTACAAACAATTAAGGGAGAGATGGAGAAGTATTTATCCCTGAAGATAATCTCCCTAATTAGCTATCTAATAGTAGGTACTCAGCCCTAAAATTCTATACATACAACCAATGCTAATGAGACACAACTGATTGTATTTGTACATATATGTAACCTTAATAGTTATAAAGGAAAGACAAGGGTTTGTGAGGGAATGAGGAAAGGAATAAATAGGGAGGTGGAGGGAGGAAAGAGAAAGGGGAGTTAATAAAATTATGTAAGGAGAGGGTCTGATGCTAAGGTCTAGTTCCCTAATAGGTTCTTGATTTGTCAATAAAGAAGGCAGAGAGCCAATTGCTGGGTGGAAGGTACAAGTGAGATTCTGGATCCCTGGGAAAAAAAGGAGACACAAGGAAGGAGAGAAGCTTTTCTGTCATGCTTTGAGACTAGAAGCAAACATCCATCATGTAAGATCTTGGGGCAGACACGGCCTGTGGCTCTCCTGCTGCCAGGTTACCAGAGATGTTTGGCAGGAGCTGATTGGAGTTTGGGGTGGAAGGAGAGATGGAGATGGTGATTTGGTAAGCGCACACATTTCCAGGCAGGAGGTATCTGTGCCCAGCAATTGTGCCATGAAAGGCAAGCTGTAAAGTGACAAACTGAGTGTGTGTCCTTTATCCACTGCTTCAAGGGTTTTGGGAGTGGTCTGGTGGAGTGGTCGACTCCCAAAACAAAGGCGGGTAGAGAGAAAGGCAGTACTGGGGCTGATGGCAGCCGATCCCAGAGCCAAGCCGGAGCAAAGATGGGTAAGAAAGAGAAGCCAGGCCAGTGCTGGTGGCATCAACCCAGCTAAGCAAAGTGGAACAAAAGGGAGCCAGGAGTGGGTTGGTAGTACAGTCACCGTCCTGGGGAAAGTATGTTAACTACTTGCAACAAAATTATATTTTAATTTTTAAAATAAATTTTTAAAATGGAGAAAATTGTCCTAAATTGTTTTGAGTGACTTGACATTAACATTCTTATTTTGTATTTTTAATGTCTATATTAGTTGGCACCTAAAACTAACAACTGGCAAATGCTGCCTTGGAAGGCCTGTGACACAGGATGTAGATGAGGCTCCAGGCCCCATGGCAGGTTTGAGGACAGACTGCAGGTGCCCGTGGAGCAGTGTGCACTTGCAGCACAGAAGTACATGGCTGAGTCTCCAGGCTGGGTGTCTGTGATGTGCAGGGAGAAGCGTTTGGCTTTCTTATCCAGTAAAACGATGAGTCCTTGGGTCTGCTTTCTTTCCATATTTGAACGAATGTCAATGATGAGCTTAGGATTCTCTCCAGGTTCTTGCTTATACCAAGGGAAGTAGTTGGAGGCACTGTTCTCATAAGTGCAGTTGATGCTGGCACTGGATCCCTCCTGGACTCTCAGGATGGAAGGAAGCTGCTCCACCTGCTCGCCTTGGCTCATCCCTATGCAGAAAGATGGAACAAAAAAAAAGGAGAAAGGCTGTGAGGTCACCCCCTTTCCAGGAGTCTCTTTTTCTAGAGTAACTAGAATAAACCTGAATAGAGTTTCCCCCTGGGTGTCTCAGAAATGCCCCCTGATTGTTCTATGGCCTTCAGATATTAACTCACCATCCAGCTGCAGCCATAGAAACATGAATAATGTAGGAGCGTATGTTTTCATTGCTCTTCCCAATTAAATTAAAATCCAGAAGAGACTGTGGTGACTAGCAGGTCAGCTATAACTCTCAGGATGTTGTTCTTTCTCAGTGACAATTCTACCTCTGGAGTCACCTCAGCCACTGAGAAATAGGCTTTGCTTCTGTCACAAGCCTTCAGAATCAGCACACAAGGAAGTGAATTCTCTGCACACTCCCCAGCAGTTAAGATCTGCTGACACCTTGTGGTTGCATTCCTAACTACTGAGGCCTCAGGCTAAGAGCTTTCTGAACCTATGACGGACTCAGACACACAAAACACTAATAAGTCATCCCAAGAGGGTCTTAGTATTGAGAGCTCAAGAATGGTCTTGGTACACACCAGTGAGGCTGTTTGTTCTTTGCATATAACACATTGTATACATTATGTTTCTTATGTGTAATGTTTTCATATATAAATGTATATATGTTGTATATTAATAGGTGTGTGTAACATTTCTTCTCACTAGAACTGTATTTACTAATCAAACCTGGCATAGCCATACCCACTAAAAGTGATGAGAGCCATGAATCCAGCACCCCTGCTTGACACAGTCCCAGCAAAGCTGAGTGGCTTGCTGTAATCGCTGTCTTTCTATCTCTTACTTTTGCAGTTTGGTCTCTGCATGTTGCATTATTACGAACTTCCTGCATTATGATTCATTTTATACCTTTTCCTGAGAAAATATATGTCTAAGTCATTTTAGGAAAATCCTAAATTAACTTTATGTAGCCACTATTTGGAAGTCTTCTCTATTCCCTGCAGATCATTATACACAGATAAGCACATATCTAGATGAGATTGCTCTAGGAATCTTCTTAAGGTATCTGCCCTGAACTATCTCAAATGGTATAATTGGTGCTGGGAAAATCGAGACAATTGACAAACGACTGGCCAGGAGAATAGGTTACAGAATTAAGGTCTCTTTTTATTAGAGACTTATCAAGTCAGCTATGAGATCCCCCCGACCATCAAGCCTGGCTCCCTCCCTCCCCTTGCTGACTCCTTATCTCCTCTTTGGTAAGGACCCTTCATCTTTCCTCTCCATTACTGGCAAGGCCCTCCAGGCCCAGGATAATGTTCCTCCTATTTCAGTGAATTCTTGTTGACAATACAGATATGATGTGTTTGTACTTCATCCCACTTTCCAGAGAAGTCTGCCTAGAATCACAAATATACAGAGCTACTCTTAGGAAACTTCTGAGAAGTCATTTGACCTTGAGGATGGCACCATCCATTTCACTCACTCCTACTGCATCCAGTGTTGGGAGGCTGAATTACTGACAGAATGGAAGTGTGGATTCCCTGTGGAATCTGCCAAACCTTGCAACAAACCCAGCTTTCCTCCTTCCTGTGGACCCTCCTCAAACACCCCCATTCTAGCCCATTTGCTTTCCTTGGTGTCAGCGGTGAATACCTACAAACACTGTCTATCTGTAAATTTAGTGTTCACGCAGGCTTGGGGAGCAGGTGGACCATCTTCACTGCTCTCCCTATCATTTCTCCTGGTACTATTCTCAACCCCATAACCTGCAGGGAGCTCTTCTCGCACTGTTCCTGCATTCATTGGGACTCAGCTGAACGTTACTACATTGCCTCTCCTCACCACCATTCCTTTGTTTCAAAGGCCAATAAAGACACTCCACCACAGCTGTCTAGAAATCAGGTAGTCCATCTTAACTCATCTTCATGTCCCACACTGAAATTTCTGCAGTTTTACCCCCAGCCCTGTAACAGCACTTGCGGGCTCCTGTTTTCCTTTCTACTTCCAGTTCCCAGGAACTAAAATAAACCTTACAGATAATGCAGTGCCACAGTTACTGTGAACCTTTATGCAATGACTCTCGTCCATCCCCTTTCATTCTTGTTACCATCCAAAGCATACACATCTTTCCTTCCTGCAGTGAACATATTAGCAGGGACTCAAGTAGATTATTCATTCTATCCTTCCTGCCTTCTATTACAATTTCTCCATTTTTATCCTCAGCCTGCTAACAACCTTCTTACAACTCCCCTTTTTGTACTTCATTCACTGGACACTACAACTTATAGTTCAGACACAGGGTTCCTAGCCCTTTAATCCCCCATCTTTCCATATAATGCTTTGCCTTATCATAACCTACTTGCAGGATCTTTTATTTGTACCATACTCTCAATCTTTATGTATCCCACCTGTAAATATAAGCAGAAGTGTCTATCAGCCCTTTCTCCTAGCCCACATCTATTCTTTCTGCCACACATTGGCCCATAGAAGCACTTTATACCAGGAAATCACTTCACCAAGATTCAAAGAAGTTATCAGAAACCAAGGAAGGAAACATACACTTTACAAAGAAAATACCATATATCAATACTTGGAAACAAAATCAATCCAGGTCCAGACAGTAGTACAAATATTCAATCATTAATAGCCAAGACAATATGTCCCCACCAGAACCCAGGAATCCTACTCCAGTAGACCATAAAAATGCAATATAGCTGAACACTAATACAAAGAAACCAAAATAGATATTATTATTTTTCCCAAGGACTCTAACGAGGGTATGAACAAATCTCTTAATGAGGTATGTGAAAACACAAACAGTTGGATAAATGAAAAAATCAGTTCAAGACATGCAAGCAGAAATAGAATAACTAGAAAAAAAAAACCACAGACAAAAAGATAAATCTGTAAATTAAAAATCTAAGAAGTCAAACCAAAGCCTCAGAACAAGGCCCAGAAGAGGGAATCTCTGGCATTAAAGGCAAGGTGGAAGAAATGGAGACCAGAGTCAAGGGAAATGTTAAATATAAAAAATCCTGGAACAAAATATCCAGTAAATCTGGGACATCATGAAAAGACTGAATTTAGAAATAATATAGATTTAGGAGGAAGAAAAAATTCAGAGCAAAGACACAGAAAAATATTCTCAACAAAATCATAGAAGAAAACTTCTTTAACCTAAAAAGGCAGTATCTACCAAGATACAAGAAATACAACAGATCTGCAGGAGACATCCTGGTTCCAGGACTCCACTGAGACCAGTCTGCACAGACATCCGGGCACCTTCCCTGCCAGAGGAGAGGTGTCTGCTCGGCCCAGGAGGGAATTGCCAGATAATCTGCGGGAGTCATCCTGGTTCCCAGACTCCACCGAGACTAGTCTGCACAGGTGAGAGTGTGTACTATAGAAGCTAACAGCTTCTAGGACAGGTCCTGTTTTGGGCCTTCATCTTCTGCCAGGAGGCAAGTCTGAATGCCAAATATCTGTGCACCTTCCCTGAAAGAGGAGAGTCTGCCTGCAGAGAGTGCTCTGACCACTGAAACTCAAGAGAGAGCTAGTCTCCCAGGTCTGCTGGTAGAGAATAACAGACTCATGACAGGAACAAGCTCTAACCAGAGACAACTATAACAACTGACTCCAAAGTTTGCTAGATGGCGAAAGGCAGAGGTAAGAATCTTACTAACAGAAACAAAGACCACTCACCATCATCAGAACTGAGCACTCCCACCTCAGTCAGTCCAGGGCACCCCAACACACCTGAAAACGTAGACCCGGATTTAAAGGCATATTTCATGATGATGGTAGAAGACATCAAGAACGTCTTTAATAACTCACTTAAAGAAATACAGGAAAACACTGCTAAAGGGTTGCAAGTCCTTATAGAAAAACAGGAAAACACATCCAAACAGGTGATGGAATTGAACAAAATCATACTAGACCTAAAATGGGAAGTAGACAAAATAAAGAAAATCCAAAGTGAGGCAACGCTGGAGATAGAAACCCTAGGAAAGAAATCTGGAACCATAGATGCGAGCATCAGCAACAGAATACAAGAGATGGAAGAGAGAATCTCAGGTGCAGAAGATTCCATAGAGAACATCAGCACAACAATCAAAGAAAATGCAAAATGCAAAAAGATCCTAGCTCAAAACATCCATGAAATCCAGGACACAATGAGAAGACCAAACCTACGGATAATAGGAGTAGATGAGAATGAAGATTTCCAACTCAAAGGGCCAGCAAATATCTTCAACAAAATTATAGAAGAAAACTTCCCAAACCTAAAGAAAGAGATGCCCATGAACATACAAGAAGCCTACAGAACTCCAAATAGACTGGACCAGAAAAGAAATTCCTCCTGACACATAATAATCAGAACAACAAATGCACTAAATAAAGATAGAATACTAAAAGCAGTAAGGGAGAAAGGTCAAGTAACATATAAAGGCAAGCCTATCAGAATTACACCAGATTTTTCACCAGAGACTATGGAAGCCAGAAGATCCTGGACAGATGTTATATAGACACTAAGAGAACACAAATGCCAGCCCAGGCTACTATACCCAGCTAAACTTTCAATTACCATAGATGAAGAAACCAAAGTATTCCATGACCAAACCAAATTCAGACATTATCTTTTCAAGAATCCAGCCCTTCAAAGGATAGTAAAGAAAAAAAACCAATACAAGGACAGAAACCATGTCCTATAAAAAGCAAGAAAGTAATCCTTCAACAAAGGTAAAAGAAGACAGCCACAAGAACAGAATGCCAACTTTAACAACAAAACTAATAGGAAGCAACAATTACTTCTCCTTAATATCTCTGAATATCAATGGACTCAACTCCCCAATAAAAAGATATAAACTAACAAACTGGCTACACAAACAAGACCCAACATTTTGCTGCCTACAGGAAACTCATCTCAGGGAAAAAGACAGACACTACCTCAGAGTAAAAGGCCAGAAAACAATTTTCCAAGCAAATGGTGTGAAGAAACAAGCTGGAGTAGCCATTCTAATATCTAACAAAATCGACTTCCAACCCAAAGTAATCAAAAAAGACTAGGAGGGGCACTTCATACTCATCAAAGGTAAAATCTCCCAAGAGGAACTCTCAATTCTGAATATCTGTGCTCCAAATAGAAGGGCAGCCACATTCATTAAAAAAAACTTTAGTAAAGCTCAAAGCACACATTGCACCTCACACAATAATAGTGGGAGACTTCAACACACCACTTTCACCAATGGACAGATCATGGAAACAGAAAATAAGCAGGGACACAGTGAAACTAACAGAAGTTATGAAACAAATGGATCTAACAGATATCTACAGAACATTTTATCATAAAAGAAAAGGATATACCTTCTTCTCAGAACCTCATGGTACCTTCTACAAAATTGACCACATAATTGGTCACAAAACAAGCCTCAACAGATACAAAAATATTGAAATTGTCCCATGCATCCTATCAGATCACCGTGGATTAAGGATGATCTTCAATAACAACATAAATAATGGAAAGCCAACATTCATGTGGAAATTGAACAACACTCTTCTCAATGATACCTTGGTCAAGGAATGAATAAAGAAGGAAATTAATGACATTTTAGAGTTTAATGAAAATGAAGCCACAACATACCCAAACTTATGGGACACAATGAAAGCATTTCTAAGAAGAAAACTCATAGCTCTGAGTGCCTCCAAAAAGAAACTAGAGAGAGCACACACTAGCAGCTTGACAACACACCTAAAAGCTCTAGAACAAAAGGAAGCCCAAGAGGAGTAGATGGCAGAAAATAATCAAACTCAGGGGTGAAATCAACCAAGTGGAAACAAGAAGAACTATTCAAAGAATCCACCAAATGAGGAGCTGGTTCTTTGAGAAAATCAACAAGATAGATACACCGTTAGCCAGACTCACTAGAGGGCACAGAGAAAGCATCCTAATTAACAAAATCAGAAATGAAAAGGGAGACATAACAACAGATCCTGAAGAAATCCAAAATACCATTAGATCCTTCTACAAAAGGCTATACTCAACAAAACTGGAGAACATGGATGAAATGGACAAGTTTCTAGACAGATACCAATACCAAAGTTAAATCAAGATCAGATTAATGATCTAAACAGTCCTATATCCCCTAAAGAAATAGAAGCAGTCATTAATAGTCTCCCTGTAGTGGCTATTCCTGGTTGTCAACTTGACAATATTTGGAATGAACTACAATCCGGAATTGGAAGGCTCACCAGTGACCCTTATCTGGAGGCTTGGAGATCCTTATCTGGATCTTGGTTTGAAGATCTTGAGCCATAGTGGCTATGGATTCCAGAAGATTGAATCGCAGAGTTTAAGGAACACGCCTTTAATCTGGACTACACCTTTCATCTGGGATTAAAGGTGTGGTGGAACATACCTTTAATCTGGGCTACACCTTCTGCTGGAGACAATATAAGGACATTGGAAGAAGGGAGCTCTTGCTCTTGCTCCTTCACCTGCTTGCTGCATGAGACTGAGTAACTGCTAGATCCTTGGACTTCCATTCACAGCTGCGACTGAACCATTGTTGGGAATTGGGCTGCCGACTGTAAGTCATCAATAAATTCCTTTACTATCTAGAGACTGTCCATAAGTTCTGTGACTCTAGAGAACCCTGCCTAATACAGAAGTTGGTACCAGGAGTGGTTCTAGAGTAACAGAAGTACAAGGATGAATCTTTTAAAATACTGGAATTGGCTTGTTGATCCACCAGCACTTTCAACTATTGAAACCTCTCCAGATTCTCTCCCTCCTGGGAGCTCAGAGAATTTTGAAGACCCATGGTTGAAACTATATTCCGAACTTAAAGAAGCTAATGACCTTGATTTTCTTAATGAATTAGGTGATTCAGTGCACAAAGCTTTCTACAAGATGGGGAAAAAATCGGAAAATGATTTTACTGGCTGGCTGCTCTTAGTATCTGTGGAAAAAATGATGAATGAAAGGAAGGAGTTGTGTGATAAAATCGAAAGGCTCCAGACACAAGTAAACGATCTAAAAGTTGCTAAGTGTGTCCTTGATGAGAATCTTCTCTCTTGTAGCAATAGAGCTCAAGTTGCAGAAAATCAAACAGAAACTCTCGTTGTAAGGTTGGCTGAACTACAGCAAAAATTCAAGTCTCAGCCTCAGAGTGTGTCGACAGTTAAAGTAAGGGCTCTAATTGGCAAAGAATGGGATCCTACAACATGGGACGGGGATGTGTGGGAAGATCATGTTGAAGCTGAGAATTTTGAATCTTCAGATTCTCAAAGGTTTGCCCCACCTGAGGAAGTAGTACCCTCAGCCCCACCCCTTGAAATAATGCCTTCCCCACATGAGGAAATTAATTTTGCAGAGTCTGATAAACCAGCAATGACTTTCACTACTGATGTGTCTCAAGGCCCACCAATAGTTTCTTCTAGACCTGTAACCAGACTCAAAGCAAAACAGGCTCCTAGAGGGGAGGTAGAAAGTGTAGTCCATGAGGAAATTCGCTACACTACTAAGGAGCTTAATGAGTTTGCTAATTCATTCAAGCAGAAACCTGGTGAATATGTGTGGGAATGGATTTTAAGGGTGTGGGATAAGGGTGGAAGGAGCATAAAACTAGAGCAGGCTGAGTTTATTGACATGGGTCCTCTGAGTAGAGATTCTAGGTTTAATACGGAAGCTCACATAGTTAAAAAAGGTGTCAAAAGTTTGTTTGAATGGTTGGCTGAGGTGTTTATCAAAAGATGGCCTACTGGAAATGACTTGGAGATGCCTGATATTCCGTGGCTTAGTGTTGATGAAGGGATTTTAAGACTTAGGGAAATTGCAATGCTAGAGTGGATATATTGTGTAAAGCATAATTGTCCACAATGGGAAGTTCCAGAAGATATGCCTTTCACCAGCTCTATAAGACGCAAATTGGTGAGAGGGGCACCAGCACATTTGAAGGGTTTTGTTCTTTCCCTTTTCCTTGTGCCAGATCTTAGCATTGGAGATGCTTCTGCTCAATTAGATGAATTAAATTCACTGGGTTTAGTTGGATTCCGAGGTAACAAGGGCCAGGTGGCAGCATTGAATTGCCGGAGACAAGGTGATTCTAGTTATTATAATGGACAGCGTAGACAAAAGAATGTTTATAATAACATACCCAGTAATGGTCAGCACAGGAGAGGTGAAATTTATAATGGCATGACTCGGTTGGACCTTTGGTACTGGCTAACCAATCATGGTGTTTCCAGGAATGAAATACATAGGAAGCCTACTGCATATTTGTTTGATCTGTATAAGTAGAAAAATTTTCAAACAAATGAAAGAAAGGCTACATTAGATCGTGGTAAACAGCCAAATGAAAGAAAGGCTACATTAGATCGTGGTAAACAGCAATCTCGGCCAGTGAATCAATTTCCAGACTTGAGACAGTTTGCAGATCCAGAACCCCTTGAATGAAGGGGTGGCTAGGTTCCGCTGAGGAAGGATCTTGATAAGACACTCAAAGGTTTTGCTGTTACCCTTTCTCCAGTTCTTCCCCAGAGGGACCTACGGCCTTTTACAAGGGTAACTGTACACTGGGGAAAAGGAAATAATCAGACTTTTCGGGGTCTGCTGGATACTGGTTCTGAGTTGACACTGATCCCAGGGGATCCCAAGAAACATTGTGGCCCTCCAGTTAAAGTAGGGGCTTATGGAGGGCAGGTGATTAATGGAGTTTTGACTGATGTCCGACTCACAGTAGGTCCAGTAGGTCCCTGGACACATGCTGTGGTGATTTCCCCAGTTCCAGAATGTATAATTGGGATAGATATACTCAGAAATTGGCAGAATTCTCATATTGGTTCCCTGAACTGTAGAGTGAGGGCTATTATGGTTGGAAAGGCCAAATGGAAGCCTTTAGAGTTGCCTCTCCCAAAGAAAATAGTGAATCAAAAACAGTATCGTATTCCTGGAGGCATTGCAGAAATGATTGCCACTATCAAGGACTTGAAAGATGCAGGGGTGGTGGTTCCCACCACATCTCCATTTAACTCTCCTATCTGGCCAGTGCAGAAAACAGATGGATCATGGAGAATGACAGTTGATTATCGAAAACTAAATCAGGTAGAAACTCCAATTGCAGCTGCTGTACCAGATGTAGTTTCGTTACTTGAGCAAATTAACACATCTCCTGGCACCTGGTATGCGGCTATTGATCTGGCAAATGCCTTCTTCTCAGTACCTGTCCATAAGGACCACCAGAAGCAATTTGCTTTCAGTTGGCAAGGCCAACAGTATACCTTCACAGTTTTGCCTCAAGGATATATTAACTCTCCTGCCCTGTGTCATAATTTAGTTAGAAGGGATCTTGATCGTTTGGATCTTCCACAAAATATCACATTGGTGCACTATATTGATGACATTATGCTGATTGGACCAAGTGAGCAGGAAGTAGCAACCACTTTGGACTCATTGGTAACACATATGCGTATCAGAGGATGGGAAATAAATCCAACCAAAATTCAAGGACCATCTACCTCAGTGAAATTCTTAGGAGTCCAGTGGTGTGGAGCATGCAGAGATATTCCTTCTAAGGTGAAAGATAAGTTATTGCACCTGGCCCCTCCTACAACCAAGAAAGAAGCACAACGTTTAGTGGGTCTATTTGGATTCTGGAGACAACACATCCCTCACTTGGGTGTGTTACTTAGGCCTATTTACCAAGTAACTCGAAAAGCTGCTAGCTTTGTGTGGGGCCTGGAACAGGAGAAGGCCCTTCAACAGGTCCAGGCTGCTGTGCAGGCTGCTCTACCACTTGGACCATATGACCCAGCAGACCCGATGGTACTTGAGGTGTCTGTGGCTGATAGAGATGCTGTTTGGAGCCTCTGGCAGGCCCCTGTAGGTGAATCACAGAAAAGACCTTTGGGATTTTGGAGCAAAGCTCTACCATCATCTGCAGACAACTATTCTCCCTTTGAAAAACAGCTCTTGGCCTGCTATTGGGCCTTAGTGGAAACTGAACGTTTGACAATAGGACACCAAGTTACTATGCGACCTGAACTACCCATCATGAGCTGGGTACTATCAGACCCTGCAAGTCATAAAGTGGGACGCGCACAGCAGCAGTCTATTATCAAATGGAAGTGGTATATACGTGATCGGGCCAGAGCAGGTCCTGAAGGCACAAGCAAGTTACATGAAGAAGTTGCTCAAATGCCTATGGTTTCTACTCCTGTTACAATGCCATCTGCTGCCAAACATGTGCCTATAGCCTCATGGGGTGTTCCCTATGATCGACTGACCGAAGAGGAGAAGACTAGAGCCTGGTTTACTGATGGCTCTGCACGTTATGCAGGCACCACCCAGAAGTGGACAGCTGCAGCATTACAACCCCTTTCTGGGACAACCCTGAAAGACACAGGTGAAGGGAAATCTTCACAGTGGGCAGAACTTCGGGCAGTACACATGGTATTATAGTTTGTTTGCAAGAAGAAATGGCCAGATGTATGATTATACACTGACTCATGGGCTGTAGCCAATGGATTGGCTGGATGGTCAGGAACTTGGAAAGATCACAATTGGAAAATTGGTGAGAAAGACATCTGGGGAAGAAGTATGTGGATAGATCTCTCCAAATGGGCAAAGGATGTGAAGATATTTGTGTCCCATGTAAATGCTCACCAAAAGGTGACTTCAGCCGAGGAGGAGTTCAATAATCAAGTGGATAAGATGACCCGTTCTGTGGACAGTCAGCCTCTCTCCCCAGCCATCCCTGTCATTGCTCAATGGGCACATGAACAAAGTGGCCATGGTGGTCGAGATGGAGTTTATGCTTGGGCTCAGCAACACGGGCTTCCACTCACCAAAGCTGACCTGGCTACAGCTGCTGCTGATTGCCAGATCTGCCAACAGCAGAAACCAACACTGAGCCCCAGATATGGCACCATTCCTCGAGGTGACCAGCCAGCAACCTGGTGGCAGGTTGACTACATTGGACCACTTCCTTCATGGAAAGGACAGCATTTTGTTCTTACTGGAGTAGATACTTATTCTGGTTATGGATTTGCCTTTCCTGCACGTAATGCCTCTGCTAAAACCACCATTCACGGATTGACAGAATGCCTTATCTATTGTCATGGTATTCCACACAGTATTGCTTCTGACCAAGGAACTCATTTCACAGCAAGAGAAGTACGACAGTGGGCCCACGATCATGGAATTCACTGGTCTTACCACATTCCCCATCATCCTGAAGCAGCTGGGCTGATAGAAAGATGGAATGGCCTTTTGAAGACTCAGTTACAGCGCCAATTAGGTGGTAACAGCTTGGAAGGCTGGGGCAGAGTTCTTCAGAAGGCAGTATATGCTTTGAATCAGCGCTCGATATATGGTACAGTTTCACCCATAGCCAGGATTCATGGGTCCAGGAATCAAGGGGTGGAAAAAGGAATAGTTCCACTTACTATCACTCCTAGTGACCCTCTAGGAAAATTTTTGCTTCCTGTCCCCATAACTCTAGGTTCTGCTGGCCTAGAAGTTTTGGCTCCAGAGAGGGGAGTGCTCCTACCAGGAGCTACAACAAACATTCCATTGAACTGGAAGCTCAGACTTCCCCCTGGTCATTTTGGGCTTTTAATGCCCTTAAACCAACAGGCTAAAAAAGGAATAACAGTGTTAGGAGGGGTGATAGATCCAGATTACCATGGGGAAATTGGATTACCTCTTCACAATGGTGGTAAGCAAGATTATGTCTGGAGTGTAGGAGATCCCTTAGGGCGTCTCTTAGTACTACCATGTCCTGTGATTAAAGTCAATGGGAAACTACAACAGCCTAATCCAAGCAGGATGACAAAGGATGCAGACCCATCAGGAATGAAGGTATGGGTCAATCCTCCAGGAAAAGAGCCAAGACCTGCTGAGGTGCTGGCTGAAGGAGAAGGAAATACAGAATGGGTAGTAGAGGAAGGTAGTTATAAATACCAATTAAGGCCACTTAACCAGTTGCAGAAACGAGGATTATAAAGTAATATGAATGCCCATTGTAAATTTACTAATGTGTTTGCGATTGTACGAGGGATAGTTATATCATGTTAGGCGTATTTACAACCTTGTTATTGTTTCATGTGAACATGAGATATTATTTGTGTCAAGTTGACAAGGGGTGGATTGTAGTGGCTATTCCTGGTTGTCAACTTGACAATATTTGGAATGAACTACAATCCGGAATTGGAAGGCTCACCAGTGACCCTTATCTGGAGGCTTGGAGATCCTTATCTGGATCTTGGTTTGAAGATCTTGAGCCATAGTGGCTATGGATTCCAGAAGATTGAATCGCAGAGTTTAAGGAACACGCCTTTAATCTGGACTACACCTTTCATCTGGGATTAAAGGTGTGGTGGAACATACCTTTAATCTGGGCTACACCTTCTGCTGGAGACAATATAAGGACATTGGAAGAAGGGAGCTCTTGCTCTTGCTCCTTCACCTGCTTGCTGCATGAGACTGAGTAACTGCTAGATCCTTGGACTTCCATTCACAGCTGCGACTGAACCATTGTTGGGAATTGGGCTGCCAACTGTAAGTCATCAATAAATTCCTTTACTATCTAGAGACTGTCCATAAGTTCTGTGACTCTAGAGAACCCTGACTAATACACTCCCAAAAAAAAAAAAAAAAAAAAAAAAAAAAAAAAAAAAAAAGCCCAGGACCAGATGGGTTTAGTATAGAGTTCTATCAGACATTTAAAAAGTTCTAATCCCAGTTCTTCAAAAACTATTCCACAAAATAGAAGCAGAAGGTTCTCTACCCAACTCATTCTATGAAGCCACAGTTACTCTGATACCTAAACCTCAAGAAGACCCAACAAAGATAGAGAACTTCAGACCAATTTCCCTTATGAATATCGATGCAAAAATTCTCAATAAAGTTCTCACTAACCAAATCCAAGAGCACATCAAAACAATCATCCATCCTGACCAAGTAGGTTTCATCTCAGAGATGCAGGGATGTTTCGATATATGGAAATCTATCAACATAATCCACTATATAAACAAACTCAAAGACAAAAACCACATGATCATCTTGTTAGATGAAGAGAAAGCATTTGACAAAATGCTACACCCATTCATGACAAAAAGTCTTGGAAAGATCAGGAATTCAAGGCCCATACCTAAACATGATAAAAGCAATCTACAGCAAACCAGTAGCCAACATCAAAGTAAATGGTGAGAAGCTGGAAGCAATCCCACTAAAATCAGTGACTAGACAAGGCTGCCCACTTTCTCCCTACCTATTCAACACTGTACTTGAAGTCCTAGCCAGAGCAATTCAACAACAAAAGGAGATCAAGGGAATTCAAATTGGAAAGAAAGGAGTCAAAATATCAGTTTTTGCAGATTATATGACAGTATATATAAGTGACCCAAAAATTCCACCAGAGAACTCCTAAACCTGATAAACACCTTCGGTGAAGTGGCTGGATATAAAATTAACTCAAAAAGTCAATAACCTTTCTCTACACAAAGAATAAACAGGCTGAGAAAGAATTTAGGGCTACAACACCCTTCTCAATAGTCACAAATAATATAAAATATCTTCGTGTAACTCTAACTAAGGAAGTGAAAGATCTGTATGAAAAGAACTTCAAGTCTCTGAAGAAAGAAATTAAAGAAGATCTCAAAAGATGGAGATATCTCTCATGCTCATGTATTGGCAGGATCAACATTATAAAAATGGCTATCTTGCCAAAAGCAATCTACAGATTCAATGCAATCCCCATCAAAATTCCAACTCAATTCTTCAACGAATTAGAAAGAGAAATCTGCAAATTCATCTGGAATAACAAAAAACCTAGGATAGCAAAAAACTCTTCTCAAGGATAAAAGAACCTCTGGTGGAATCACCATGACTGACCTAAAGCTTTACTACAGAGCAATTGTGATAAAAACTGCATGGTACTGGTATAGCGACAGACAAGTAGACCAATGAAATAGAATTGAAGACCCAGAAATGAACCCACACACCTATGGTCACTTGATCTTTGACAAGGGAGCTAAAACCATCCAGTGGAAAAAAGACAGCATTTTCAACAAATGGTACTGGCACAACTGGCAGTTATCATGTAGAAGAATGTGAATTGATCCATTCCTATCTCCTTGTACTAAGGTCAAATCTAAGTAGATCAAGGAACTCCACATAAAACCAGAGACACTAAAACTTATAGAGGAGAAAGTGAGGCAAAGCCTCGAAGATATGGGTGCAGGGGAAGAATTCCTGAATAGAACAGCAATGGCTTGTGCTGTAAGATTGAGAATTGACAAATGGGACCTCATAAAACTGCAAAGCTTCTTTAAGGCATAAGACACCATCAATAAGACAAACAGCCACCAACAGATTGGGAAAGGATCTTTACCTTTCATAAATCAGATAGGGGACTAATATCCAATATATATAAAGAACTCAAGAAGGTGTACTCCAGAAAATCAAATAACCCCATTAAAAATGGGGCTCAGAGCTAAACAAAGAATTCTCACCTGAGGAATACCGAATGGCCGAGAAGCGCCTGAAAAAATGTTCAGCATCCTTAATCATCAGGGAAATGCAAATCAAAACAACCCTGAGATTCCATCTCACACCAGTCAGAATGGCTAAAATCAAAAATTCGGGTGACAGCAGATGCTGTCGTGGATGTGGAGAAAAAGGAACACTCCTCTATTGTTGGTGGGATTGCAAGCTTGTACAACCACTCTGGAAATCAGTCTGGCTGTTCCTCAGAAAATTGGACATAGTACTACCGAGGATCCCTAAATACCTCTCCTGGGCATATATCCAGAAGATGTTCCAACCGGTAAGAAGGACACATGTTCCACTATGTTCATAGCAGCCTTATTTATAATAGCCAGAAGCTGGAAAGAACCCAAATGTCCCTCAACAGAGGAATGGATACAGAAAATGTGGTACATTTACACAATGGATTATTACTCAGCTATTAAAAAGAATGAATTTATGAAATTCCTATGCAAATGATTGGTCCTGGAGGGCATCATCCTGAGTGAGGTAACCCAATCACAAAAGAACTCAAATGATATGTACTCACTGATAAGTGGATATTAGCACAGAAACTTAGAATACCCAAGATATAAGGTACAATTTTCAAAACACATGAAACTGAAGAAGAACGAGGAGCAAAGTGTTCACACTTTGCCCCTTCTTAGAATTGGGAACAAAACACCCATGGAAGGAGTTACAGAGACAAAGTTTGGAGCTGAGACAAAAGGATGGACCATCTAGAGACTGTCTTATCCAGGGACCCATCCCATAATCAGCCTCCAAACGCTGACACCATTGCATACACTAGCAAGGTTTTGCTGAAAGGACCCTGATATAGCTGTCTCTAGTGAGACTATGCCAGGGCCTAGCAAACACAGAAGTGGATTCTCACAGTCAGCTATTGGATGTATCACAGGGCCCCCAATGGAGGAGCCAGAGAAAGTACCCAAGGAGCTAAAGGGATCTACTACCCTCTAGGTGGAACAACAATATGAACTAACCAGTACCCCGGAGCTCTTGACTCTAGCTGCATATGTATCAAAAGATGGCCTAGTGGGCCATCACTGGAAAGAGAGGCCATTGGTCATGGAAACTTTATATGCCCCAGTACAGGGGAACGCCAGGGCCAAAAAGGGGGAGTGGGTGGGTAGGGGAGTTGGGGGGGAGGGTATGGGGGAATTTTGGGATAGCATTGGAAATGTAAATGAGGAAAATACCTAAAAAAAAATATTAAAAAAGAAAAAAAATGTCAACACTTTGATCAGGCAGTGGAGGAGCAGGGGCAGCCAATCCAGATGCCTAAAGCGTACTGTGAACGTGTTCAACATGGGGATGGAATCGAGAATTTAGTAAAAGTTAATGAGAAAATTCAAGTTCAAAATGAAGAAATGAGAAAAAAAAATCTAGAAGAGTCAGTCCAGGAAATGGAGCAAATGACAGACGGCTATCTCAGGGTGAAGTTAAGTGTGCATCACACAGATACTGTTGGAGACCAGGTTTAAAAAGAGAATGGGCATTGTCATCTACAAGTGTGAAAGCTCACAGACCTTCTGAAAGCATGGGATGAAGGGGATCCAGACATGAGGGCTGTTGATGAAAATATAAAAGAATGGAAGGTGCTTTTCACAATTAATACAGAGTTTTCTAATTTTGTTTATTTTTATTTAATTTTAATTTTGATTTTAAGAATTTGCAGCAGACAATAACATTTACATTGCATTTCTTTATAAAAAACTATATTGGGTTGTCTTGTCTAAAAAATAAATAAACCTCTAAAACTGCTAACTGTAGTCCTTAAGATAATTTGTTTACTAAACAAACACTTTCAAATCAGGATTAAGCTGGAATTGGATTAGGAAGAAGCTCTATCAAGATCAGTTAGGAAGCCTTTTCAGAGTAACCTGTCTGTAATTGCCACTTTCCAATGTCACCTGACTCCATGGCGGTACTCTACCAAGAAGCAAGAATTAGGGTGGTTGCTGTTTGGAAACTCTCTGAAAAGACTGAATCAATAATTCTCAGCTACATGTTGTCACTCTAGTGACACCACTTCTAGCCATGCTCACATAAATCTCACTGACACTTGGGGATGACTTATTACTGTCTGGGGAGCTCAGATAATCTATATTTTAAAAAAGGGTAGTTACAGTGGGGGTGGGGCTGATGAATCACAAGGGGTCAGCTAATCTGTGAAGCTCGAGAAAGAAAATGGAAGGCAGTCAGTCCAGTCACAGTTGTAGCTGCTCAGCTGCTGTTCCTGAGTGAAAACAGCAACGGACAGACAATGCAGGAATGAATGGCATGGATGCTTTCCAATCCCTCACAGAGACAAAGACAGGCCAGAGTTTTCAACTGTGGAATAAAATAATCTGCCAATCCTTGCGGGGGTCTAGGGAGGGCAGGAACAGTTATTTGGTTCACATTTAATTATTATATAAAGAACCAGTCCCATATTGGATGATATTTAGGAGGTTTCTTTTGAAAGCAGTGTTTTTTGGTTTGTTTGTTTGTTTTTTGAAAGCAGTGTTTTAATGAGAAATTTTACACACAAAAACTTGGTAGAAACAACTGCTACAAGTATTATTGTGACATAAATAGCAGATGTATCTCTCTAATTGGTGACTTATCTTTTGGCTCATAATTATTATGTGAACTATTTGTTTTACATTGCATAATTAAATGTATTATATATTTGAAATATCAAGACATTTCTGTAATGTCTTGATCTAATAATAAGATTTCTCTAGCCTTTCTACAATCTAATTTATTAGATATATTAAATTAATTATTTTGTCAACTTCCTATTGAGCAGATTAGCTAAAAGTGCTGTCTCGTTGCTCTTTAAACAAAAGATGAAAACAGTTGCTCTCAGTTTCAAACTCTAAAAAATGACCCAAATGGTTCTCGAATATGTAAGAGAGTTTATATCCTATGACATTAGTACAAGCATATAAAAAAAAATGACATGCATATTTTAGTCATGTGGGGTGGTGTTTCTGAGCATTTGACATTCTAGAAGTCGGTGTCGGGTCAGCCAGAATGTACTTGTGCACTGCCATGGTATTTTTATCTTTTCTCACATCTTCCCTGTAACTGGTAGAAATCTGATGAAGCCCCAGCTGTGCAAGGCGGGGACTGGAGCTGCACACTCAGCTGCAGTTTGGGGCCGGGCTCCAGCCTTGCTGGGAGCACTGTGCCTCAGCAGCACAGAAGTAAGTGCCTGAGTCCTCCAGCTGGGCATCCCTGATGTGCAGGGTGCTGTAGAGCTCCTTAGAATCAAATGCTGACTTTAGCCTCCCATTCTCCTTTGTTCCTGAAGCCAAGTAGAACAGATTGATGAGGCTGCCCCTGGAATTCTGTCGGAACCACTGCACACTCCTCGTGGTGGTCGTAAAATTGCATCTCAGAGCAGAACTGGTTCCCTCGTGGAGGCTCAGGGCTGAAGGACTCTGCTCCACCTGATCTCCTCTCATCCCTGCTTGGAAACAGAAAAGCAAACCAGAATCAGAGAGGTTTTCATCCACACAGGTCAAAAAGCCCTCCCTGTGAGGATGAATGCGCATGAGCTCTGTGTGAGCTCTCTTCCTCTCCACCACTGACATTTCTGGAGAATCTCTAATAGGAACTTAGCTGAGCACAACTCACAGCAAATCTGCACCCACAGAATCCCCAGCACAGCTCCCAGGTTCCTCTGCATGGCCCCTGTCCAATCGCTGGTTGTCTTCTCTCCAGCCCTGAAGGGTGTCTTGTGCCCAGACACACTTGTGCTTACAGACTACAGGTTCTCTCTGAATCACGAGCTTCCTCATTCAGCTGAACGCGAAACTCCACCTACCTCTGCCCCATGACTCTGCATTGTAATTGCTCCAGGGCTGTGGAGGACATTGATGTAGAGCCCAGGACACTGTGTTTCTAATGTAACACGTAATATAAAGGAGTTTGGGGCAGGGCAGGGGGTGAGGATGTTTGAGAAAGGGGAATACATAAATCCAGAATGCTGGTAGAAAAGCCAATCACTTGAGTGAGTGAGAGAGAGAGAGAGAGAGAGAGAGAGAGAGAGAGAGATGAATGGTATTGGAATAATTTCAGTTCTTTGGGTCTGTGGAATTTTAGACATAAATATAAAAGAAATAAAAACAGTAAAGATGTTTTCTCTTGAGCGTTCATTGTCATAATGCCCAGTAGTTCTATTTCGTTTTTATCTGTTCAGAGTTATTCTTAAAATAGGTTCATAGACACCTGGGATCCAGTGAACAGGCTCTAGATACCTATGATTTTCTGCAGAATGATTGAGAGCTAGAGATCCAGGTGAACTCCACATCAACGCTTGTACTTCTTGCTTTAGGAATGGATTGCCTTATGTCCTTATGTCTCTTCTCAGCTGTTCAAATCTCAGAGCCACTTAAGAAAAAGTAATTTTAGGAACCCTGCAGTGCCCCCTAGTGGACTGACACCACCAACAATAGTGACCATCTCCACAAGCCTCATTAAACCAGCCCTTCACTTCCTGATGAAAGAAATGCAAATGGTCAGAAGACAAGACTGTCTAGATGGGGTTCTCAAAAGGAGAAATTAAAATGGCTAAAGAAAAGCACCTCAAGGGGGCTGGTGAGATGGCTCAGTGGGTAAGAGCACCCGACTGCTCTTCCGAAGGTCCGAAGTTCAAATCCCAGCAACCACATGGTGGCTCACAACCATCTGTAACATGATCTGACTCCCTCTTCTGGAGTGTCTGAAGACAGCTACAGTGTACTTACATATAATAAATAAATAAATCTTAAAAAAAAAAAAAAAAAAAAAAAAAAAAGAAAAGCACCTCAAAATTTCTCATCAGCCTTAGCAATTAGGAAAATGCAAATTAAAACAACTTTGAGATTTCACCTCACACCAGTTAGAATACGTAAAATCTATAAAACGCCTCACAATAAATGCTGGGGAGGCTGTGTAGGGAGTAAAGGAACCTGCACTCATTCTCAGGGGAGTAACAACTGGGATGCAACTCCTCTGGAAAATACGTGTGGAGAATCTTCAAACACTAAAGGTCAATCTACCACACAGCCCAGCTATGCCTCTTCTTGGTATATGTCCCACGCCACAGAGCTTGCTTAACTATGTACATTGTTGTTCTCCTCACAGTAGGAAACGGAGACAACATAAATGTCCTTAAACTGATGTGGTTAATGAAAGTGTGGTACCTATAAATGATGGAATATTCTTCAATGTAGAGAAAAACAGCACTATAGACTTCTCAGTTATATGGATGGAACCAGAAAAGATTGGTTTAAATGTGCTCACAGAGACCCAGAAAAACAAAACCACATGTTCTGCCACACCACATAGCCCCTCCCCCAACTCATGTTGTCTTGCTGCTTTTTCTTTAATTGTTGTTACATATAGAGTCTGAAATATATAGATACCACCTGCTCAGACTATATAGTGTAATTTGTATAAATATGATTTCAGGACAGACCACATGGTATTCAATAATAAATTGGGATGTTTTTCCTTGGGTAAGTCTATTTCTCCTGTTCTCGGCATTTCTTAGTAGACTGAAGTATCTTGTGTCGAGTTGGGGCTCTGTGAGATTTTTTCCTTCAACAATAGTATGTGTATTTGTTGCCTATTGGTGCCATCCTTGTTTAGGCAGCCATTTTATTAAGGCATTTTGAACTCACCATAAGAACTGAAATACAGTTCTGTATGCTGAGATCTTCCAGGTCATGTGTTGTAATAGAGAACAATGAAAGCTTTATCAAAACAACAGAAGAAGGAAAAAAATCAAGATTTTCAAAACCACTGAAATATTAAAACTACTCAAATATAAAAATTAACAAATTATATATAGCAAACAGTCTTCTGGGTGAATCAAAACTTTAATTCTCGGCACATACTTCTTTGGAAAAATGTAACCCAAACCAAGAATGCTGAGCAGACAGTGTAGGGCTTTGTCCTCCTGCGAGTGCTGAACAGATTGAAGTCTCCTTTCTAACCCACTAAGCCCTCACAAGCACCACAGCCTTCCCTAACGCAGGCCTACTGTGCCGTAGGGTGGAGAGGAAGCCTGTGAGGAGAATGATAAGCTTGAAAGGGAGATGGGAAGTAGGCAGAGGGAAACCCCGAGAATAAATGAAGCAGAAAAGAATGAAGCTAAATCTAAAATTTTCATATACTGAAATGGTGGCTGGATTACTACACAACCCATTTGGATGATACTCCTTCAGATTCAGTTATTACCACGGGTCCCTGTACTTCCATTCATTCATAATTAGCTTCTTTGTGAATTGTTTTTATTTTTGTTTCCAATACTAGAAATGTGCAGGCAATGAAAGAAAAGGCAATCATTAAACTTAGGCATGATCCCCAATGGACTCAGTTTTGTGCATGCGAACACATAATGCACTCATACATACATGCATACACACTCACATGTACACACGCACATACACAATTATACTTACACACTCACACACATAAATATACTAAAACACATACACACATTTATTCACTTGCATGTAATAAAACCACATAAAAAGCAACAGTTTTGCCAAATCATATTAAGTCTTGCTACACACTCCTTTAGGAAAATCTGCAATGAAACAACCCAAAATTTCAACATTTAGTATACAATTCTTTCTGGTGTGTGTGTGTTCATATGTCTACCAGAAATCCATAAATATTAGAATAAGGAGGACTCAATATTCTTTGTATATGAACATTAATCTTACAAGGTTGTTAAGGACTGAACTGTGTCCCTTCCAAAATATTTATGGTGGAGCCCTCACACTAAGGACTTCAGTGTGATGCCCCCTGAAGACAGGACATTAAATGGTAAACTAACGTAAAATAAATAAATTGACACAGGAGGGCTGGACCATCAGACTGATGATGACCACAGACCCTCACATTATCTGAGAAGGACCCTATGAGGACTCACTAAAAGCTGTCATCTATGACCACAGAAAGATCTCTGGAAAAGAGGGTCCTGCTCACACCTCCATTTTGGACGTCCACCTCTAAGGTTTTGAGAAAAGAACTTCGTGTTGTCTCAGCCACACCCTGTACTGTATTGTGAAATCAGAAAATGGATGTGTAGTAGTCCATTTTTAAATGCTACTGTATGAAGCAAGCCAAACCACACAGCAAGATGCAGCAAGGCATATCTGTACAGATGAAAGTACCCAACATTTAATAATTCTACTTTTAGCCTTTCTTTTAGAGCAGCTGTCTCTCATAAGAAACTTACCTATTCTTACCAGAATATTGATGAGAATCATACCTAAAGATCTGATGATCTTAATAATTTTGCCAAGGTGCTGGGAAGAGTGGAGTCTGCATCTAATGTATGGTGCATGCAGTGCCAGTGGAAAGTGGGTGAAATCCTACAGTCGTTTCTTAGCACGGCTGTAAGTGTTTTCAGGTTCAGCACTTGTAACCAAGCATCCCTACATCTTAAGCTTGCTTAGAACAACCACAGAAAAGGGCAAAACACCATGGCATGAATCTTTATAGTTTGCAGGGATCATTTCTAAAACTTTTTTGTAGCATGTACATATGAACTACTAACAGAAATGGTGTACAGGTATAAGTATGTATGTGTAAGAATGCACCCTTCTGGGGTGGCCAGCTGCCATTTTACATGAAGACCATAGCAGGGGAAACGGAAAGTCTATTGCAACAAGGTGACTAATACATAAAGTCTCATCACATCTCATGAGGGAGCACGGGGGAGTGTCATACAGCAGGTTTCATTAACAGAGCATTGCCTTGTTACATAGTATGACCAAACAGAACCAAACAGAAAAAGACCCTTTTTTGTTTGTTTGTTTGATTGATTTTGAAAAAGACATTTTTAAATGAAGTTTCTTAGCTTGGTGATTTGACTAAAGTACATTAGAGACACACCTTTTGCAAATAAATATGGTATAAAAATCTATATTAGCCTGTACCTTGACCCACTAACAACCAAATATTTAATCTCTAACGATTCCTTGTCTAGCCACCGTGAGACACAGTGGAACAGAGTGGGCTATGTTTGGATATGAGGCACTGTACTGTAATGACAGTGTCGGATGATGATGCTGCACAGAAGAACATGTGGATACATCAACTGCATACAGATGAGCAGACGGAGAAACACAGGAAGCTCTGCCATAGAACTCCAGGGACCTGAAGTTCTCAGCCTGGCCAGACATGCAGAGGCAAGAATGGGAAACCCTATCTCCTGCAGCAGGTGAGTGCACTGGAAAGTTATATGTGAACATTCCTAGGCTGATGTAGGTTCTGTGTCTTACGATTGTTTACACTACCCCTGCCTTCTCATCTCACACTGAGAGAGTAACAGAGTAATATGTAAGTCAGGACAAATATCATGTTCTTCTCATTTCATAAAAAAATAAAAGAAAAGAAAATTAAAATAAAATTAAAAACCTAAAAGATTACCAGAGTAATATATAGGATAAACCACTTGGTATTAGAACCCTCAGAGAAATTGTGCTTCTGTTCGGGTTTTGTTCATTAATTAATGTATTTATTCACTTTACATTCTAATCACAGCTCGCTCGCCTTCCAGTCCTCTCTTCACACCACCCCTCCCCTCCCCCAACCCTTCTCCCCTGAGAAGGGCAGATCCCCCTCCCTGTGTACCAACCTATCGAGGCACCCCAAGTCACTGCAGGACTAGGCACATCCTCTCTCACTGAGGCCAGACAAGGCAGCCCAGTTAAGAGAACAGGATCCACAGACAGGCAACAAAAGCCACAGCTCCAGTTCTCAGAGGACTTGCATGAAGATCAAGCCATAATTTTGCTATGTATGTGCAGGGGACCTAGATCTAGTTCACTTATGTTCTCTTGTTGGCGGTTCAGTTTCTGACAGCCCCCAAGGGTACAGGTTAATTTATTCTGTTGGTCTTCTTGTGGAGTCTCTATCCCTCTGGGTTCCTCAATTCCCCCCGCCCCCCAACTCTTACATAAGACTTTCAGAGCTCTGTTTAATGTTTGACTGTGGGTCTCTGCACCTGTTTTGGTCAGCTACTATGTGGAGTCTCTTAGAAGACAGTTATGTTAGGCTCCTGTCTGCAAGCACAACAGAGTATTATTAATAGTGTCAGGGATTGGTTCTTGTCCATGGGATGGGTCTCAAGTTGAGCCACTTGTTGGCTGTTCCCTCAGGCTCTACTCCATCTTTGTCCCTGCACTTCTTGTAGGAAGAATAAATTTTGGGTTGAAGGTTTTATGGGTGGGTTGATGTCCTTATCCCTTCACTGGGAGTCCTGCATGGCTACAGGAGGTAGCCACATCAGGCTCCATATCACCCACTACTAGGAATCTCAGCTAGAGTCACCGCATAGACTCCCTGGAATCCCCCATCCTCAGTCTCATGTCTCTGGCACCTCCTAGAGATGCCCCACACTGATTTCTGGGGGTTGGGGGATCAGGTTACAGAGGTCCTGGGAGATCTAGTTGAGAGTGTGTTTCTGTTCAATGTTAAAAAATATATGTGGTATGTGTATGTGAATGTGCTCATGGTGTGTGGGTACAAGTGCGTGGTGGCATGTACAAGCACATGTGTAAGCATGTGTGTGTGTGTGTGTGTGTGTGTGTGTGTGTGTGTGTGTGTGTGTAAGTGCACATATGTGCATATGCATGTGAAGGCCAGAAGTCAATCTTGGATGTCATTTTTCTGAAGCTACCTGCCTTGCTTGTTGAATACAGGGTCTCTCGCTGATACCTGCAGTTCATGGTTAGGCTGGGCTGGATGGATGGCTGGCTGTAGGGATCTGCCTGTCCTCACCTCCCAGCACGGCCACCACACCCAGCTTTTTATGTGTGTGCTGGAAACCATACTCAGGTGCTCATGGGTCCATGGTGTCTACCTACTTCCATTTCTGAGCCAAGCAGCAGCTAGAAAATTCCCCCTTCCTTTCTCTTCTTGTTCTGAGTATTCATCCTCCTAAACGGAATGAACAGAGGTAAAATATCTTCTTCTACCTTGTCTCAAATAGAGGAAGAAGAAACTAAAGTCCCACCCGGGTGTCAGTGAGCACTAATGTCCACCGTGACTCTTGCCTCTATTTCAGCAGGACATGACAATATCAGATAAAAGAATCCATGTTTAACATTACTGTAGTAAAATCATGGAAGGAAAGGGGGAAGCAATGAATACTAATAAAAGCTGAAGAAGGAATCATGCTACAAATTCTCAAGTAGATTTGACGAATTTAAAATGGCAACAAAAATAGGATACTGTATTTATAACCATGAAGAGTTCTTTGGAAAAAATACCAATGAGCTTGAATTCCTTATTCTCCTGTTTTATTTTTAATGGTTGCTAGAAATGACATAATTGTGACAAATCTCTAAGCTTTCCTGTTTCTGGTAAACTTCTATATCACCTAACAATGTATCAAATTCTTTCCTAAATGTAAGTACTTAAATATTGTGACCAATTCTGATCAGTGTAATTAGCACCAGAAGAAGATTGTATAGGAAAATCAGCATGAAAGACAGTAGTGAAGGCAAACTTCAGGACAAAAGCCGAAGAGCGCACCTTTCACTTTCTGTGTAGATGAAACATGAAATGACAAATGGAAGCTTCTGGTCTTTCCTCACAGACACAAAGAGCTGCTTAGTGTAGTCACTAGCTAAGCAATGCCCACTCAGGAAATGGTTCTTGTGGAAAAATGACAGTCTCCTCCATCCTAAAGAATTATGAGCATTATATAATTTTGAAAAGATGCAAAGAGCTTCTAAGACAAAGTCAGATAGTGGATATTTCAGCTGGAAATGAGCTGCGCAAAGGCAGCGGGTACTGCGCAACTTGCCCCTTCTCCTCGCCAAGTCAAAAGAGATGCCACAGAGACCACAAGGAGAGATCTTGAGTCTGAGCACCACAGCCATCGGTGTTTTTGTTCGGCTCCCCCTGCAGCCCCACACACTGTGCGCTCAGAGCACAGAAGTACACAGCCGAGTCGCTCCAGTGCACGGAGGCTTTCCGCAGGTGGAAGGAAGAGTTACTCTTGCTGAACTCAGCCTCAAAGCCATTCACTCCTTGAACCACTGGGTCTCCGGAATAGTACTTGAGGAGCAGCTGCAGCCCCTGCCGCGGGTACTGGACATACCAGAACAGATAAGGCGTCCCAGAGTAGGAATACTTGCATCTCAGCTGCAGAGAGGCTCCTTCAGAGACAGTGACGCGAGCATCGGGCTGTGTCACTGACTGAGCTTGGGCATCTCCTGCAAAGGAATATTAGGTCAGGAACTGTAGTGTGGACGTCACTGAGGACAGTCAGGATCCGGGGATACAGAGACCACAAGAAAGCTGTACTCACTCAGGACAAAGTGTATCCCCAGCACTGGGAGGAGTGCCAGGAGCATGGCTGAGCCTTGGGAAGGCTGCAGCTCTGTTGTGGAGGAACTCTGGAACAGGACAGGCAGGAAAGAGGCTGAGGAAAGCAAGAGCTTGAAAGCAGGTGTAGGGAAGAGTCTGCTGGAGAAGTCTCCCGCTCACATAAAAACTGACGCTGCAAACACGAGCCTGGAAGGTTTTGAATATCTGATTCTTGTCACTTGCCTTTGCTATATACTCAGCCAGCTGCAAGAAGGATGAGATATGAGCAGGTGGAGATCTTCAAAGGAAGAAGGAACGCTAGTGAGTGCAGCAGCGCCCTCTGGAGGCCATAGGAGGAAACAAATGTCTTGAGGGTCCACAGCCTGCCTCCTGCTATGCTCCTGTTTTACAAAGTAAAACTCCCACAAGCACATTGTATCTTTTCCTAATTTGGTATATATTGGTTTTAGCATTTAGTGAAAGTGAATGGCTTGTTAATACTCCCTAGGAAACCAGGTTATGCAGTGTACCCCAGACTTCAGATGCAATTGTCTCAGGCTGAGTGTGAATGACCACCACAGCCATGGTAGTGACACTATATGACACAGATATTGCCCTTGGTAGATGCTCTGCAGCATGTTGCAGAGGCAACAGGAAATGCACAAAATTAGATTGCTTCTGCTATCTTTGACAAGTTGGGACTCCAGATGAGAAGGTCTTCTTACTAAAGAAACAACATAGAGACTTCCATGGCTGGTGACAATACTGCCCTCCAGTAAAGAAACTCTTGATTAGACACTTTAGCTTTCTGGGCCATTGGAATGCATTGATTAAGTCACAGTGTGTATTTCTTTGCTCTCAGGAAGAAGAAGGAAGATGGGGTCTTCTCTCATCTGTTCCTTCCCAAAAGAATTGTCTTTCCTGGGGTAATGCTAGCAATTTGTGAATGTTTAGCCTATGAATGAGACTGTAGAGGGTGTGTGTGCCTGTGTGTGTGTGTGTGTGTGTGTGCGTGTGCGTGTGTGTGTTTCTTTCAAATTTCCCCATAAATTAAAGAACAACAGTATATATATATATATATATATATATATATATATATAAAATAGAGCCAAATCCACAAGTGTTGGAAGAATGACAATCATCTATGAATTCAGACTTACAAGTACTTCCATAAGATGGAAGGAGTTAGAGTCATGTTGAAGGTTGGTCACAAAGAAAGAAGCACAGCAAAAACAAAGACCAGCAACTCATACTGGCTTTCAATTTACTGTGGCAATTTAAGAGCCCAGCTTGTGTAAAATCCAAGCCACCATATTTCCCAGAGCAGCACAGCTTTCTTGTCAGTGCTATTATACAGCAGGACTGTCTACTCTCTATGATGACAGAATTCAGCTCCCATAGCTGAAGAACATCAGAAAACCACTTGAATTACTAACCTCAGATTCTTATTTAAGAATGTTAATAAGTCAGCTAGGAGATGGCTCAGTACTTAAAAGCACTTGGCACTCAAATAGGAAGGCCTGTGATTAGATTTCCAGAGTGTGCAAGGCTGGACAGGGCAGCAAAGTCCACAGTTTTACTTCTTCTAGAGTAGCACTTCTAAATCCGAGGGTGAAGACCATTCGGTGGATCAGAGGACCCACTCATAGGAGTCTCCTAAGACTTTCAGAAATTTCAGATATTTACATCACCATTCATAACAGCAGCAAAACTAGGGTTATATAGTAGTAATGAAAATGATTTTACTGTTGAAGGTCACACAACATAGGAACTGTAGCAGCATTGGGAAGGTTGAGAACCACTGTTTCCAGAGCAGTTGGGTGGTAAAGACAGAATGTACTCCCAGGAAGCACTTGGGAGCAGCTAACCTGGTGCTGAAGATGAGACCCTGTCTCAAACAAGGTAGAATGTGATGACCTCAGGTTGTCCTCTGACCAACTTATATGCACCAAGGCACATGAATGCCCTCAATCACACAGATGAACATACACATACACTGTACACATCACAGACACGCATTATACACACACACACACACACACACACACACACACACACACACCATACAGAGCACTGACACCTATTGAATATTTGCCATACACATACATACACATCACCAACATCACACAGACACAAACACTTCACATGCACACACAAATACTAACATATATCACACACACACAACATACATACATACATACATACATACATACATACATACACACACAGCACCACAAGTACACAGAAAAAAATCCATGTTGTAAATATATTTTATACATTATTTTAACTTAAAAAGTTTAAAGCTGCCGGGAGTAGTGGCACACACCTTTAATCCCAGCACTTGGGAGGCAGAGGCAGGCAAATTTCTGAGTTCAAGGCCAGCCTGGTCTACAGAGTGAGTTCCAGGACAGCCAAGGCTATACAGAGAAACTCTGTCTCAAAACACCAAAAAAAAAGTTCAAAGTTTATTTAAAATATCCAATGTCTCTTTAAAAGTACAGCTTCTTAATTGTGGACTCCTATAAAAATTTTACCATATATAACATATATAATGTTATTATATAAAATATAACATATTTATATTAAAATGTTATTACTTATAATATTATATATTATGCTATATAATGTGACATATAAGATATAATAATATAATCATAATATTATGATATATTTACATTATGATATATAAATATATAAAATATATGTAAATTTTTAGAGGAGCCCACAATTGAAAATGGATTTAAAAATTTTTAAAAACATTTTTATTGGTTATTTTATTTATTTACATTTCAAATGTTTCCCCTTTCCTGTTTCTGCCCTGCAACCCTCTAGCCCATCCCCCTCCTCCTGCTTCTATGAGGGTGCTCCCCCACTCCCCCACCCACTCCTGCCTCACCACACTAGCATTCCCCTACATTGGGGCATCAAACTTTCACAGGACAAAAGGCCTCCCTTCCCACTTATGCTAAATAAGGCATTCCTCTGCTACATATGCAGCTGGAGCCATGGGTCCCTTCATGTGTACTCTTTGGATGGTGATTTAGTCCTTGGGAGCTCTGGGGTGGGGGGGGGGGTTGGTTGGTTGATATTGTTGTTCTTCCTATGGTGTTCCAATCCCCTTCAGCTTCTTCAGTCCTTCCTCTAACTCCTCCATTAGGGTCCTTGGGCTCAGTCCAATGGTTGGCTGCGAGCATCCACATGTGTATTGGTCAGGCTCTGGCAGAGCCTCTCAGGAGACAGCTATATCAGGCTCCAGTCAGCAAGCACTTGTTGACATCAGCAATAGTGTCTGCATATGGGATGGATCTCCACGTGGGGCAGTCTCTGGGTAGCCTTTCCTTCAGTCTCTGCTCCACTCTTAGAAAAACAGATTTTTAAAGAGACATTTTAAATAAGCTTTGATCTTTTAAAGTTATACTATATTTACATTGTAGCATTAGCATTACATCTTTGGGTACAAACAAGAAACGGAAGGTTATGGTTTTAATAGTGGTTATGTGTTGAGAAGTAAAGGGATCAGTTTGTAGTAGTTTTTTTCAACTTGACACAAGCAATAGCCATCTAGAAAGAGGGAACCTAGACTGGAAAAATGCATATCAATTCACTTGTAGCCAAATCTCTGGAGCATTTTCTTGGCTAATGATCAACGTGAAAGTCCCAAACTCACTGTGGGCAATGGAACTCTCATTCTGGTAGTTTTGTGTTGTGTAAAAATACAATTCTTCCTGAAACACAAGAATCAAGTCAGTTAGCGGTGCCCCTCCATGGTTCTGTTTCAGATCCTGACTCTGGGTTCTTCCTTGACTTCCTGTCTTGGCTTCCCTTGATGATGGACCGTAACCTGTGAGCCAAATAAACTTTTTACTTTCCAACTTGGTTTTGGTCAGATTTTACTACACTCATAGAAAGAAACCTAGGACAGTATGTAAAAACTGCTGCATAAAGACAGACTTCCAGCAAGGACAGACGCTTTGGTATGTCGAAAGCTCCAGGTGGGAGGCAGTGGGTGTTTCAGTCCAGATCACAGAATCTAAATGGGCAGTCTCAATAGCCTTGGATGGTATAGCTTTGTTTTTACTTCAAAGATGCCTGTTCTTAGAGTTAATGTTTTTCAGCTTGTTACAGTTTTGTATTGTCAATATTCCATTGAAAGACCATTCATATACTGTATAACTCAGCCATTCAAAGTGTATTCTATGATAGAGTTTTGTCAATAGCTATTACATGGAAATAGACATTTGTCCTATGTGGTCTACTGTAGTTGGTGCCTATCACATGCTTTTGTATATTTCAAACTTCATTTTGTAGCAAAAGTCAGTATGTCATTTTTTTCCATTGTTGTGACATTGTTTTCCATGGGTTGGCTACAATTTTCCACTCATCTATTGTCAAACACTGGGTTATTTCTATTTTGTGAAGTTATGAATATGCAGATATGAGCACTTGTATACTACTTCTTATGTGATACACACTTTCATTTCTCTTTGGTATATTACTAGGAAATTAATTACTATTTTTCAAAGTAGCTTCAATATTTTTCCTTCCCATGAACAGTGCATGCTGATTTCAAGTTCTCCATGCTTTAGACAAAGCTTGTTCTACTATCTTTATTTTATATTTTCAGTTTTTGTGGGAGTGATATTGTCTTAGGGTTTTATTGCTGTGAAAAGGCAGTATGGCCAAGACAACTGTTATCAAGTAAAACATGTAATTGGCGCTACCTTACAGTTAATGGATATTACAGATAATGGACAAGTTTAGCCCACTATCATCATGGTGGGAACCCTGGTAATGTTCAGTCAGACACAGTGCTGAAGGAGCCTGAAATTCTGCCTCCTGATCCTCAGGCAGCAAAACCAGACTGGGTGTATTTAAGACCTCAAAGCCTGGTCTCCACAGTATCATACTCTCACTAAGAAGGCAACACTTCCTCCAATAAAGCCATGCTTACTAACAGTGCCACTCTGTACAGACAGTCACTCAAACACATGAATCTATGGGGGAGGGGGTACCTATTCAAGCCACCACCTGTGTCATATACTGTTAGAGTTTAGTGTTTTCTATAATCTCACAGTGTTTAACATTCTTTCATGTGCTTATCAAGCATTTCCATAAAATTCTTAGAAGACCATCTATGCACCTTTTTGCTCATTTTTGAACCTAGGTTATTTCTCTGTTCATCACTAAGGCGAGGAGAGGCTTATGAACTGTGTTTGGAGGTGTGCTATCAGATAAATGAATTGTAAATACTTTTTTCCCTTTGTGGGGCCATTCTCATGTTATTAATAATGTACTTTGAACCATAAAGATCATTTTATCTGTTTTCATTTTTCCTTCCCACTCCAGTAAAATATCTAAGAAAGATGTGCCTACAACATTCGCAAGAATCTATACCATGTTTATTGATATATGGTTTATAGCTTTGCTATTTTATTTTTAATCTAGGATCCATTTAGACTTAGGTTTTATGTATTGAATAAAATAAAGGTATCATCATAGTTTCACACAGGAACATCAAAATGTGTTCCCCAATTCTCAACTTCATATATAAAAACAAAACAGAACAAAAAACAAACAAGCAAATAACCCCCCCCCCCAAAAAAAAAACAGGATAGATAAAACAACCCTGAAAAAAAAAAAACTTCTGGAGATATTACTATCCCTGACTTCAAGCTGTACTGCACAGCAATAGTAATAAAAGTTACATGGTTTTGGTATAGAAACAGACAGGTTGATCAATGGAATCAAATAGAAGACCCAGAAACAAAGGCACATAGAGACACTTGATTTTTGAAAAAGAAGCCAAATTGATACAATGGAAAAAAGAGAGCATCTTCAACAAATAGTGATGATCTAACTGGCTGTCAGCATGTAGAAGAGTGCAAACAATTCCTATTTATCACCCTGCACAAAACTCAAGTCCAAGTTGACCTAAGACCACAACATAAAACCCGATACACTAAATCTAATAGGACAGAAAGTAGAGAATAAGCTTGAACTCATCGGTATGAGAGATGACTTCTTGAACACACCACCAAAGGCTCAGGCACTAAGATCAACAATTAATAAATGAGACCTCATAAAACTGAAAATCTTCAGTAAGTCAAAGGACTCCTTCAATAGGACTAAACAACAACCTACATATTGGAAAAAGATTGTCACCAACCTGTCATATAACAAAGGATTAATACCTAAATTACATAAGGGACTCAAGAAGGTAGACACCAACACCAACAACCCAATTATAAAAGAAGCACAAGCCTGATAAAGCTGTCTCCTGAGAGGCTCTGCCAGTGCCTGACAAATACAGAAGTGGATACTCACAGTCATCTATTGGATAAAGCACAGGGTCATCAATGAAGGAGCTAGAGAAAGGACCCGAGGACCTGAAGGGGTTTGCAGCCCCTTAGGAGGAACAACAATATGAATTAACCAGTACCCACAGAGCTCCCTGGGACTAAACCACCAATCAAAGAAAATACATGGTGGGACTCATGGCTCTAGCTGCATATGTAGCAGAGAATGGCCTAGTCGGTCATCAATGGGAGGAGAGGCCCTTGGTTCTGTGACTGTTCTATGCCCCAGGATGGGGGAATGCCGAGGCCAGGAAGTGGGAGTGGGTGGGTTGAGGAGCAGGGGCAGTGGGGAAGGGATAGGGGATTTTTGGAGTGGAAACTAGGAAAGGGGATAACATTTGAAATGTAAATAAAAAAAAAAAACAAAAAAACAAAAAACTCTTGAGGGACCCACGGGATATAGAGGAATTCACGCCGGAAATTAAGAAACATTTAGAGCCGGGTGTGGTGGAGCACGCCTTTAATCCCAGCACTCAGGAGGCAGAGGCAGGCAGATTTTTGAGTTCGAGGCCAACCTGGTCTACAAAGTGAGTTCCAGGACAGCCAGGGCTATACAGAGAAACCCTGTCTCGAAACCCTCGCCCCCCAAAAAAGATTTGCCTCAGTACAGGGGAACGCCAGGGCCAAGAAGTGGGAGTGGGTGGGGGGGAGGGTCGGGGGGAATTTTGGGATAGCATTTGAAATGTAAATGAAGAAAATACCTAATTTTTTAAAAAAGAAACATTTAGAGCTGAGCAGCAATGAAAATACTGCATACTAATCATGTAGGCTAGAGCTAAAGTAAACTATCATGAAAAAGCATTGCCTTAACTCATCAAGAAATATAGTTCTGCAATAACAATTAATGACAACAGGCCATGGGTTGAAAGGAGAATAGGGAGGGGCTCATGAGAGGGTTTGTGGGAAGCAGAGGAAAGGAAGGAATGCTGTAATTAAATTACATTCTCAGAAATAAACTAAAGCAACAAAGTACAAAAAAGAGAAGAGAGAGAAGTCCAGAGATAAACAGAGAATTCTCAACAGAGAAATCTCTTGCCAACCAAAATGATCTTGAAATTCCATCCTAGACCCATGAAAATGGCTAAGATCAAAAACTCAAGGAATAGCACATGCTGTGGAGAATGTGGAGCGAAGGAAACACTCCTCCATTGCTACGTGGGGTGGAAACTTGTAAAAAAGAAAACACTCTGCAAATCAATGTGGCTCTTTCTCAGAAAAAACAAAACAAACAAACAAACAAACAGGAATAGTTCTATCTCAAGATCCAGCTATACCACTCCTGGGCATAAACACAAAAGATTCTCCATCATCCCACAAGGACACTTGCTCAACTGTGTTCAAGCAGCTTTATTTGTTATACCCAGAAACTGGAAACAACCTAGATGTCCCTCAACTGAAGAATAGATAGAGAAAATGTGTTTCATTTAAACAATGAAATACTACTCAGCTATTAAAATCAAGGACATCACAAAGTTTGCAGGCAAATGGAAGGAACTAAAACATCATTCTGAGTGAGGTTACCCAGACCCCAAAGGAAATGCGTGGTTGTGTACTCACTTTTACCTGGATAGTAGCTATAACGTTCAGTGTAACCCTACCATGATCCAAAGGGGTATAGGGGTAAAATGTGTATAAGAGGGTGTTCTGAGAGAGGAAGCTGATATTGGGATGCAAAGTGAATAAATAAATAAATCCATTATAAATCATCATCATCATCAAGACACACTTTGTTCTATTGTCCAGGAACTTAAAACTGTCTGGGGAAGATCAAATCCTTTACTCTCATACCTGGATATAACTAGGAACATATTTGGGTAAAAACTGCCCATGTTTGAATGGAGCATTTGAAATGTAAATGAAGAAAATATCTAATAAAAATGCCTTAAAAAAAGAAAATGTGGTACATTTACACAATGAAGTACTACACAGCTATTAAAAACAATGAATTTATAAAATTCTTAGGCAAATGGATGGAACTAGAAAATATCATCCTGAGTGAGGTAACCGAATCACAAAAGAACTCACATGATATGTACTCACTGATAAGTGGATATTAGCCCAGAAGCTTGGAATACCCAAGATATAATTGACAAACCACATGAAGCTTAAGAAGGAAGACCAAAGTGTGCGTACTTCAATCCTTCTTAGAAGGGGGAACAAAATACCCATGGAAGGAGTTACAGAGACAAAGTGTGGAGCAGAGACTGAAGAAATGACCATCTAGAGACTGCCCCACCTGGGGATCCATCCCATTTACAGTCACCAAACCCAGTAAACTATTGTGGATGCCAACAAGTGCTAGCTGACAGAAACATGTTATAGATGTCTCCTGAGAGGCTCCACCAGTGCCTGAAAAATACAGAGATGGATGCTCATAGCCATCCTTTGTGTGGAGCACAAGGTCCACAATGAAGGTGCTAGAGAAAGCACCCAAGGAGCTGAAGGGGTTTGCAGCCCCATAGGAGGAACAACAATATGAACTAACCAGTACCCCCAGAGCTCCCAGGGACTAAACCACCAACCAAAGAGTACACATGGTGGGACTCATGGCTCTAGCTGCATATGTAGCAGAGGATGGCCTAGTTGGTCATCAATGGGAGGAAAGGGCCTTGGTCCTGTGAAGCCTCTAAGCCCCAATGTAGGGAATGCCAGGGCCAGGAAGCAGGAATGGGTGGGTGGTTGAGCAGGGGGAGGGAGGAGGGGACAGGGGGTTTATGGAGGAGAAACCAGGAAAGGGGATAACATTTGAAATGTAAATAAAGAAAATATCTAATAAAAAAGGAAAAATTGCTTTCTATTTTAATGATTTTTTGTACTGTGCATTAGTATCCTAGTAAACAAACTAAGCACCATTATTAAAAGATAAGAATCTTTCCGTTATGAGTATTCTCTACCAGTTGCACTGAGAGGCAATCTAAATGGCACCTGGCAGTCAACTCTAGAGTCTTCACATCTAATTAGTTACTCTCACAAAGACATCATTCACCATGCTGTAGCCCTCATTGTATGTTTTAGAAACAGGATTTCACGATGCTTTAGAATATCTGTCTCTGAAGCATAAAATATAGGAAGCTCCTGGTCCCAACAGAGGGAAACACATCTGTCTCCAGCCCTGGTCTCAGGTTTATGTGCAGGCTGCAGGTGCCTGGGGAGCACTGTGCACTGACTGCGCAGAAGTACGCGGCTGAGTCCCCAGGATGGGCAGCTGTGAGGTTCAGAGAGAGTCGTTTGTCTTTCTTGTTCAGTAGGACAGTGAATCCTTGTCCTTCGTTTATTTCCGTACTTGAGAAAACCTTCATAAGCAACTGAAGACTTGCCCCCGGCTCTTGCTTGTACCAGAAGAAGTAATAACTGTTAGGGTCTGTGTAGGTGCAGGTGATAAAGGCACTGTCTCCCTCCCGGACACTCAGGTGAGGAGGGCGCTGCTCCACCTGCTCGCCTCTGCTCACACCTGTGCAAAAGGAAACAGCAGAAGACCATCAGGCTGCCAGTCTCCAGCCATTGCTTTCCTTCTTACAGTGATTTCAGGCAATCTAGAGAAGTCCAGTCTGCTCCACAGACTGATAATGAACACTGACAAACACCTTGTTCCCCAAAAGCTCTCACTCACAGTTCAGCTGCAGCCAGAAGCACAGGAACAAAGGTCCAGTCACCGTCTTCATTGCGCTCCCTCCAGACTCTGACCTTCAGCCAGACAAGATGCCTCTGTGATCACCTCCACAGCACTGAGGCATCTTCAGCTGTCTGCACAGAGGGCTGCTCTTACAACAGGCAAGCCAAAGTGTCTTTGTGAGTTTGCAGGAGCGGTGATGCTCTGCCCCCTAGTGGACAGCTTCTTTCTGACGCACCAGCTGCTCCAGTCCTCTTTATAACATTACTTTTTAAAATCTATTTATTTTTTGCTTTTATTCAAAATTTGTCTTACAGTTATAGAATGCAGAGCTGAGAACTGATTGAATGTTATCGACCTATAGCACACAGTTTCAAATATTTCTATAATCTTAGAATAAATATTTTTGAAACATTCTTGACAGTCTCATCCATCATATAGAATATTTAATACCAAGTAAAACTAGAAAACATTGAGACAAGTACTCCATTAGTGGATTTCACTGTTCTCCTGTTTCCCCAACATCCCAACATGCTCAGGATACAATGCCTGTTTAGACATTAGTCACCCCAAAATGTACAAATTTGGAATTTCTGGAAGCAGTGAGAAACTGCATAGTGAAAAGATTTTAAAATTGATAGTGATCAGAAAAGACAAATACACAGAAAAGGGACACACCTGAAGGGAATGCAACACTTTTGAGCAACTGACCCTTGAAAACACAAACACACACACACACACACACACACAGAGAGAGAGAGAGAGAGAGAGAGAGAGAGAGAGAGAGAGAGAGAGAGAATAGACAGAAGGGAGAGAGAAAGAGGTAGACAATTTATACACTAAACCATATTCCTGTCTGTATAACTGCTTTTAATGTATCTAAAAGATTTTTATAATTTGTGACTTATTTTTCATTTTATTCTAGGAATTTTAAAATTCTTCCATGCTTGTTTTCAATGAATCATTGGCCCTTTTCCCATCGTCATGTAATTGTGCAGTTTCTCTTGCTATCAAATTCTCATCCTCTCCCACCACAATCGTATAAGAAACAAGCAGTCATTTTAACTCTTTTGTACTTGTTAAGGCTTATATTATGACCAGCAATATGATCTATTCTAGAAAACCTCCACATGCTATGAGAAGAATGCGTACTCTGTGCTCTGTGAATGTCTGTTAAGCCCATTTGATCCATGGTGTCTTTTAATTCTGATATTTCTCTCCTCATTATTAGTTAGCATATTCTTTGTAAAGATGAATAGGGCTTTGATGATGTGATGGTGAGCATAGCTACCTTTCGAAGATGTTTGCAAATTTCATAGGTTCTCTTTTTTTCTCTGTGTTTCTCTCTCTCTCTCTCAATATAAGTTTTAGCTAAAAATGTTTAAAGCAGTTTGCAGTTTTAAAAGAAAGATTTATAATTATAAATACTTTCATTGGAATAGCAGAGTGAAAATTCTCTTTTGAGGAGACCCACTTATACCCCCTGGGGAACTAAGCTTCAGGACGGCCCATGGGCATATAAACCAGACCCACCTACAGCTCCCAGGAACCCCTTGAATTTTGCTTCAGAAGTCTAGCATACAGAGATTGAAGGTAAGAAAGCTGGATTCCTATGCTTAGACATGCCTACCCCACCCCGAAACTTAGTAAACAAACACAATCCATGGGCCTCCTCCAGAAAAGGACTTGTCTTCCCCTCTTAGATGTACACAATTCGGAAACTATCCTCCAGTTCCTGGCCAACCTGATGTACTAGAACCATCTAAAACCTCTAGGAACTTTGTTCCAGGAGCCCAGGCCACACAGCCTTGGTAACAAGTAGGCTACTGACTGCTCCAGCTTAGGCCAACATATGCCTCTCTGGAACTTTCTGTACCAGCCCCAAGTAGGAAAATTACTCTCCCTTAGTCTTCTCCTGTACATTAGAAATATCTCTGCTAAGAAGAAAGGTAGATTGAACAAGGATGATGGGATGGGGAAGTAGCAAAGGAAGAAAAAGAAGAAGGAAGAACCATAACCAACAATGTACTGTAGATGTGAAATTCCAACACAGAAACAGAAACAAGATGTGAAACCAAGACATAGATCTGTTCCACAAATTACTAATCTCATACATACACATCACCTGGAAGAAATTCTAGACAAAGAATTCAAAAGAGTGATTATAAGTATGCTTAAACAATTCAATGAAGGGCTTCCCTGATCTCAGCTCTACTACCACCCACTGCCGTCTTACCTCCCACCATGGCCCTCCTGGACTCCAGCCGAGTCCTCTCCGGGATGGCTGCTGCCTTTCACCCAGGTCTTGCATGCCTCAGCCTCTGCCAGAGCCAGCTCTTGGTGGACCCATGTCGAAATGGAACCTCCAGATCCCATCCTGGAAGTTATAGAAACCTTCAAGAGAGATACCAACAGCAAGAAGAGGAACCTGGGAGTTGGTGCCTGCGGGGATGATAACAGAAAGCCATATGTGCTCCCCAGTGTTCGGAAGGCAGGGGCCCAGATTTCTGCAAAAAGTTTGGACAAAGAATACATGCCCATTGAGGGACTGGCTTAATTTTACAAGGCTTCTGCAGAACTAGCCCTGGGTGAGAACAACGAAGTGTTGAAAAGCAGCCGGTTTGTCATTGTGCAGACCATTTCCAGAACTGGAGCCTTAAAGGTCAGAGACAGTTTTCTGTCGTTAACAGTTGTCCTCGAGTTTGTCCTCCTGGTGTGGAGCAACTGTGTCAGCAGACTACATTACAGAAATTATGCTTTACAAAACCCAGAGGTCTGTTGCCACTTCAACAGGGACAGCAGAAGATGTCTTGTCATTGCTGTTCTAGAGCCTAGAGTTTCATCCCGTTCTACTGCTTGGTTGACCTTCAACCTCATCCTATCCGGAGTTATCGAAGAATGGAGAGCATAGTTGTTTCTGCTCATGCCATAGCCTCCTCTCTCATCAAAGAGCCATGGAGAGAGGGGCCCTGCCCTTGATTTCAGTGTCCTCTTCAGGGATTGATTGGCTCCTACTGGGATGGGGCTTCTGCCCAGCTTCACCTCTCCATTCATCCTGGTTGCACAGCCTGTCTCTTCACATGAGTCAGACATCCAGGGTAGGGTCAGAAGGAGATACTCTCGGGTTTCTGTGCTGCCAGCGCGGCTTGGACTCTGCCCTTAGGAAAGATAACCACCATCTGCTCTAATCATGTAGACGTACTGCCGCCTGGTTTCTCTGTTACAATAGAATTAGTTTAGACACCCCCCCCCCAATAATTCAGCGAAGACATGAATACATTCCAGAAAAGTAAAAACAAAAAAACAAAACAAAACAAACAACAAAAACAAAAACAAAGCAAAGCAAAACAGAGAAAAAAAAAACCAAAGAGATGAATAAAATAAGGAAGCCAATCCAAGATATGAAAATGCAGTTTAACAACAAGATAAAATTACTAAAGAAAACCCAAACTGAAATGTTTCAGAAAATTAATCAACAGAATGAAACTTCAATGAAAATCCATGGAATAGATCACATAGTATATTTAACCCAAACACTGAAGAACTCACATACTTCTCAATATGTCATGAACATTTTTACAATTTGACCATGTATTAAGACACAGAGCAATTCTCAACAAATGTAAGGCATTTGTAATAGCATCTTGTATTATATCTCATGACAATAGAATAAAGATAGCTCTTAAAAGCAGTGGAAACTGCAGAAAGAGCACAAGCCCATGGAGCCTAAGTACCACGCTATTAGCTGGTAATGGAGTCAAGACAAAAGAAAATGAAAACACAACATAATATCTATGGGGCACAATGAAGGCTTAGTCAATTGGTATTTTTGTATTTTCGGTTTTTTTTTGGGGGGGTGCATGTTGAGACAGAGTCTTTCTATTTGTAATCCTGGTTGTCCTAGAATTCATTATGTAGTTGTGAGTTCTCACCAGGTTAGCCTCAAAATCCCATATAGCCACCTGCCACTGCCTTTTGAGTGTTAGATTTGAAGCCATGTTTACCATACCCAGAAAAAGGAAAATTTGTAACAGTACGGACCTGCATCAAAACAAATTAGGAAATCTCCAGTTCCATAGCTAAATATGTACAGGAAAGCCTTAGAAAAGCAAGAACAAATGACACCCCTAAAATAATTATCCCATAAATCCACAAGGAAGGAATATTTCCAAATTCTTTTTATGAATGCAGTATTACCCTGATACCATATCTAGTCAAAAATTCAACAAAAAGAGAAAACTGTAGACCAATTTCCATAACACACATACAAGCAAATATTCTCAGTAAAGCACTTGCAAATCAAACTCAGGAACACTTCAAAAAGACCACATCAACCATGGTAGATAGGCTTCATCCTACAAAATATAATTAGATCCTTCTCTTTCACTCTGAACAAAGCTCAGTCTCAAATGTATCAAGAGCCTCAGCACAAGACCTGATGTCCTGAGCTGTAGAGAATTTGCTTCGACCTAAAGGCACTGTCTGAACAGGGCTCCAGTAGCACAAGCACTAAGACCATCAATCAATGACCAGGACTTTGTGAAAATAAAACCTTCCATACAGCAGGGAAGACCATCACTTGAATGACGAGGCAGCCTAAGGATGGAGAACACCTTCCTCAGCTATATATCACTGAAGGCAAGTACTAAATAGCAAGACAGACACAACCTAATAAAAAATTGGGATTTGAAATAACTAGAGTTTTTAAAGGAAGAAATACAAATTTGAGAAAAAAATTTATATAGTCAAAATCCTTACCCATCAGGGAAATGAAAATTAAAACTATTTTTAGGGTTTAGTCTTATTCCAGTCAGAATGGCAAAGAGAAAATTGACAAATGATGATGTGGAGACAGGGGGATTCTTATTCACTGTTGATAGTGTAAACTAATGACACCACTATGGAAACTAATGTAGGTGTGTACTGGCTAGTTTTGTGTCAACTTGACACAGCTGGAGTTACCACAGAGAAAGGAGCTTCAGTTGAGGAAATGCCTCCATGAGATCCAACTGTAAGGCATTTTCTCAATTAGTGATCAAGGGGGAAAGGCCCATGTGGGTGGGACCATCTCTGGGCTGGTAATCTTGGTTCTATAAGAGTGCAGGCTGAGCAAGCCAGGGGAAGCAAGCCAGTAAGGAACATCCCTCCATGGCCTCTGCATCAGCTCCTGTTTCCTGACTTGTTTGAGTTCCAGTCCTGGCTTCCTTTGGTGATAAACAGCAGTATGGAATTGTAAGCTGAATAAACCCTTTCCTCCCCAACTTGCTTCTTGGTCATGATGTTTATGCAGGAATAGAAACCCTGACTAAGACAGGGTATTACTCAGAAAAGTAAAAATAGACCAACCATATGACCCAGTTATACCTCTTCTGGACATTTTCCGAAAGGACATTATATGCTACTACAAAAATACTTTTTTATTCATGTTCATTGCTACATTGGTCACAGTAGCTAGGGCATGGAAACAGTCCAGATGTCCATTAGTGATTGAATGGATAATTGATTGGCTGTGACTACATGCACCAGGTCTATACAATCAAGCCATCCAAAATTCCCACACAGATTGGGGAAGGCTCATGAGTTGCACCTCTAATGGACCAGCTATTGGCAATCAGTAGCTGCTGGAGAAGGAGAGTCAGTATTCTTCAGTCATGTTGCCATGGAGGTCTACCCATGATCCACTATATGGTTCTACATCCATCTACATACTGAAAAAAAATCTAGGTAGACTCAGTAGCTCTAAACAAAAAAAGGACAGGAGGTTTGTGGGGAGGGTGTAATGAGCTGAATAGGAGAGGATTTAGAAATAAGGGAATGAGGACTGAATTTGATTAAACATAGTGTATATATTATGAAATTCTCAAATAACAAATAAAAAGATAGGCAAGGTAAAAATAAAACAGAAGAATCATCAAATAAACTAATGTTGATGATGTACCTCAAGGTCCTAGAAAAAGAACAAAGCAAAACCTCACAACAGAAGGGCAGAAGTAACAAAGCATCGTGCAGAACATGCAATGGGAGGTATACGACAAAAAATATTAAAAATAAAACAAAGGTGGCTTGTTAAAGGAAAAGATTGAAAATTCTTATCCTAATTAACCAAGAGATGCACTAACACAAATTCATAAAGCTCTAGGTGAAAATGGGTGCGAGAAGAGTTACAAATAAATCACATGGGCTGTAAAGGCTGTTTATTTTGAAACTATAAGAAGCTGAAAATATAAAAGAAGATGAAAATATAGAAGTAGATGAATTTCTGAAAATATATGAATTGCAAAACATTACACCAGGAAGATATAAACTGCATAAAAGGATCCACAGGAGGCAGGGAGAGTGAAGCAGTGGAGCTTCCACACAGAGAAATGGTCAGGACAGGACACCGAATGCCAGATTCTCCCAGATCTGTAAGAAACTGTAGCCATGCTCTTCAAAATGCTCCATAAGTAGAAACTGAAGGCACTCTATTAAAATATTCTATGAGGTCTGCTTTACCTGCTGTAAGACACAGATAATAACACATGCACACACACACGCACACACACATGCACACACACACATACATACACACATACATACACACATACACACACACACGAAACACATAGTCCAATGGAATTATACTTGAGGACTCAGAAGTAAAACAACACAACAGCATATGCAATGGTAAAAACACACTTCCTTCAGTAAATGGTGCTGATGAAAAATAGATAACTCTATGTAGAAGAATAAAACGATGCTTGTCACCCTGTGCAAAATTAAGGGAAAAACAAAAACAAACCTCCAGTCAGGACCTTCAATGCTCACACTGAAAAGACAAAGAAAGGAAAATCACTTTAAGATATCTAATAAAAAAAAAAATACTTGGTGATTTAGAGCCAATGGGGGGGAAAAAGAATATACCAGAGATATTAATTATGGTTGTTATCATATCTACATACTGGGTTTTGGTAGGATAGCAAGTTTTATAGGAGAAATTCATATAAACCTTAAACAAAATTTCAAGGCCATTTTTCATAGATGTAGACAGAAAGCTAATCTACAAAATTGACAGGGAGGTACAAAAAACCAAAGAGAGACAAAGCAACCAAAAACAAAGAGGACTGTGAGGGAGGTCTACCCATTACAGACTTCAAATTTACCACTGAGCCATAATAATTAAAACAGCATGACAAAGACGTAAGTATAGACATAATTTCTGTGGAGATTCAGGATTAAAGGAGACAGTGACGAGCATTCTGGAGAGGCCTTAAATGAAGGTGCAGCCTCATCAGCAGTGGAGACTTCAGTGCATTGAAGACATTAGGACTTAGGACTGTGGGACAGTCTTCAAGTACAGTGGCAGCTCTAGAGTGGCCCCACCTTGAGCCCATGAGAGAAGCTACATGGGCTGAGGTTGGCAAACCTGTAGAAGTGAAGATATCCAAGCCCTTTGGAGCCCAGAAAATCATGAGTTTCAGACACCACACAATGAACTATTTATTTATGCTGGTGGGCCTGGGTTTATCTTTAATCTGATTGTAACTGTTCCCTGGTTTTAATTTGTTTTTATTGTACAAGAATCCATCCTTAAGATACTAAGATGAATTTCTAGGAGAATTTGAATATGTAAAGGGTCTCTGAAAATGTAAAGTGTGAATTGTAAAGACCGAGCATTTTAAAGGTATGCTAAGTTTTATATTGTGATATTAACATGAAATCCTAGAAATCACCAAGAAAGGAATGGTTATGAGTTAGTACTGATGTGTTTATATGTCAAACTGACAAGTGTTCAACTGTGGCATTTGCATTAGGCAACTTGACACAATCTGCAGTCACTTGGGAAGAAGAAATTTTAACTGAGGAATCCCTTCACTCAGAATGGCATGTAAGCATATCTGTGCAGCTCTTTCTTGATTAATAATGTCTGTGAGCAGGCCCAGTCCACTACAGGGAATTCTCCCTTGGACAGGTGGTCCTGGCTTCTCTAAAAAAGAATTCTGAGTAGGCCAGTAAATCAAGTCAGAAAGCAAGATTTTTCTGTGATCTCAGCTTCAGTTGTGGCCTCCAGATTCCTGCCTTGAGTTTCTACCTTAGATTCCTTTTGGACAGCCGATAAGTGGCAAGACAGAATAATCTCTTTCATCCCTAATTTGGTTTTTGATAGTATGTTTTAACATGGCAACAGAGATACAAACTAGGACAACATGTTTATGTTTATGCCCATAGGCTGTCAGTGGTGTCAACGTCGTTCATAGAAGTTTCTTTTTGTGGTGGGCAGCATTCAGTGCAGAAATACTTATTTGGTCAAAGAACTAAAAAATAAAAAAATAAAATAAAATAAAAAATAAAAAACTGTGAGTATTCAACCCTAAATGGGACATTTTTATTAGTCTCTCTGACAAGGCTCAGGGAACATTAAAGAAGAGGAAGTAGAACAAATATCAGAGCAGTGGTGGCACACACCTTTAATTCCAGCCCCTGGGAAACATAGTCATGCAAGTCTGAGTTTGAAGTCAACTTGATCTACAAAGTAAGTTCCAAAACAGCCAGGGCAACACAGAAAAACACTGTCTCAAAATATTGTGAAAAATCAGATGATTAGAGAGAGAGAGAGAGAGAGGGAGACAGAGACAGAGAGAGACAGAGACAGAGACAGAGACAGAGACAGAGACAGAGACAGAGACAGAGACAGAAAGACAGAAAGAGAGATCTCAGAACTAGGAGATAAGAAGGACTGCTGTGGATTGCTGTTTTCTGGACATGGCATGGCTGTCATAGTTATGAATTCATAGCATATGTGATTTCTTACATGGCATTTTCTTACATGAGACTAAGCCAGCCAAATATGCCACATAAATAGGGAAATGCCCCATGGAGCACTCACTCCATGCAGAGGACTATTGACAGTTGATAACTTCTGGGAATGGCAAATAACAAATCAATCTTTCTTGAAGGTGTAGATGTTCGTAGGTTTCCCATGCCCATACTGATATAAGTATTGACCACACTTACTGGAATTGGTATCTGTTGCTATGGCTAATATCTTGACCAAAACAAACAAACAAACAAGCAAACAAAACAACAACATGAGAAAGGAAAAGCTTTATTTTAGCGTATAGTTCCAGATGATAGTCCATCACTGAGGAAAGTCAGTGCAGAAACTTAAAAGCAGCCTTGCCTGCTATTTTATCCAGGATTACCTCTGGCCAAGCAGTGCACTTTACAGCCAAAGAGATACAGCACGAACAAAGGAGATATTTACTCTCTGGCTTGCAGGTGACCTTATACACATAGATTTCTTATACAATTTAGGACCGTCTGCCTAGGATGATCTGGCCCGTAGTGGACTAGATCTCCTGGCAATTATTAACAATCAAGACAATTTACAAAGACAATGTTATGAACATCCCCCCTCAAATAGGACAAATATCACAATTGATCAAGATACAAAGAATAAGGTGATAAAAGCTGCAGATAGAGGTAGGATCGGTTTCCTCCAGGAACAAGCTCTCACATAGGTTTTTCAATCCTAACTCGTCAGGCCTAAACACATGTACATATGGACAACACAAAAATGGATTCAGTAAGGTTGCACATATATAAGAAAGAGAGAAATGCAGACTGGGGACATTTAGAGGGAGATAACACTGCAGGACTATGGATGGAACAAGGGATGGTGCTGAGGTAAATATGAACAAACAGTGATATATTTGCATGAGACTAAAGCACCAACCAAAGAGTACACAAGGAGGGACTCAAGGCTTCAGCCGCATATGTAGCAGAGGATGGCCTAGTCGGTCATCAATGGGAGAAGAGGTCCTTGGCCTTGTGAAGGCTCAGTGCCCCAGTGTAGGGGAATGGGAGGACAGGGGAGTGGGAGTGGGTAGGTTAATGAGCAGGGGGAGGGGGAGAGGATGGGGGAGGTTTGAAGGGGAAGTGAGGTAAGGGGATAACATTTGAAATGTAAATAAAGAAAATATCTAATAAAAGGGAAAAAAGCTCACTATGACATGCTACCTACAGCAGCTTTCTCTCTATCAGTGACTTGTTCCTAGATCTCAGGGTATTTTTGCAGTACAAAAAAGGTCAAAATATAGGCATAAATTTCACTTAGCAAAGAAAAACGCCCCACCTTGGACCACAAGGCTAAGCCCCATATCTTAAGCAGTCTTCTGCTCTCCAGCACAGAACATAGATGGGTCGTACGTGGCACTCCTACGTGAATCACCATCGTATCTGATAGCTGTAGATCAAATACCACAACCTTCTTCCTGGATCCTCCCCTGCCATGCACAAAATTCTAACTTCAAATCAGCAATGACAACTATTGCTACCAGTAGGTGTTCTTCCAAATTAACTCCTGAGCACTAGAGGGCAGCCAGGAGCTCAGCTCAAATATCAAATAACTTCAGTTAGCCCTCTGGTGGCAGATTCAGTCAAAAAATTTTTTCTTTGTCAGAACAAACACTGCATGTTTTTTTCTCCTAAGTGGACCAATGTCATTGACCAATGAACTAGAAAAGGACCAAGAGTGGGAAAACACAGATCTTAAGGGAGGGCAGGAAAAAAAGGAAACAGAAAATAATGGAGTGACAGAACACAGGCTACAGAAAACCAGGAGGCTTAGAAGGAGGGCCAGGGAAAAAGGACTAAATGTCAGGGAAAAGACACATGAGCCTCAGAGGATGAGAAAGTAAAATTTTATTCGGTAGGGATGGGAGATGCACTAAGGCTGGGAGTTTACTAAAACGATGTGATTGAGCCTTTTATAGCCCTCTGAGTCCTCTGTCCTCTCTCGGTCCTGTTTAGATATCCATACCCTTACTTCCCAGCCACTCTTCTTTGTGTGTCTTCTAGGAACCTCTCAGGGGGCTACTTATGCTTTCCTGTCCACATATCCCTCTACCTCATTCTTTCAGAATTTCAATAGTTTGGATTTTATTTTTTAAAAAAATGAAAGAATTTAAGATATAAATATGTTTTTTAAAAACTATTTTACTTTTCCATATTTGGAATAAGCTAGAGCATGGTATCTCAGGGAAGGAAAATGTTAAAGATTCAGCCAAAGTCTTCACAAGTGGTTGGATTTACAGGAAGTGCAGAGCCCCAGCACGTTGGGATTTGATGGGACAGTGGCCAGGGACAGAAGTCCTCATGGGGAAACATGGCCTGTGTGCTTCTGGGCTAAGCTTTCCCTCAGGCCCCTTATACTTCACAGCACAGGACTACAGAAGAGCCTAGTTGAGGCATTCAACACTGTTAACAGGTGAGTTGATGGTTTTTAGATCTGTTGTTCCTTGGGTAATGTGTGTTTATAGTTAGCATCTTTTTCTCCATTCTCTTAGGTCAGATACAACCAGTGTTGTCACCATTACTGAGATACCCAGCTACCTTGCTCTGTTCTCAAAAAGAAAAAAAGAAAAATTGGAACCCACACATTAGGAACTGTTCCTGTGTGATTTTTGTGCTGAGGAAAGAGGACCATTTCAACACAGTGTAAGAGACTGAAGTTATTATTTCTTTAGAGAAAGGAAATAACTATTGCCAGAAGACTGCCCGGGCTGGAATGGGCTGAAACAGGACACAGAGCTGGACATAGAGGTAGATTTAAAGACCGATAGTCTCTGGCCTTCTAGCTCTCTGACTATACTTTATACTTGCTGATAACTTCTAGAAAATATCCTAAAATCTTTCCTGTTCGTTCTGAGCAAGAATGAGTTAAAAACTGCTGGCTTGGATGATTAACACCAGTAGCCTAACAGCAGAGGATTAAGTAAAGGATTAATTGCTAGAACCTTTTTCTCACTGGCCCAGAAGCCTGGCTTCTCCCTTGTCAGGCAGGAGGAGGTTTGGAGCAATAAACTTTTACTGAACCAGGAGAAGAGAGTCACTTAAGGAAAAACTTTTACACAAGCAAATATGCATAAACTCACATACTACCATATACAAACTCATGTGTCTTCATGCATTCCAGTTGGGCCCTGCTACATACTTACCTCATAACTACATATTTACACACACACACACTTACATATGCATATGGAGTAAAAGACCAAGCTCCAGTGCAGAAAGAACTCGCCCATGCTGGATGAAAAGTGACCTCCAATCTTTATTGCATAGAGAAAAAAAAGCTTCTACCATTTTATTGCTAAATGAATTAAACACAAGTCTATGAGGAAAAAACCCTTGTCCTCTTTAGTAAGACTAAACCTGCCTTGCTGTGAAGCCTGTCCACTCTTTCTGCTCTCTCTACAGCTTCTTCTCTGGCCCAAAAGGAAGAGAAATCTCTTCATTTTGTGTATTGCTCTCTTCATTTCTGAGTTCCCTTTTAATTTCTAAGTTACTCTACTCTGCTGTCCTTTTAATCTTACTTTCTTCTCCTGCTCTGATATAATAATGGCATGGAATGTAATTGTTAATAGTTTTTTGTGCCTTTTCGAGGAGAATAGATCACTTGGTTTTCCAAGCACCCTTTAAAAAAACAAACAACAACAACAAAAAAAAACAAAAACAAAAGTTCACTAAAAGTTCAAACATAAATTCAAATCATAAATTGAGTAAGAAGTTTATAACAGAGATGTTTGTATATATTTTCATTAAGAGTAATTACCTGGCTCTACAGGTTGACGAAGAGCTAAAGATCATAATTTTTGTATCTAAGATGACACTGCAGTTTTGCATAGATAAACTCAGCTAGTATTTTATCTTCTGTCCTTGCACCCATAATAAATCATTGGTTCCTTTTTACAACTGTTGGTTAACTGTTTTACAAGCTCTTAGAATGTGTTCTAAGTTGTCAGTGCCTCTTTTCTATCTCAGAAGCAACTAACTCATAACAAGGGATTACGAGCCGAGTTCTAATTGCAATTTTTGTATCAGAGAGGGCTTAAATGGCAGTCCTATTATCAAAGGTTTAATAATTTTTAGTCTAATTTTAAGAATTCTTATAGAATCATCATTAAGAATTAAGAAATCATCTGTCTATGTAGCATCATAAGACAGTGCATCTTTGTTGATCTGCAGAAATCTGCCCAAACGGTGGGCTAATACCCAGTGACTGTTTTATATATTTTTTAACAGGAAAAGCATATCACTAGCAGGAATCTTTCCTAAAGTGTCCTCCCTTTGGCCTTATCTAGACGGGATCATCCATTGTGATTTTATAGTCCATGGTGAAACCATCTCAGAAAAGATCACCTGCTAGTTTTTAGAATCGCCTAGATGCTTCCTAACAAACTACACATTGCAAAAACAATTTTCCAGTAAACTCTCCAGCTTTTTAACTTTGTTATTGTTTTGTTTTAGGCAGGTTGTAGCTGTTGTATTGGGTTGCTTCAAACTGACAATCCTCTGCCACAGGTACACAGGTAATTTAAAACTGCAGGCAGATGCTATTAAGTCCAACTGAGGAACCTTTAAAAAGGAGAACTACAAACAAATTCTTAGGATGTTACAGTTTTTCATTAAAATATTCTTTAAAATTTGTTTCCCTTGTTGACTTATCAGGCTTTTTAATAAAGCATCAGGGCTTTTGCTTCTTAGAGTAAAGAATATAAATTTTACATCTGTTAACAATATTTTGTTGTTTGCATTTAGTGAGTTCTCTAAGTGCATATTGCCTTCCCTGCCCTGCCTGGGATTCTCCTGCCAAATTCAGAGAGGTGGACTTGCAGGATCCCTTTGCTCTGAAGGTATTTTGGTTGGTTGTTAACTTAGGAAGGCTTGCTAAAGTCACAGTGAGGCAATGAAGTCTAAGATCATTACTAATTAGGGACTCATGTGACATTTTCTATCAATCAGAGTTTATTTTGTTGAACTGGACACTAAAGCTCCATGCTCTCACAGGCCCAAGGCTTACCCTTTGTGGCTATGTAGTAGCTCTCTCCTGACTAGCTGTGGTCTGAAGTCTCCTTTTTCAGATATGAGACTTGCTGTGCCTCTTGTTTACAGAGTTCATTCTCTTCACGTGCTAATCACTGTTGTTTGGTGTTCCTAGCTATAGAAGGTGTTTCTTGGAGACAGGGATAGTATTCATTGTTAATGCACCCAGGTAACCTATGGCTTTTCATTGATGAATGGAAGCTATTTACCTCTTTTATCATGCACAATTATGCAAATTACCTAGAAACAGGGGCGGGACCATAGACTTGCTAGTTAAAAGCAGTCACTGCTTTTGCAGAGGACTCAGATTCAGTTCCTGACATTCACATGGTGAATCCTTCCCTTCAGTAACTCTCATTTCTAGAATCTAATACCCCTTCTGGCCTCCATGAGCACCAGATTAACACCCAGTACACACATACACATGCTCCAAAAAGGATACACACATAATATAAAAAATAATCTTTAAAAATGTACCTGGAAACACATTTCTCAGAACTTCCTTCTCCATGTTGCTCTGTTTTGGGGATGGGCATGGAAAAAGCAACTGTGGAAGACTTGAGAAACAGGTGTGATATATTTAATTATTTTTTTATATAGCGCTGCAGATTCAGGTCCTATAAACATTTGATGTCAAGGAGATTCCAGCTCACTTTACCATTAACATTCTACTCCTCAATTCTATAGCTTTTCTTTACTCGGGTTTGTCTTTCTAGATTCCACTGGCTTTCTGAGTTTCACTAAATTCTTACAAGTCTCAATACAGCCAGGTGTTGTGCGCATGCAGCTGTCCTTCCCAGCTGCTGGTCAAGCTGACCTCAGGACCAGTACTAGATGCAAAGATAAAGATTTGTGGGGCTAACCTGGTCACCACCAGTATTTCATGGGGTGAAATCCTTATAATCTGTCTCTGACGACTTGACTCAGGCTGGGTCTCCTTCTCTGAGTGTGACTTTTACCAGGAAACCATGTTCTTTGCTATTCCAAATACCTCATCTGAGGTATGTGCTGTTGCCAAATTAAAGAGAAACGTTAAATTATTATGGTGCAAGGTTCCCAACTGTAGAAAACATTACACATGTTCTCTGTGGTCTATTTTTAACTCTGTTTCAAGACAAAGTATTATAGAAAGCCACTCACCATAACTGTTTCTGAACTGCACGGACTGAGGTTTTACTTAGAAACACAGTTCTGATGCAGACCACAGAGGCAGCATCCACAGTTGGGGTCTCCTTGTTCAGGATGTGCAGGTGTGCGTCTCGGCTGGACTCTCTCCCTCAGAGGGGCTCTGCTTAAGGAGCCCCAGTTTTTGTTCAGCTTGTGCTATCACTTCAAACACCGTGTCAGTTCCGAGAGAGCGCAGAAGTACGTCCCTGAATCCTCTGGCTGTGAGGCTGAAATGACAAGGCTGATGGACTTGAGTGATTTCTGGAAGACTACAGAGTAGCGGCCGTTCCTCTGGTTCTGAGTATCAAAGGAAGTTTGGTAAATAAGGAAAACCATCTCTCCACTAAAAAGCTGCCTGTACCAAATAATACAGTAGAAGTATTCACTTGTCTCATATGAACAGTCCAGAGTGACTTCTTCTCCCCACTGACTGCTGCCTGTTGGCTGGACCTGAGTCACTCTCTGGGCCACATTGCATCCTGCAGAGTATTAAGAAGAAAGAATTAGAAGCTTATCCTCTTATAGTATAAACAAAACACTGTTGGAATTGGGTACGTTAAGACCCAAAGAGAAACCTCACTGAAGATACATAGTGCTGGCTTCTCTCCAGTCCCTCTTCCCCCTCATGTCTATAAGAACTACCATATGACTAGCAATGCTTCCTGTTTGATATCCTTAGTTACACATGATGCATTCATACCAGAGAAAGCCAAGGCCACCAGCACACAGAGCAGGCTGTGAGGAGGCATGTGACACATGTCCCTCTGCATGAGTGTGTCTGCTCTGCCTCAGCTCAGCTCTCAGTGTCTGAGAGACAGGCAGTGTGCATATATGTACTGCCTGTGTGTATTACATTAACTCAAGCAGGAAATGGTTTGTGTGTGTGTGTGTGTGTGTGTGTGTGTGTGTGTGTGTGTGTGTGATTATAGGCCACAAGTCCCATATGCAGAGACTAAATGTATAGCTCATCACAGACTTTGACTTGCTTTCTTGACTTTCTTAATAGTCAAAAGAGTCCACACTTACAAAGGAGCCTCAGAAAGTTCATGCCTGCTGAGGGCTTAGTTGCTTTAACACACATGGGCGTTATTCTATTGTCCAGTTAAGCTTAATAAAAGATAATAAGTTCCTCACGGATCCCATGAATTTCCCCATGAAACACTGAGATATGAAATAGTCTTCCTCCCTTAGTGTGTGTGATGGTCTATCTAAATTCTCCAATGAACAAATTTATTTTTAAATCACAAACAAAGGATAGTACATCAGAATTTCAGAAGATCCCCATTTGTTTACATTCTGTGAAACAGGAAGAGGAATGAAATAATAATATTTAGATTCTAATTAGATGATCAATGTGTCAGTTGTCTGCTATGAATCACGAGGGCCTAGTGTCATCTCCAGCAGTCACATTGAATCTAGTTGCTATGGGTTCACCTGAAGTCTAAGCACTAAGAAACAGAGATAAGGGAATCCTGGAATCTCACTAGTCAGACAATTGGTGGGCTTCAATCTCAGGAAAAGCCTCTACCAAAGAAATCAATCAATCAACCAACCAAACAAACAATTATTCAATAAGGGTAGAAAGCAATAGAGGTGGGTACCCAATGTTGACCACTAGTTTATACACACACACACACACACACAAGTACAAACACACATATACACAGACAGACAGATGGACAGAGAGACAGAGACACATACATACACACTCATACACACACATGCCCGCAGAGAGACAAATGAACAGAGACAAAGAAACAGAGGAAGAGAGAGAGAGAGAGAGAGAGAGAGAGAGGGAGAGGGAGAGGGAGAGGGAGAGGGAGAGGGAGAGGGAGAGGGAGAGGGAGAGGGAGAGGGAGAGGGAGAGGGAGAGGGAGAGGGAGAGAGAATAGATAGACTGATGTTATACCAATTTTAAAACCCACTGCTACAGAAACTATTTAGGTTTTAAAAGTCTAACATCAAGTTTTATTCAGAAGATATGTTCTGTTCTGTCCACACAGATCACTATACTTATTGCATGCCTTTGAAGTTTCTATCCCACTGCTATGAAGTATTCAGTCTCATTTGTTAAATTCTGTGTATTTGCAATTTACAAAACGGTCTCATAATAAGCTTGCCAGGTCTCTCTGTGACTCGTCTATTACGTGTCCATGACACTCATAAACTGTCTACATTTAGGGACATGTTAATGCCAAGTGAGTTGGTGGTTGAATTTTTGTGTACTGCTGTATCATATTTTGAATGTAGTTCTTCATCTTCTACTTGCAGTTGTTAATCCAATGAATGAATGAATGAAAATAATGCAAGAGGCAATCGAAAGAATAAATACAAACAAGGTCTCTGAAAGAGCTCCAGGCCTCTCTATGAGATCAAATGACCTATAGGCAAGTATATCAGGGACTACTGTCTGGTATCTGAGGTATATTCCTCTGTCCATTTCACTACTGAGAGCACATGCCCTAGACTGCAGTCTCTGTAGTTAGCAGGAGACCATGGGAGCTACAGCAGCCTGGGGAGCTCAGAATGGCACACCTCTGCCCCTCCTCTCCTTCTCCACAGAGCAGGTGCCTGCTCTTCTCCTGCATAGCCCCAACTTCTGAGATGTGTCTTTGGAGTACATTGGGTTTGAGTCCTGGGCTGGACAATCAGTCTCATTCTAAATGCTGCTTTGTCTTTCCTTGTGATTTATTGACAGACAATACTTCCTAGTGAAAATAAAGCTTAAGGTTGGTAGAGAGATAGCTCAACAGGGAAAAGCACTAGCTGCTAATGATAAAGGCAGAAGCTCAGCTCCCAGGACCCATTTGACAAGCTAAGTGACCTGTAAAAACTCAAACTCTAACCTTGATGTATTGAATACAATCTACTGGCCTTCGCATGCACACAGATGTGACTAACCCTGTATATTCACAGTCTTTGTATACTCACACAGATGTGGCTACTAACATTAAATAGATAAATAAATAAATAAATAAATAAATAAATAAAATTTTTAAAAAATAATAGAGCTTAATATTCAAAAAAAATTTTAAAAAGTTAATTCAGGAAAATTGGGATAATGATGTTCTTAGTTCAGAAGTGGGGAAGAAGTTCAATACAGAAGGAGAGAGAGAGAGAGAGAGAGAGAGAGAGAGAGAGAGAAGATAAATACCAATGAGGATTTTCAAAATGCTCTTAAAGATACTTATTGTTTCATGTTTACCTGGATTACTGTGTGTGTGTGTGTGTGTGTGTGTGTGTGTGTGTGTAATGAAGTTACCCCACTCAGGGTGTCAAGAGACAGATCATCTAATAAGAAACCAAATGCTAGGCATGAGAAACTTCTTTCCATATGTTGATCATGAGAATCCAAGAGGCTCTAGGAAGAGTGCTGGCTATTCCTTTTGCCCTTGGATCCCAGAGATTGAAGGTAAGCCCTTATTGAAGGTACCATGCACATTGGCAATAGGACTTGGAAGACTTGAACTGGATCTAACCTGAAAATCTCAGTTGACCACTAATTTTTATAATATCAGAAGGTGCTACTCCAGTTGCCAAAGCGGGGAGGCCATCAATAGTTCTATCTTGATGTGATCCGTATGAACCACATTAGTGAACAACCCTGTAAGGTACTTACAAAGGTGCAATGGTGGCAGTAATAACTTGGTTGTAACCAGCACCTCTCTAGTGGGACTAATGGCCCAATCAACAAGAGGGAAATCAGACTTGGCATTAAAAGGTAGATGACTATTCAGACCTCATGCCATTATGGGTCTTAAAGGAGAACCTACTCTTGCCACTTACTAAACCAGAAACCTTTTTTAACTATAGTCTAAATACTCCTCCTTACGCCTACGAGTAATTGTAGTTCTCCTGACTCCCAAGGAAGTTTTCCTTTGCAGCAGTTGGAGACTGTTATAGGAAACCACCCCTGGTCAAAATATAGAGAACAAGCCATCATGGGATGGTCAGCTCCTCAAATACATCTGCAACAAGACTTCTGCACTGAATGCTCAGAAAACACCAGAGAAAGGAAGGCAGCAAGAAAATGTAAGAGAGAGAAGACCAGGAAGTCGGCTGCAAGACTGTCTGCTAGAAATGACAGGGAAGCAAGCTCTTGGTTGATACCACAACAGACTACATAACAAGTCCTGAACAGTGATGGTGCCAATAGATATGGTAGATGTCATGGGGCACCATCCATAGACAAAGAACTACAAAGGACTAAGTACTGCTGACAGGGACAAATGGACACCCCCAGGGAAGAACCCTTGATGAATACTACAGTACCAAGTGGTCAGCACAGAAATCAGATGGACACAAAGCAACACCAGACTCAATAGGTTATATCTATATAGTCATGTGCACACGCTCAAGGTGTGTGTGTGTGTATGTATGTATGTCTAAAAGAATAATAGAAAGTGGCCATGAATTTGAAGTTAATTTTGGAAAGTTTAGGTGAAGCTGGAAGTAGAGGGCACAAAAGGTGTTTCAGGGATGAAAGAGAATGGGAAAATGAGGTAAATATGTTTTAATTAAAATAAAAATAATATCATAATGTCAAAGTTAATAAATCAACCTGTGATCTGTAATAAGTCCTCAGGGGCCTTCTCAGAACAAAACAGTAGTCATTCTTTTTATTTTTATTTATTGCTTCATAAGACAAGTTTTTCATGCAATATTTTTAGTCATATTCTTTCCCCTAACCCAACACCTCTCAAATCTTCCCCACCCCTACCTAACCCAAGTCCATGAGATCTCTCTCAAAACAATTATTTTAAAAAAATCTAATAGATTAAAAAACAGAAAAAAGACAAAAACACAGCAAAACAAGACAAGACAGACAAACAAAACAAAGCAGAGAGAGTACATGGGCTCTATTACGTGTTAGTGAACTCCACCTGTGCAGGGGTCCTAGCCTGGAGTATGGTTGGAATGCATACTACCATGCTAGTTAGGGTAATCAAGGTTATAAGAGTGCTTTCATTTTTTTGGCCACTGACCAATAAAATGGTAATGTCTCAGTGCCTCTTGGTGTCAAAGGTCAGGCGTACAGCATTTTTGTAAAAAGCACAAAAACCAAAGTTATATCAATGCTCATTTAGCCTCTTAATAACTTTGTAACTTTCATTTTGACAGAACAGAGTAGGTATTTCAGGCCCAACATAACATTTAATTTTTGTCTTACACTGTCTTCAATTATTTTAGTTCATATTTAGTCAGAATAAACATCAATTGTTTTGATTAATATGTCTGGACCAAGGGCAGGGTTATAGAGATTACCAGTGTGTTGCCAAGGCAGATGTGACTGAGAACTGTAAAAACCAAAGCAAAATGGAGTTAGGAGACCTCAGTGTTGTCATGGTTGACATACTCAATGACACTGTATCAAGAAAAGTGGTTTTCTTCAGCTCCAGGAACCAATTGTAATAACTTCTTCCTTTTAATCAACACTTTTGTTCATACAGTATATTTATTCAAGTTTTCCCCTCCTGTAACTTCTGCCAGGTCAGTTTTACTCTTTGGCATGTTTAAATTTTACTGGCGTGTTTGGTTGGTTGGTTTGGTTTTTATTTTGTGGGTTTCGTTTTTGTTGTTTGGAGTGGGTTATGTTTTATTTTGTTTTTTTTTTTTTTGAAATGGGGGAGAGAGAGAGAGAGAGAGAGAGAGAGAGAGAGAGAGAGAGAGAGAGAGATCGAGAACAGGAAGGTGGTGGTCTGGAAAGGGAAGTTGGGAAGAGAGCATGAGTTCCTATGCTATTGCTTATGTTCACTTGAAATACTCACAGTGTGAGGACTCCCCCACGTTCTGACTCAGGGGAGGGAACACCCCAAATCACTCACAAGAAACAGTCTTGTTGCAAACCACAAGAGGACTTTTATTCCAGGTGCACTCTGGGGCCCACATTCGTACACCACACAGGGTTAGAGGACCGTGTCGCCCCGAGTAGCTGGGTAAGGGGGTATTTAAAGGTAAAAACCACAACTCAAGGGGGTGGGGAGGGCATTGTTGGAAAATACCAAAAATACCAGTTAAGAGTCACAAGAGAGTGGAAGTCACAAGAGTCACAAGGAATAATACCTGGTAATTGTGTGGTTATTTCTCAAGACAGTTTCTGTGAGCCTCTAACAATAGCACATTTGCCTAGCGGGTTCCAGGAGTGGTCAGGGTGACTTTTTTTTGAACGAACACTCCCTGAACCCAATAAGCGGGTGGGTGGAGGAATGCCACTCTCTGTTTTATGATTAGCATGCCTTGGAGCATTGAGTCACAAAGGGCACATTATCAAGCCTGGGCCTAAAGGCCTAGTTTTTATGTTTTTATGTTAAACTTTTTCACACTCAACTTTCAACTGTTCTGACTGCAGTCTGGCTGAAGGTGAAACGTGATCACCAATCCTGGCTTCCCTGCAGAGACAAACCAGAAATCCTTACCCTTCCTTCCTCCTTACTCCAAACCACTGGGAATTCACATCCACAGAACATCATCACAGAAAAATAAAATCAAAACAGATTTGTGAGACTGAACTGTCCGGTTGGGTCCTGGAGAGCCAGTGGCTCCAACACAGGCTTATCCGATGGCACAGCTCCGAGGTAAGCTTGGCAGGAGTCTGGAGAAGGAGAGGCACGAGAGTGAGGAGCTTCTGCATCCAGATGTTCAGTGATGCCACTCAGTGTCGCAGGAGCATGGCCATAGTTGATGCTGTTCTACAGTTATTACTACAGTTTTCAGTAAAAACAAAGCCCCTCTCTAAATGATCTTTCTCTCACAAAACCATGACTTTGTGAGCATTGCCCAAAATAACATTTCTGTCTTCAGACACCAAAGGCATGGAGACATTCCCCACCTTGAATGCATGCCAAAAATGCATCTGGCAAAGGAGCTTATGTCAAACCTCAAACTCCAAAAGCACATTTCTGCTTGCCCACCACAGGAAGACACCGAAGTGTTGATTATTATGTTATTGTCCATCACCCTGTCGTAACTGTCTCTCAGCTCTCTTTAAATAACTTCCAGCCTTTCATTCCCGAGGAAGCTCAGGGTTCTGTCTTGAGGTACCCAGAGTTTCCAAACTCTCTGTTCTGCATCCTTAAATATGCCTTCACTCTCCTGCTGACTTCTAAGCTTAGTGTTTGCATTCAATGAATCCTACCCCAATCAGATACAAATACTATTTCTAATTTTCGACACTAGTTTAAAATGTGAAAGGATAGAATATTTTGAAGGACATGGGGAGATCGCCTACTGGTATTTTGAGGTATATCTCCTATGCTAAAGGCCAACTGACTTTATTTTCCTTTTAACTTCCCCTTTTTGATACTGGAAAATCTATTCACTGTGGACAAGAAAGAGCTTATAGGCTTCACATTCTTAAATTAAATATCTTCCACAGTGCTTTTGCTCATTTTGTTTCCCTGAGACAGTGTTCCACCATGTTGTTCAGTCTAGATCCCCAATCCTAGGCTCAAACATTCCTCCTGACTTGACTTCCTAGGTAGTTTAGGGCTACCACAACCATCAACTCTGTAGCAAGAAAATATTTAAACTTAAAGACAATTAAAGTTTTTCCATTAGAAATGAACTGAACGAGTAACTCTTGCAAAGTGTTATGTGATGAGAGGCCCCTTTTCAATTCTGTGCATTGTGGATGGCCATAAAGATGGCAGCTGCTTTTATTTGATAGAAATTTTACATCTATTTTATATTTTATTCATCTATTAAATACATATGTGAAGTGATATCTTTAGTGAAGATTGTGAATTTAGTGATTTCTTTCTTTAGGTTATGTATTTTCATTCTATGAGGAAATTGAATTCTTCCTTGTCCACTGATGTCATTTGTCTACTGTAGACGTGACTGCATCCTTGTGAATACCTCCTGCTTTATTTACATACTTGAATTTCTTGAAGGTAAAGGAGGATGTGAGAGGCAAAAAAGAGGAGGTCAGTGGTCATGTGAATCACTGCTTCCCTGGTCATCAGAGGAAATTAAGGTAAAAGAAAAATCTGTGTGATTTCTATTCCAGAAGCCAAAGTCAAGGTCTCCTAATGCTGGACTGTAATGACCTCACATTCATAATGCTGTTGACAAGAGTGCAGGGAGATAGGGCCTCAATAATATACAGTTGCCACAAACCAACCGCACAGAGAACTATTTTTACAACCACTCTGGAAAGCAATTCATCTAAACTAGTTAAGGAAATAGATGTAAAACTCCAGCTGCAAAGGGAGACTGGGGAAAGCAAGCTGTGACTCCAGCTTGGACTGTCTTTGGCCCAATGGTCTAATCCTTACACTCACTGAGTGACCCTTCACCTGCTGCTGCAAATGAAAACTCCCCTGCATCTCTGCCAGGCTCAGCCCACAGCAGGGCTTTGCTGGAGCCTCAGCTGCAGGTTTGGGTATGGGCTGCAGGTGCCTGGAGAGCACTGTGCACTTGCTGCACAGAAGTAGGTGGCTGAGTCTCCAGGCTGAGAGTCTGTGATGTGCAAGGAGAGCTTTTTCTCCCTTTTATTGAAGAAGATTGTGAATCGTCCATCTTCCTTTTTATTGGACACCAAACTTATGGCTATCAGGAGTGCAGGGCTTTTCCCAGGGAACTGCCGGTACCATGGGAAGTAGTCAAAAGTGCTGTCCTCATAACTGCAGTTCAGAATTGTGGTCTCTCCTTCCCAGACTGTCAGAGATTGGGGACTTTGTCTCACCTGCTGCTGGTCACTTTTCTCCTTCTGCTGGCCACTCACCCCTGTGTAGAAATAACAACTGTTGTTAGGTTCCCAGGAACGTACTTCCTGCTTAGATAACATGACTTGCCTGGTGCCCCAAGTCTCTCATGCCTCTATATTAATCCCACATCCTCGGGTTTCTCCTTCGTGACTCACCAGCTAGGTGAAGGCCTAGGAGTAAACATGATGCTGTCAGGATCTTGTCCATTCCTCCTAGACTGAAGTTTGGGAGAAACTCTGTGGCCTTTTGTCTCCCACAGACACTGACTCCAACTTCACAGGCACCTCAGCTCTCTGAGCAGGCTCCACCCTTCACAGATGCTTTGTCTGAAGCTCTTTCTGACATAGGAAGCACTTCCTGCTCTGTTCAAACTTAGTATCACTGAAATAGCAAATGAGAATCAGAAATCCCTTCCTTATAATTTTATCATTATACACTGTTGGTAGAAATATGTGTTGATATAGCTACCAAGAAGAGCAGTATGAATGAATGAAAGAAAATAAGCAAGAAAGAGGGGGAAAGGAAGGAAGGAAGGAAGGAAGGAAGGAAGGAAGGAAGGAAGGAAGGAAGATAGATCAATGATCCAGCTAATACCATATATGGACATTTATCTAGGGGAGCTGAGGTCATCATATAAGAGAGATATCTGTATATGCACATTTATTTTAGCACAATTAACCATTGCCAAAATGTAGGTGCAACCAATGTACCACCTGTCTACTGATGAATGGAGAAAATCTTGTACCTAAAATAACAGAGTAATATATTCATCCACGAGGAAATATGAACTCACAACATCTGTAGGAACACAGATGGTATTGCATGGATGGTATTGAAGGACATGATATTATAAATAAAGCACACATATAGAGATACACATAAGTGTTGACAAAACTTATCCATCACAACTTACCGCTTGTCAACCTGATACATAAAAACAACATTATTAAACCATAATCTTTCCTTTCTTGTTGATCCCCAAGTTCTCACTTTAGTATCACAACATAAAACAAAATATAACTTTTAAATAATCAGTCTCTTAAAAATTTCAAAGACCTTTTCAAAATCTTTTTAATATCTAAAGTCCTCTACTACTGTGTTCCTGTAAAATCCAAAACAAGTTACAAACATTTTATTCCAAGTGGTAAGAAGCAGAGTACATTTAAATCAGACAAAGCAAATCCCTGGTGCCTAGCCTTAGCTTCTCCCACGTTCCCTTCAGTCCTGCAGCTTCTGCTCTGCAAAACCTGTATCATACGTGAGACTCTTACACATGGTCAAGTTGGTTTTACAGTTGAAGCCCTGATCTCCCCAGACCATAGTTTCTGCGCATGGAACCTTAGGAGATAATTCCAAGAAGATTTGCTTCAATTAATCTAATCCCAAATTCATTACAGATGACTCTCAGCCCCTGCTAATCAGGATCAATCGTCCCAATAAAGTAGCCGTTTCATTTGCACAGATTCTTAATTCAAAGTGTCCAATCCACAGTTCTGGTAGAGTTCTTTCTTCTCTTTTATATTTCCCAAGCCAAGCCTACATTGTCTCACAACATTCTTATGTTCTAACCTCCGAGCAGAAGAGCTCACTAAATTCTGAGTACTCAGTGGTTTTTCTAAGTCCAAATACTAAAACACTGCCACAATCTTCCCAAAAGGCAGCATGGTCAGGTTCATCACAGCAACGCCCTCATGTCCCTGGAATCAATTTCTGTATTAATTACTTCCTGCTGCAGTGATGAAACTCTGACCCAAAATAACAAAGCGGTTATTACATCTCACCAGTCCTACATTACAACCCAGCACTGAGGATGGTTAGGGCAGGATCTGAAGCAGAGAAAATGGAGGAGCAATGGCTTTCACTCCATGGCCCACTCAGCTTGATTTCTAACACAACCCAGGCCCATCTGTCCAGGATGGCTCTGCTGAAAGTGGAATGGCCCCTCCTATATCAAGCATGAAGAACATACCTCCATAGCATGTTCACATGTCAATCTAAGGGGAACAACTCCTTCACTGAGGCTATCTCTTTCTGAGTACCTCTACTTGGCATCAATTTGACAAAAATAGCCAGAACTCTGCTATTGGCTAGTGTAGAGCCATTGGTGACCCCTATCAAACATTATAGGACATTAAAAATGTTCTTGGTTACCCTCCAGAATTTGATGGGAAGTTCTAGTTGCTGAAGATATCACATAAGTGAATCATAGAACTTGGATAAATTAAGCCAATATTGACATGGAAACTTCGTCCTTACTGGATAGGTCAGGGATCTCTGATACTGCCAGAAAGAGTGGGTGATTTAAAACAAATTTACTGACTATTTCTAAGTTCTTCATTGGATATTTTAAGACTGTGACTGAATATAGAGACTTAAAAACTGAAAAAAAAATCAAACAAGGATGAGGAAGAAGTGCTATGCACTTATTGAGTGTTTAACTTCCTACTGTGTGGGTTGTGTTTCAGTGTCTTTCCCGACAGGCACCGTTCCAGTCTTTAAGCTAGTCTCAGCACTCAGGAACAGAAAGCTGAAGACTACCAAAGCCACTTGTGTGCCTAGACACAATGATGAAGGAGAGGGTGTGGACACTATTTCCCGACCAGAGCAGATCCTGATGGAGGAGAAGTTTGAACTGACTTCCAGCGATGAGCAGATTTCCCAGTGGGAAGGACATGTAACATAATTCCAGGCACAGGTTACATCAGTGAGGCAGGAGAGGGACCACATGTGGGTGACAACCTTAGAAATGTACATTAGAGAAGTTAATGTGGCCTTGAAGGATAGCATGCATCTTCACAGTGTTCACTTGTAAATTCCTAATTATCAACACTATCGCCCAAGGATGAACAGATATAATATAGGTAAAGGACTAGATAGATACATGGATTTGATCTGTAATTAATTTAGGCAACTTAGGAGATAAGACTTTACTTATTTTAGGCAATTTAAACCACCGCTTTCTGAGGAGTAGGCAGAAGAGCCAGAGGCTTAAGCTGTCTGAAGCAGCACTGCCCCCCTGTGGCCACATTGGAAGGTCTTCACTCAGCAGTTTCCTGAGCTTAAAGGCCCAGGCCTTAAGGAAATGCATTGACTATTTCTCTGGGGACAGTATTTTGAGAAGGAGAGAGATTTAGTCTATGTTAAGGTTAGCTATAGGATGGTTTGCTTTCCTGCCCTTCCAGCTTTTTCTCCATGCACCATCATGAGTCCCCATCTTTCTATCTTGCATAAAGCCACTTACTTCTGGAAAATGAGGGTAGCCATTCATAAGACATGAAAAAATGAAAATGCATATTACTTATATTAAACCATTATAAAATAAATAAATGGTTGAATGACATGAGTTATATTTTATTTACCTCTTATACAGACCACTTGTACAAATGATGATTATTAAACCATAAGCATACTTTTTCCACTAATTTTTATGTTTCTCTTAGTTTGGGGATTACATACAATCACATCAACCCCCCTTCCTTTCCCTCTTCCCCAAGCTCCCCATCTATTTATCCTTGTTCTTTCCAATTTATGACCTCCATTTTCATTGATTGTTGTTTCATATATATGCGTATACATGTTTATTCATAAAGGCATGAATACAGCAACTTGTTCGGTCTATATCGTGTTACTAGTATGCATGTTCTCAGGATGGACCAATCAGTATTGGATAACCATTTGGTGTGCTTATCTCAGGGAAAGACTATTTCCCCACCATCAGCATCCTTGGTTTCCAGTAGTTCATTGTCTAAGATTAGGACTACGTGTGCTTTCCCCCTTCACTTTTGCTGTTGTATTTCAGCTCACATTGAGGAGATATGTTGGTGAGACCTCATCTGTGCAACTTCCAACTTTCCTAGGAGACACAATTACGCAGCAACACCCTGACCCTCTGGCTCTTGCCATCTTTCCTCCTGTCTTCTTCAGTGTTTCCTGAGCCTTAGCAGGAGGAGGGGTTGTACAGTAGACATATCTACTGTAACTAGGCTCCGCAGCGCTGCACCTTGATTTGTTGTGGTTTTCTGCACTGGCCTCCATCTTCTAGTAAAGTCATGGAGACCCTACAACCACCACTGTTCTAAACCAGACAATCCCTAACTGCATTCTAAGTATTTGTCCTTATCCCAGACACTTTCATTTAGAGAGTCTGCTCAATTTGCTCATTATAGAAGGAGTCAATCATTATCTTTTATCAAGTTGTAAAGGCTTTCAAAATATTCTATTTAAAGTTATTTAAACTCTCTCTATATATACATATATATATATAGTGCTATATATATTGTTCTAATAACAATATCTGTTTGAGAACTTTTTCATACTTTATAGCCTCTTTATTTTTTTTAAAGATGTTCAGATGTCTGCTTCGAAAAGCTCAAGGCAATGACAAGTAAAATTAAATGAATGAAAAAATAATAATAAATAATAAATTAGAAGAGTCAATAGCTTCAATATAGCCTAAAGTTTTCTATAAATTTAATAAAATAGCACTAAATCTCCCAGCAGCATTTTTTAGTGTATTAAATGGAGACCTGCACACTGTGGATGCCACCATTCTGTGAGATAGTGGTCCAGGTTTGTGTAAGGAAGCTAATTAAGGATGAGTCTGTGAGTGAGCTAAGAACAGACTTTCTCCATGGTTTCTGTTTGAATCTCCTGTTTGAGTTCCGGCCTCGGTTACCACCATTGATGAACTATGACCTGGAAGTAAAAACTTAATACATTCTTTCACCCTCTAAGCTGCTTTTTTTTCTCAGAGTATTTTAGCACAGCAGCAGGAAGAACGCTAGAGCATCCAGCGATGTGTACATCCTGTGGCTTACATGGCTTCATCTTGTTACTGCAGTTCAGTTTCTTCGCCCTAACCCTGACCCCGTCCACAGAAGTTCTACCTGGGTACCTGCCTTTACGTTCCATTCCTTTTCTCTTCACCACTTCTTGCCCTTTCACCCCTGATTAGAAACAGAGAAAGAGATACAGATGGCTGTCACTGCAGTGTCCACAGAGCCCTGAGCACACCCATGTCCTCTGAGAAGGTGGGAGCTCTGCAGGACTCCTGAGCTGCTCTCCCCACCCCTCCATGTCCTGAGCCAGATTCTCTCAGGTGCCCTGAATGCTGACAGCCAGACTCACAGCAAACCTCACAAACCTCAAAGACTCACAGCACAGGAGCCCCAGCAGAGAGCTCAGCAGCCTTTTCTGCACAGACTGCTTAAATGATCACCTTGATTCAATCCTCCTGCCAGCTTCTAGTTCTAGAATGGACATTTATGTCTCAGGAAGAACTATGTATTGAGAAATGAAGATAAAGACCCAAGTCCTGAATCTACTACGCCAAAGCTTACCTGAAGTTAAAACTCTACAAATACAAGAAAGGGATATTAAGCCAGGGAGATGTTCTTTGGGGCTTCCTGATTTCTTGTGACTTGTAAGGGACTCGCCCACCCAGCTGTAGGTTTGTGTACAGGCTGCAGGTGTGTGGGGAGCACTGTGGATCTATAGCACAGAAATAAGTGCCTGAGTCTGTTGTCTGGGAGGAGGAAATGTGCAAAGAGCCGCGACGTTCGTTAGTGACTGTGGTGGATGTCAGTCTTCCAGTGTGCTTTGTCCCAGAAGGATTGTAGAACAGGCTGACGAGTCTTCCCCCAGGATGTTGGTAAAACCACTGCAGCCGGGTTGCTGTGGAGGAAAAGTTACACTGCAGCTCTGCGTTCTCCCCCTCCTGCAGAACCAAGGATGCGGGACTCTGCTGCACTTGCTGTCCTTTCACCCCTGATTAGAAACAGAGAAAGAGGCACAGATGGCTGTCACTGCAGTGTCCACAGAGCCCTGAGCACACCCATGGCCTCTGAGAAGGTGGGAGCTCTACAGGACTCCTGAGCTGCTCTCCCCACCCCTCCATGTGCTGAGCCAGATCCTCTCAGGTGCCCTGAATGCGGACACCCAGACTCACAGCAAACCTGGGTGCACAGAAGCCCCAGCAGAGAACACAGCAGCCTCTTCATGGTGCTTGTGTGGCTGCTGGAGACAGAAGCAAGTAACCAGTCCCTGGGCTGTGGTGTCAGGGTGGCTGCTGAAGTGTCCCCTCCTTCTTCTACAACTAGTCAGCTCCACCCAGGAACCCTGTCTGGCCACACCCTGCTGAGTTCCCTCTCAGCCTTTAGAGCCTGAAGCTCCTCCCATGCAAGACCTGGCTGAGAGATTGGGTAGAGAACAGTGAGGGGAGGGGGACATTTTGAGATGACCCTTGGGTTGTATGCGGTTAGGAAACCAGGAGCAGGAGAGGAAGGACCAGAAGCATCCAAAGAGAATATCCCTCGGCTACACAGGAGCCCGGCAACTCGGAGAAACAACTGTCAGGAAACAGGTGCCTGTTCTCACAAAAGACCCTGAACTGGAGCCTGAAAGGTGGCTCAGCAGATAAGGGTGCTTGTTGTTCTTGCAGGACCTTAGGTCCCTCCTAATATCTGCATCAGGTGCCTCACAGCTGCCTGTAACTCCAGCTCCAGGGACTCGGATGCTCTCTTCTGTCTTCCTGAAAACCTGTACACAGGTGCCAGACATTGACATAGACTCCCTCTCACACCTTCCAAAAACAATCTTCACTGTGAAATAATTTAAGGGAAATCACTGCAGTAAGAAAATGAATGAAAGAAAGAGAGAGAGAGAGAGAGAGAGAGAGAGAGAGAGAGAGAGAGAGAGGAACATAAAGATACAGCATGAGTGTAATGGTTTCCTAGCTTTGGAATGCAGTTTTAAAGAGGGACACTCCTGTAACAGGTGTGTTCTAAATGCTGTTGAAAAATATGACCCCATAAGAAAGAAATGCACTGGGAAAAACCAATGCAGGGCTTCTGCATTCCAGAGTGATGGTGTGCTGGTACACATGCTGACTGCAGGAAACCACAGGCTTGCACTCATAACAACAGAGGAATGCAGTTTAAAATTTTACCATGAAGGTTACTTGAGAAATGAGATGAGCAATGAAACACACACACACACACACACACACACACACACACACACAATCATCTCAAAAATAGCTCACAACCAACCTTATGACATCTAAGTCTGTATTTGTGTCTTATGGTATTAAAACAATTAATGACCTCTAGTTTGTTCAGAATTCAGTAGTGTAATTTTGTACAATTTTACTCTTGGTTAAAAATGTTCTTCAAGAATCAGATTTTCCCAACAAGACACAACTAAATAGCAGCTAAGGTTTATTCCACAGGAATGAAGCACTTCCGCAAATTCCACTTTCTCTGAGTGTTGCCTTTAGGAACATGCCAACTCCCTAAAAGATGCCTGAGGCTGGGACCCTGGTCTCTTGCTCTGCAAGGCCCACTTTGTGTCCACCTCTGCACTTGTGACTCAGGGCAGAGGAGCATCCAGCTCCCTCAGTTCCATTGTCAGGGGATCCTCAGGTAGAGAGATGTTTACCCTTCTGAATCTGAAAGCCCCCCATGCCTGAGACAAGCTGACTTTCTGTGTGAGCTTCAGGAAACACTGCAGATGCAGGTGAGGGTCTCACACAGGGAGGGAAGGACCCTGAGGGACAAGGGATGAGCAGCTGCCCCTCAGCTCCAGAGCAGCTGCTGCACATGCACAGATGCAGCCATCAGGCTGGGGTACACCTGGGCTCTGCATCCTCATCAGTGCTGTGTGGGGAACTCAGCCACAGAAGGGTCTCTGTTCAGAGTGAAGCCACACAGTGTTCTTTCTGTGAAGATGAACTGAAGTAGAGTGACACTCATAGGGCTGTCAAAGCTTCAGGATGCACAACAAGGTCACCAAGATGAGCTGAAAGCATCTCACTCCTTCCTGAGAGATTCCCAGGAAGCAAATAAAGCCTGAAGAGTAGGAGAGGTAGACAGAGCTTGCTCTAAGCTTAAGGAGGTTTAGATACCTTCATCCTAATAACATTGGAGAGACATTGAGGAAGAGACACTTTCTCTCCCTTAGCCTGTCTCTACCAGAACGTTTACCTAAAGTGGAGGAGGTTTTAAAAATAAGTATTTAGTAATGTTATACCTGAACATAATATATGAAGACCATATAAACCACCACCACCCTACTCCTCCTACAACTCCTTCCAGACACACAATTATCCCACTCACCCTCCAAAAGCCAGCAAACTAAAATGGGTCAGTAAGACAAGGAGAATGAGCTTAAGACTAAGATACAGGGTAGTCAAGCACAGGTAGTATAAAGTTAAATATGCCAAGGGAAGAGGGGACTTAAGATGAGAGGAGGATGGCGCGGTTGGACAGAGATGGAAGGTTTCCTTGAGTTAATTCTAATCTATGGGAAAGCCATTTACTTTTTAGAAGGGAATGTCCTCAAGAGACTCAACTGAGAAATAAGAAGTTCACAGGTGCAGTAGACTTTCCACTATCCTTGCTGCCTTCTGATGGTGAATTAGAAGGATTGTTGATTATTCACAGAGAAAGGTTTACGCTTTCTAAGTATAAAGTTTGTGAGTTTTTAAAGATAAGAAAATAAAGTTATGAACTAAAATGGGAGAGAAATATTTTAGAGTGATAAAATTACAGCATCTCTACCCATTTCAAAACAAGAGCCAGGATCGTAGAATTCGGGCACCAAGTAGTTCCTAGAGTTCTACATTATGCCATCAAAATACCTGAGAAAAAGATGTGGTTGGTGTGGCTAAGAATGTTGCAGATGTGTCTCCATATGAACAAGTGAATTAAGACATATATATTCAAATAAACATTGTGAAAATACATGTAAAATAACAAGCCCAGCAGTGGCAATCTTCACCTTGGTGAACTCAAAGTTACATCAACAAAAGGTAAAGTGATGAAAGACTTAGTTACTTGTACAGTGCCTTGGCCTTTCTTATAAATTCAATGTAAGCACTTTCTCTCCAATAACTCTGTGGAGTGAAGCAGGCTAGGAGCACACAGGGCACAAGATCAGTGGAACAGATGGGAAAGGATCCTTCCAGTCTGCCATCTGCCCCTGTGAGCTGAGGGTGTTCCACAGCCCTCTGTGCATGGGTCCTGCCAGGAGAGACCTGTTCTCCAAGGAGTGTGGACACAGGCTTACAGACTCACAGGATGAACAACAATCAAAGAAAATGCAAAATGCAAAAAGATCAAAATATCCAGGAAATCCAGGACAGAATGTGGAGACAAAACCTAAGGATAGTAGGTATAGAAAAGAGGGAAGATTCCCAAGTTAAAGGGCCAGTAAATACCTTCAAAAAATTATAGAATAAAACTTCCCTAACCTAAACAAAGAGGTGCCCATGAACATACAAGAAGCCTAAGAACTCCAAATAGACTGTACCAGAAAAGAAATTCCTCCAGACACATAGTAATCAAAACACCAGATGTACAAAATAAAGAAAGAATATTAATAGCAGTCAGGAGAAAAGGTCAAGCAACATATAAAGGCAGACCTCTTAGAATTACACCAGACTTCTCACCAGAAATTATAAAAGCCAGAAGATCCTGAGCAGATGTCATACAGACCCTAAGAGAAGACAAATGCCAGCCCAGGCTACTATACCCAGCAAAACTCTCAATAACTATAGATGGAGAAACCAAGATATTCCACAACAAAAACAAATTTATACAATATCTCTCCACAAATCTCCAAAAGGTAAAGTGATGAAAGACTTAGTTACTTATACAGTGCCTTGACCTTTCAACGCCCTTCAAAGGATAATAAATGGAAAACTCCAACACAAGGAGGGAAACTACACATTAAAAAAGCAAGAAAATAATCTTCTTTTTAACAAACCAAAAAGAAGATAACCACAAAAAAACATAATTCCAACTCTAACAACAAAAATAACAAGAAGCAACAATCTTTCTTCCTTAATATCTCTTAATATCAATGGACTTAATTTCTCAATAAAAAGACATAGACTAACAGACTGGCTACATAAACAGGACCCAACATTTAGTTGCATACAGGAAACCCACCTCAGTGACAGAGACAGATGCTACCTCAGAATAAAAGGTGGGAAAACAATTTTCCAAACAAATGGTCCCAAGAAACAAGCTGGAGTAGCCAGTCTAATATTGAATAAGATCAACTTCCAATCTAAAGTTATCAAAAAAGATAAGGAAGTACACTTCATACTCATCAAAGGAAAAATCTTCCAAGAAGACCTCTCTATTCTGAATATCTATGTTCCTAATGCACCCACAGTCATAAAAGAAACTTTACTAAAGCTCAAAGAACACACAATAATAGTGGGAGAGTTCAAGACCCCATTCTCAGCAATGGACAGATCATGGAAACAGAAACTAAACAGAGACACAGTGAAACTAACAGAAGTTATGAAACAAATGGATTTATCAGATATCTACAGAACATTTTATCCTAAAACAAAAGGATATACCTTCTTCTCAACATCTCATGGTACCTTTTCCGAAATTAACCATATAATTGGTCACAAAACAGGCCTCAACAGATACAAGAAGATTGAAATAATTCCATGCATCCTATCAAATCACCACGGTCTAAGGCTGGTCTTTAATAACAATATAAACAATAGAAAGCCCCCACACACGTGGAAGCTAAACATTCTATTCAATGATAACTTGGTCAAGGAAGAAATAAGAAAGAAATTAAAGACTTTAATGAAATTGAAGCTGCAACATACCCAAACTTATGGGACACAATGAAAGCAGTCCTAAGAGGAAAACTCATAGCTCTGAGTGCCTCCAAAAAAAAACAAACAAACAAACAACAACAAAAAAAAAAAACCGGAGAGAACATACACTAACAGTTTGGCAATACATCTGAAAGTTCTAGAACAAAAACAAGCAAATACATCCAAGAGGAGTAGACAGCAGGAAATAAACTCAGGGCTGAAATCAACCAAGTGGAAACAAAAAGAAGTATACAAAAAATCAACCAAACAAGGAGCTGTTTTCTTTTTCTTTTTCTTTTTCTTTCTTTCTTTTTTTTTTTTTAAAGAAAATCAACAAAATAGATAAACCATTAGATAGGCTAACTAGAGGGCACAGAGACAGCATCTTAATTAACAAAATCAGAAATGGAAACAAAGACATAACAACAGAATCCTAGGAAATCCAAAAAACAACAGATCCTACTATAAAAGCCTATACTCAAAAAAAAAAAAATGGAAAATCTGGATTAAATGGATAAATTTCTAAACAGATGCCAAGTACCAAATTTAATCAGGATCAGATTAACGATGTAAGCAGTCCCATATCCTCTAAAGAAATAGAAACACTCATTAATAGTCTTCCAACCCAAAAAAGCCCAGGACCAGTAGGGTTTAGTGCAGAGTTCCATCAGGGCTTCAAGGAAGACCTAATACCAATACTACTCAAAGTATCCCACAATATAGAAACAGAAGGTACTCTACCCAATTCATTCTATGAAGCCACAATTACTCTGATACCTAAACCACACAAAGGCCCAACAAAGATAGAGAACTTCAGACCAATTTCCCTTATGAATATCCATGCAAAAATACTCAATAAAATTCTTGCACTCGATTCCAAGAACACAACAAAACAAACATCCATCATGATCAAGAAGGCTTCATCCCAGGGATGCCGGGATGGTTCAATATATGAAAATCCATCAAAGTAATCCACTATATAAACAAACTCAAAGGAAAAAATATGATCATCTTATTAGATGCCGAGAAAGCATTTGACAAAATACAATACCCGTTCATTTTAAAGGCTTGGAAATATCAGGAATTCAAGGCCCATACCTAAACATAGTAAAAGCAATATACAGCAAACAGAAAGCCAACATCAAACTAAATGGAGAGAAACTTAAAGCAATCTCACTAAAATCAGGGACTAGACAAGGCTGCCCACTCTCTCCCTACTTATGAATATAGTACTTGAAGTCCTAGCTAGAGCAATTAAACAGCAAAAGGAGATAGAAGGGATACAAATTTGAAAAGAAGAAGTCAAAATATCACTATTTGCAGATAGTATGATAGTATATGTAAGTGACCCCAAAAAGTCCATCAGCAAACTCCTAAACTTAATAAACAACTTCAGTGAAATAGCTGGATATAAAATTAACCCAAACAAAGGATAAACAAAGGATAAAGTGGCCTTTCTATACACAAAGGATAAACAGGCTGAGAAAGAAATTAGGAAAACAACACCCTCCAAAATAGCCACAAACAATATAAAGTACCTTGGTAAGACTCTAACTAAGCAAGAGAAAGATCTGTATGATAAGAACTTCAAGTCTCTGAAGAAAGAAATCAAAGATCTCAGAAGATGCTCCCATGCTCATTGGTTGGCAGGATTAATATAGTAAAAATGGCCAACTTGCTGAAAGCAATCTACAGATTCGATGCAATCCCCATCAAAATTCCAACTCAACTCTTCATTGAGTTAGAAAGAGCAATTTGCAAATTCATCTGGAATAACAAAAACCTTAGGATAGCAAAAACTATTCTCAACAATAAAAGAACCTCTGGTGGAATCACCATGTGTGACCTCAAGCTGTACTACAGAGCAATTGTGAAACAAAATAAAACAAAACAAAACAACAACAACAACAACAACAACAAAACAACTGCATGGTATTGGAACAGTGACAGACAGGTAGATCAATGGAATAGAATTGAAGCCCAGAAATGAACCCACACACCTATTGTCACTTAATCTTTGACGAAAGAGCTAAAACCATCCAGTGAAAAAAAAGTATTTTCAACAAATGCTGCTTGCTCAACTGGCAGTTAGCATGTAGAAGAATGTGAATTGATCCATTCTTATCTCCTTGTACAAAGCTCAGGTCCAAGTAGATCAAGGACCTCCACATAAAACCAGATATACTGAAACTTAAAGAGGTAAAATTGGCGAAGAGCCTCGAACATATGGGCACAGGGGAAAAATTCTTGAACAGAACACCAATGGCTTATGTTGTAAGATCAATAATTGACAAATAGGACCCCAAGAAATTGCAAAGCTTCTGTAAGGCAAAGGACACTGTCAATAAGACAAAAAGGCCACCAACAGGTTTGGAAAAGATTATGACCAGTCCTACATCTGATAGAGGGCTAGTATCTAAGATATACAAAGAACTCAGGAAGTTAGAATAAAAAAAAACCCAATTTAAAAAATATGGTACAGAGCTAAACAAAGAATTCTCAACTGAGGAATACCAAATGGTTGAGAAGTACCTAAAGAAATGTTCAACATCCTTAGTCATCAGAAAAATGCAAAGCAAAACAACCCTGAGATTCCACCTCACACCAGTCAGAATGGCTAAGATTAAAAACTCAGGTGACAGCAGATGCTAGCAAGTTTGTGGAGAAAGAGGAACACTCCTCCATTACTGGTGGGATTGCAAACTGGTACAACCAGTGTGGAAGTCAGTCTGGTGGTTCCTCAGAAAATTGGACATAATACTACCTGAAGACCCACTAATACCACTTCTGGTCATATACCCAGAATATGCTCCAACATGTAATAAGCACACATGCTCCACTACGTTCATCACAGCCTTATTTATAACACCCAGGTCCTGGAAAAACTCAGATGCCCCCTAACAGATGAATGGATACAGAAAATATGGTACATTTTCACAATGGCATAAAACTCAGCTATTAAAGTCAATGAATTTATGAAATTTTTAGGCAAATATATGGAACTACAAAATACCATCCTGAGTGAGGTAACCCAATCACAAAAGAGCACACATCGTATATACTCACTGATTAGTGGATATTAGCCCAGAAGCTCGGAATAAACAAGATACAATTCACAAACCTCATGAAACTCAAAAAGAAGGAAGACCAAAGTGTGGATATTTCAATCCTTCTTGGAAGGGAGAACAAAAATACCCATGGAAGGAGTTACAGAGACAAAGTGTGGAGCAGAGACTGAAGGAACAACCATAGAGAGACTGCCCCACCTGGGGATCCATCCCATATACAATCACCAAACAAAGACACTTTTGTGGATGCCAACAAGTGCTTACTGACAGAAGCCAATTATAGGTGTCTCTGGAGATGCTCCACCAGTGCCTGACAAATACAGAAGTGGATCCTCACAGCCTACCATTGGACTGAGCACAGGGTCCCCAATGGAGGAGCTAGAGAATGGACCTAAGGAACTAAAGGGGTTTGCAGCCCCATAGGAAGAACAACAGTATGAACTAACCAATACCTCCAGAGCTCCCAGGGACTAAATCACCAACCGAAAAGTATTCATGGTGGGCCTCATGGCTTTAGCTGCACATGTAGTAGAGGATGGCCTAGTTGGTCATCAATGAGAGGAGAGGTCCTTGGTCCTGTGAAGGCTCTATGCCCCATTGTAGGGGAATGCCAGGGCCAGGAAATGGGTGTGGATAGGTTGGTAAGCAGGGGGAGGGTGGAGGGGATAGGGAGTTTTCAGAGGGGAAACCAGCAAAGGGGACAACATTTGAAAGGTAAAAAAGTAAATATCTAACAAAAAATTAAAATAAATAAATAAATTCAATTTAATTTATGATTGTCACCTATCATATTGTAAGTCCTGCACACAAGAGGAGACTATACAGAACATGGACACCAGGAGGCAGGAGTTATGAGCATTGCCTTCTAAGTCCAGTATCACAAGTTTCACTCTAGCAAGGGTTAATATGTACCTCTCTCTCTCTCTCTCTCTCTCTCTCTCTCTCTCTCTCTCTCTCTCTCTCTCTCTCTCTTATTCCTGTGTGTGTTTCTGCATGTGATCAATCAAAATGAGATCAATGAAAACCTTAACAGGTTTCATTCAGAGAGGCAAATTTTTAAACAATTTTTTATTAGATATTTTCTTCATTTACATTTCAAATGCTGTCTCAATGCTATACATTCCCCCCGCCCTGCTCCCCAACGCAGTCACTCCTGCTTCCTGGCCATGGCATTCCACTGTACTGAGGCATATAAAGTTTTCAAGACCAAGGGGTCAGAGAGGCAAATTTTTTATAGATATTTTCTTTATTTACATTTCAAATGTTATCTTCTTTCCTAGTCTCCTCTCTGAAAATCCCCTATCGCCTCCCCACTGCCCCTGTTCCCCAACCCACCCACTCCTGCTTCCTGGCATTCCCCTATACTGGGGCATAGAACCTTCACAGGACCAAAGGCCTCTCCTCCCATTGATGAATGACTAGGCCCTCCTCTGCTACATATGCAGCTAGAGCCATGAGTCCCATCATATGTTGTCTTTGATTGTTGGTTTAGTCCCAGGGAGTTCCAGGGGTACTGGTTAGTTCATATTGTTGTTCCTCGCATGGGGCTGCAAACCTCTTCTGCACCTTGGGTACTTTCTCTAGCTCCTTCACTGGGGACCTTGTGCTCCATCCAATGGATGACTGTGTGCATCCATTTCTGAATTTGTCAGGCACTGGCAGAGCCTCTCAGGAGACAGCTATATTAGGCTTCTGTCAGCAAAATCTTGTTGGCATCTGCAGTAGTATCTGGGTTTGGTGGTTATTTATTGGATGGATCCCCAGGTGGGGCAGTCACTGGATGGTCATTCCTTCAGTCTCTGCTCCAAACATTGTCTGTGTAACTCCTTCCATGGGCATTTAGTTCCCCCTTCTAAGAAGGAATGAAGTATCTACACTTTGGTCTTCCTTCTTGAATTTCATGTTTTTTTGCAAATTGTATCTTGTGTATTCTGAGCTTCTGGGCTAATATCCACTTATCAGTGAGTGCATATCATGTGTGTTCTTTTGTGATTGGGTTACCTCCAGAGAGGCAATTTTGTGTGAAAGGCAGCATACAAAGTACAGAATCTTCCTTGGGCAGATCAGAGAGAGCTCAGTGTGGTAGCAGTGAACAGTGAGAGCAGAAAAGCTTATTAGAAGCGGGGAGGAAGGGAGATACAGATTCCAACACCAGACACTGCCTGGAAATAAACCAACTTGATTTGAGTTAAGGAACCAGGAAGCAAGTGCTCATAATGTAAAGCAGTGTTAGCTAGAGGCTGACAAACCATGATGGCAGCACCTATGTGCACACCAAACAGACCATGGGCCACATGAATACGGCCAACTCAGCCATGCATCCTAGCTGGGTCTAGGATGTGTTTATGGCCACTTCACTACCACCTGGTGAATGAAATCGGAATTGAGGCGTATTTGGTGAAGGACAGTCTTCAAAATGTTTTACTTTTGTTAACACAATTTAAAACTCAAGAATCTGCCATGTGATCACACCTCTAGGCTGGATACCTGGAGTCCATCTGGATAAGAGACTCTGGGCCACAACTGGGACTAGAGACCTCACAGCCACTTACTCTCTGCTTTCTGATCAGTTGTTGTCACTGTAGAGGCTTCAACTGCTTCAAAATGAAAGTTCTTTGATGAGGAGCGAGAACTGCACTCATATCCGTGTTAATTATAAATATTTAGAACACAGTTAGAAGCTACACTCATTTAGGAAAAGCTGTAGTGGGTTCTCCTCTAGGGTATATGACCTTCTCAGCTATGGGTATTTAACTGGATTTACAGTATTGGGCCAGAGTTCCTTGTTATTGAGCAGGCCTTAACTCTAATAGGACATATATTAGTTTCTTCTAATATGGAAGAGCTGCTATTACACCCTTGTGGATATAATGACATGGTGGTCATTTGTTTGGTTCCCATGGAGTCTTATAGAGCACCTCTGTACACTATGAGAACTCATCTTCATGGTGGAGTCTTCAGGTCAGTTCTAGCTATATTCCTCCAAGTCCTATGTCTGAAGTACATGGAGGCCTAAGAAAATTGGTCTTACCTTCAAGTTCTATGAGGCAATCAATGGCAGTGGTGATAGCCCATTTCATCCATTTCATTTGGAAGAAGCTCTTGAAACCCCCTGACCAACAACTTGAAAGGAGGGTTCACTTGCCTGACTCTGGGGCTTTTATTAGATTTAGCATTTATTCCAGTTTTAACAAGCTGTCATCTGAGAGATCCTGTTCTGTGCTGTGCCGTTAGGAATAGCTTTTGGAGTTTAGAAATGCAGTTTGACATTCCATTTTGCTCCCTAACCAGTAAGATAGCACACACTTCTTTGCTGATCTTTATATTTAGAACTGAGTCTCTCTTAAGACACACCACAGTTGTGTTATTTATTTATTTATTTATTTATTTATTTATTTATTTAAATTTCAGGTCTTTCTTCCTTTAGGAAGAGATAAATATGAATACTAGACCATTTTAGTTTAAATTAACGTTTTGTTTAGAAAATTGAGAAGAATCAAAGCCTCGGCCTCCTTTCCCATCTTAAGAATTATTAGAGAATCCACATCCCAGGTGAGTGACTACACAGGTTGTCAGGATTCAATCAAGGTAATGGAAGAGGAGAGTGGTCAGTAATGGGAGAGCTTTCTAGATAGTCTTTATGACCAAGCTCCCTCCTACATGATGTGTAGAGCTGGGCAGGAGGGAAGGAGGGAAGGAGGGAAGGAGGGAAGGAGGGAAGGAGGGAAGGAGGGAAGGAGGGAAGGAGGGAAGGAGGGAAGGAGGGAAGGAGGGAAGGAGGGCAGGAGCTCCCTCTCAGGCCATCATCCTGAAAGCTCCAACAGCAGTAGTTCATGAGCACCTTCACTAAATGAAGACTGTCAGGAGTGTGGTAGTTTGAAAGAGAATGGCCCCACAGGCTCAAACATCTGAATGTTTTGTTCTCAGTTGGTAGACTGTTTAGGAAGGATCATGAGGTGTGCTTTTGTCAGAAGAGGCATGTTATTAGTGGTGAGCTTTGGAATCTTGAAGCCCAAACCAGGCCCAGTTCTTGCTCTTGTTCCCCCACCCCCACCCCAGCTTGTTTGTGATAAAATGTAAGCCCTTAGCTACTGCTTCAAATCCATGCCTGCCTGCCTGCCTGCCTGACTGACTGACTGACTGACTGCCTGACTGACTGATTGCTACATTCCCCACCACAATTTTTTCACCCTCTGATACTGTGATCAATCCCTCAATTCAATGCTCTTTTTGTAAATTGTCTTGATCATGGTGTCTCTTCACAGCAATAGACAAACTGAGTCAGGAAATGAGGTGGAACTCCCTGTACCATGGACCTTGGAGAGGAAGAGTGTAAATAACTTAAGTCGTGAGACTGAAGCAGACTTTGAAAGCTGGAGTCTATGTTCTTCATATATTATAAATTTGTAGGGTAATATCAGAAGATTATTGGAAAACTTAAATCAGTTGATTATGTGAGAATCTTGGACAAACTTAATCCCATGTTAGGGTTTCTCTGGAGATGATTGCTGGCAGAGGACATACACTTAGAGAGAGTGCATTATTTCTAGGGGTCAAATCCTGGGTTCTAGCAGTGACATCCATCCTATCCTGTCAGAATAACCACAAATACCTACATTTGTAAGAATTTGATCTGCAGTTTGTTGGTGTTTTCAGGAAGCAAGGGAAACACTGCTTTAATGAAAGCACATAGCCTCCCTCTCAGGGCCTCCCCCTGAGCCCTCCTGCACCCTTGGTTCATGTGCAGCTTCCCCTGCAGTCTCCCTCACTGTGTCACTCAAAGCACAGTAGTACAGGGCAGAGTCTGACAGCTGCGCTGAGGACTTCTGCAGATGGAAGGAGCTGCTGCTCTTATGGAGAGTGGCGTGGAACCCTTGGTGCTCGGTCCTCTTGTTGTCTGTGGAGCTCCGCAGGAGTAGCCAAGGGGATTCATTGAGATAGTGCACATACCAGAAAAGGAAAGCATTTGAGTAAATAGTCTGATAGGTGCAGTTCAGCATCACAGGCAACCCTTCTGTGAGAGTGACCAGGCCTTCTGTCTGGGTCACGGAGTCTCCATCTCCATTGCTCCTCCCTGAAAAATAAATAATAAAAAAGAATGAGCAACTAAATAAACATGTAAACAGAGAGGAATTAATTTTTTATGTGAGGAGGAACACTAAAGACTATCAGGATTGTAAGAAAATGACGTCATTAACCCTAGAGTACAATGTGACTTACTGAGCATTAGGAGGAGCACAAGAACTGAGGAGGTGTCAGGACGCATGTTCAGGGAAGAAATGACACTTGGTCCTTGAGTGCACCAATTTCACAGGGCAATCCTCCTGCAGGATCTCCTCACACTCCTCACTCACAGACAAGGACCTCTCTCTGTCTGCACAGTGAGTCTGTCACCTTAAGTCACCACCCGAATGAGATGTTAACCACACCTGAAGGGACAGCGCCCTCTGCTGGTTTCCCTTCAACCTGCACCACAGATGTCTGCACAGCACATTATAAATAAACTTGGTACCTCACCCAAAGGAGTCAGGTCTCAAGCCTCCAGCGGATGTCTGAAATCACTAGTGTTACTGACTCATTTTAATCCTACCGTACTTAGTGTGGTGAGTGGACATAAAAGAATATACACACTCAAATATACCTCTGATTAAATTTATCTACTTTTTCTCGTTTTATTAGCTCTTAGAGAATGTTGTGCAATGAAGTTTAATTTTATTCATCTGTTCTTTCCAGTCTAACCCAGTTCTGTGTCATCAAGCCCTTTCTAAAACAAAACACATCAGGGTTTGTGTTACAGCTCATGCTGTCCATCTACTGTTGGATATGTGGCCATCAGTGGAGGATGTCTATGGACCAGAAGCTGCACTTTTGAAGGAAACAGATGGGAATGGCCACTTACCTTTTCCTGATGGAATTCTGTTTGGTCTGATCCTTTGCAAGTCTTAGTTGTACTGTTAACCTCTCTGAGTTCATATGAGCAGCTACCCTGCTATGTCCAGAAAACACTGCTTTCTTGTAGTCATCTACCACGTATGACTCTTATAGTTGTCCACTCCCTCTTCTTCAAGGAGCCTAGGGAACCTCTGAGTCTAGGGAGGAGGGTATGGGATATAGATGCCCAATCAGGGGCTGAGTCAGCTACAGTCTCTTCTTCCCTAAAGCATAGCGAGTTCTGTCCTCTGATAATATCTATGTGCAGCAGCAAGGGAAATGGTGAAATTTTACTTCAAGTTTTAAATGATGGAGGATGCGGAAAACTGTTCTAAATTGTTTGAGTGACTTGAAGCTCACATTCTTATTTTGTGTTTTGATGTCTACGTTATCGCTGGCACTTGAAAACTAGCAACTGGGAAATGCTGTACTGGAAAGCCTGTGGTACAGGATGCGGATGGTGCTTCAGGCCCCATTGTAGATTTGAGGACAGATGGACTGCAGGTCCCTGTGGAGCAGGGTGCACTTGTGGCACAGAAGTGCATAGCTTAGTCAGCAGGCTGTTTATGATGTGTTTGCCTTTCTTATCCAGTAGAATCCTTAGGGTCTCTTTTCTTTCCATATCTGAACAAATGCCAATGGTGAGCTTAGGATGCTTTTCAGGTTCTTGCTTATACCAAGGGAAGTAGAGAGAGGCACTGTCTACATAAGTGCAGTTGATGATGGCACTGGATCCTTCTGGCCTCTTAGGATGAAAGAAAGCTCTTACACATGCTGACCTTGGCTCATCCCTATCCAGAAAGATGGAAAGAGAAGAGAAAGGCTGTGACATCATCACTTCCAGGACTCTGTTTGTCTATAGTAACTAAAGAAATCCTGAGTAAGGGAAATGCAAATCAAAACAACCCTGAGATTCCACCTCACACCAGTCAGAATGGCTAAGATCAAAAATTCAGGTAACAGCAGATGCTGGCGTGGATGTGGAGAAAGAGGAACACTCTTCCATTGTTGGTGGGATTGCAGGCTTGTACAACCACTCTGGAAATCAGTCTGGCGGTTCCTCAGAAAATTGGACATAGTACTACCGGAGGATCCAGCAATACCTCTCCTGGGCATATATCCAGAAGATGCCCCAACTGGTAAGAAGGACACATGCTCCACTATGTTCATAGCAGCCTTATTTATAATAGCCAGAAGCTGGAAAGAACCCAGATGCCCCTCAACAGAGGAATGGATACAGAAAATGTGGTACATCTACACAATGGAGTACTACTCAGCTATTAAAAAGAATGAATTTATGAAATTCCTAGCCAAATGGATGGACCTGGAGGGCATCATCCTGAGTGAGGTAACACATTCACAAAGGAACTCACACAATATGTACTCACTGATAAGTGGATATTAGCCCAAAACCTAGGATACCCAAGATATAAGATACAATTTCCTAAACACATGAAACTCAAGAAAAATGAAAACTGAAGTGTGGACACTATGTCCCTCCTTAGAAGTGGGAACAAAAGCCGGGTGTGGTGGCACACACCTTTAATCCCAGCACTCGGGAGGCAGAGGCAGGTGGATCTCTGAGTTCAAGGCCAGCCTGGTCTACAAAGTGAGTTCCAGGATAGCCAGGGCTATACAGAGAAACCCTGTCTCAAAAAACCAAAAAAAAAAAAAAAAAAAAAAAAGAAGTGGGAACAAAACACCCTTGGAAGGAGTTACAGAAACAAAGTTTGGAGCTGAGATGAAAGGATGGACCATGTAGAGACTGCCATATCCAGGGATCCACTCCATAATCAGCATCCAAACGCTGACACCATTGCATACACTAGCAAGATTTTATCGAAAGGACCCAGATGTAGCTGTCTCTTGTGAGACTATGCCGGGGCCTAGCAAACACAGAAGTGGATGCTCACAGTCAGCTAATGGATGGATCACAGGGCTCCCAATGGAGGAGCTAGAGAAAGTACCCAAGGAACTAAAGGGATCTGCAACCCTATAGGTGGAACAACATTATGAACTAACCAGTACCCCGGAGCTCTTGACTCTAGCTGCATATGTATCAAAAGATGGCCTAGTCGGCCATCACTGGAAAGAGAGGCCCATTGGACAAGCAAACTTTATATGCCCCAGTACAGGGGAACGCCAGGGCCAAAAAGGGGGAGTGGGTGGGTAGGGGAGTGGGGGTGGGTGGCTACGGGGGACTTTTGGTATAGCATTGGAAATGTAAATGAGCTAAATACCTAATAAAAAATGGAAAAGAAAAAAAAAAAAAGAAATCCTGAGTAAAACAGTGGTCCCATAGATGTCTCAGGAATGCCCACTGATGATTCTGTGGCCCTAGAATATTAACTCACTAATGAGATATAGACACAAAAACATAAATAAACTAGCAACAAATGTCTTCGTTGTTCTTCCCAGATCTTGATGACTGGCAGTTGACTTATAATTATCAGAGGGTGGTTGTTTCTCAGTAATGATTCTAGCTCTGGAGTCGTCCACTCAGCCACTGACAAAAAGGCTTTGCCTCTGCCCCAAGCCTTCATCAACAGCATACACAGAAGTGAGCTCTCTGCATATTCCTTAGCAATTGAGATTTACTACCACCTTGTGGTTGCATTCAAAGCCATTCAGGACTCTAGTCAAGTGCTCTCTGACCCTATGAGTGACTCAGACACATGAAACAGCAACATGTCATATCAAATATGTTCTAATATTGAATTTCAATAATGGTATTTGTACACACTAGTGAGGTTGTTTCTTAGCTTTAAACCTAATGCATCATATACACTACATTTCACATGCAAGTGTATATATGTGACGTTTTCATATATAAATGTATGTGTGATATATTCAGATATAATGTGTGTGTATGTAACATTACTTCTATCTAGTACTGTATTTACTAATCCACTCCCATATCACAGAGTGCTTTTATCATTTACCAAGCAACTCTCCCTTTTCTTGGAAGTGATATTTAGGTCTCTGTTTGTTCTTGAGAGTTATGACATCCAAGAAATGGCTTTTTTTCATGTTTCTTATAGGCTTTCGGTTGCCAGGGGACAATGTTCCACCTATTTCAGTGAATTCTTATTGACAATATAGATGTGATATTTTTATACTTGTGTCTCACCTTCCAGAGAAGTCATCCTGGAATCTCAAATACACATAACTACTTTAATCCCAAACAATTAAAGTAAATTTAGTTTATAGACGAAAGCATCCATTTTTAAAAGTGATGTTTGATTGAGTGGCAAAGTGGCAAATCAGAGAAAGATTAGACAGAATAGGATATGCCCAGATCTTATTAGGAGAGATGGGAAAAGGAAGAGAGACAGGTTGAGAGAACGAGCCAGACAGGTGAAGACAGATTGAGACAGAAATGAGAAGGAGCCAGAAGATTAGGACAAATTGCTCAAGTGATTTCGAGCCAAGCAGAGCAGTTCATGGAGAGAAGCCAGATTGAATTAGTCAGCTTGGAAAAGAGTTTGAGCTAGAACATCTGAGTTGAACCAGCCAGCCAGAGTTCAGAAAGAGCTAGAAAAAATGATCTTATCCAGAAATAAGTCTCAGAGGCTAAAATAAATTCTAGGCTAAGATAAGATTGGACAGAGGTTAGAAGGTTCCAAAACTAGGCCTAGGCTAGAAGACACAATAAACTTCAGAGACTACAATTACATCTGAGAATAAGAGACTGTGGGAAGCCACATGTGCCGTTGCAGAGTGGCACTGACTACTGCTGGCCACCACGCATAAGTTTGGACAAACAACCAATGTGTACATGTGCAGTAAAGTTTTTTTGCAAAGACACTGCCTGGCCCGGGCATGATAATGAGGTTCTGTAAGGTACTGAGAGTATAACCAATCAAATGTGAGACATGCAAATGAGGTATGATAATGAGGTTCTGTAAGGTACTGAGAGACAATAACCAATCAGATGTGAGACATGCAAATGAGGTATGATAATGAGGCTCTGTGAGGTACAGAGAGAGAGAGAGAGTAGCCAATCAGATGAGGAACATGCAAATGAGGCTTAGTGCATAACCAGTCCGGGTGTGAGACACGCCTCTCCTAGGCCTATAAAAGCAGCACCAGTTCTGGGCTCAGGGTCTCTTCGCCTCTACAATCAAGCTCTCCCAATAAACGTGTGCAGAAGGATCCTGTTGCAGCGTTGTTCTTCCTGGCCAGTCGAGCGCGGGCAAGAAGAGACTTTTACAAACATAACTTCATAATAAAAGTCCTGGAGAGGCTAGAGATATAAGGGATAGACCTCAACAAAATAATCAATATACAGTAAGCTCACAACCAAAACTCAACCTAAATAGAAAAATTTCAAAGCATTTCCACTAAAATCAGGAACCTGACAAGGTTGTCCATATTTTAGCGCTTGAATCTTAGCTAGGGTAATTAGACAACTAAAGATCAAGGACACACAAATAAGAAAGGAAGTCAAAGTCTCTTTATTTGAAGATGATTTGATTTTTATATGATAAAGACTCAACCAGAAACTCCTACAGCTGATAACACTTTTATCAAAGCAGCAAGCTATAAAAGTAACATGCAAAACTCAGTAGACTTCCAAACAGTAATGACAAACACATTAAGAAAAAATCAGGGAAACAACACATATAACAACTGTCTCAAAAATAATAAAATAGCTTGTATAAACTCTACCCATGTAAATGAAAAATGTATATAATAACCTACCCTAGATCCCAGGATAGGTAATGAAAATGTGGTACATATACACAATGAAATATCACTCAACTATTAAGCAATGAAATTTACAAGTAAATAGATGGAAGTAAAAAAAAAATCATCCTTAGTGAGGTAATCCAGACTCCCCAAAACAAATATAGTATGTATTCTCTTAAATGGAGATATTAGATTTTAAATCTTCAATAGGCTTCCCACAATCTTTACACCTACAGAAGTTCAGAATAAGTTAGTGAACTAGGGTTGAGGGAAATTTTGTTGAATGGGGAAAAATAGAATAAATCGTAAAAGAGACAGGATGAGAGTGGAACAGGAGAGTTAAACAGAAGGTAGGAGGGGTGAGAGGATAAGGGAGGGAATATAGGGAAATAAACTAAGCTCCAACTGAGAGATCATATGGAATCTACTACAGAACTAGCTTCTTAATATATACATACGTGTGTGTGTGTGTGTGTGTGTGTGTGTGTGTGTGTGTGCATGTGAGTGTAAATGGAATCAAATAATAGGGAGACAAAGCACCAAATTAGCCTCTCTTATCAACAAATGAAACCACCAGTTCCAAGAATAGGTATTATCTGAGTTGTTGGTCAAGGTGCTCATGGAAATATTCAAATAACTCAGGGAATTTCCTAGTTTTCAAGGCTATTCATTGCTCTCCACAAACTGATGGTAGTATGCTGTTGTTGAAGACAATACTTATACATCCCATTAAAAATGGAGATGTCAAGCTGTTGCCTAACTGGAGTTTTCACTCCTATGGACTGGTGTTCATATAGAAGAAGGTACTCTGAGCATTACTAGAGGAGAGAGATAAACACAAACATAGCTCTAATACTTTGATCTACAATGGTGATCTGCCTAAACGATACACTAGTGCAAAAATGCCACAAATGATATTGGAGTATCTCTGAATGGAATTAAGACCCACTCCATGAGAAGGAACCTATGCCTGGTACTTCTTTTGGTGGTCAAAAACCTGAAACTAGCTAGGTCATAGACCTAGGGGAAAACCAAATATGGTTCTTCTAAAGAAATGTATCAATATAATGACTTCTGATGACTTTGTGCTATAGCCATAGATCAATGTCTTGTTCAGACATCATTAGGGAAGCATCCCCTCGAAGTAGACGGGAACCTACAACTTCACAACTGGAAAATGTACAGAAAATGAGAGACTTTGGAACACCTAGTGCTAAATGGAATGTTTCCATTGAACTCCTTCCCTCAAGACCCAAGTAATTTTATAGAAGAGAAAGCAGAAAGATTGTAAGAGCCAGTGGTCATGGAAGGCAGTAAGGAAATAATGCCTTTTAGAACCAATAGGACTGATTTACATGTGAACTCATAGAAGTAGTGACAACATGTACAAGGTGTGCACAGACCTAATACACACAGAGCTTCATTTCTGATAGGAGGAAATGGGCAAGGTCCTCATACCTAAACAAGAGGTCTCCAATTGACAATGTCTCATAAAGGAAAGTTGAGCTTTGTCCAACAAAGTTTGACGGTGTATACAAACCACACTTGAAGACAACCTCATGCCCAGAAACAGATGGCAAACACAAATAAACTCAAAAGTATTTTTAGAGATTGTTCTTCTCTCATGATGCTCTATCTGGCCATTGTTTACTTTCTTGTATATGATGGTTTTGAATTATGTGTTTTTATGGATTTTTTTTTTGGTTTGTGCATGTGTCTCTGCATGTGTATATGCTTCTCATCCTAGAAACTACATTTTCTTAAGTTTCCCTGAGGTTTGAAGAGCTGAGAAGAGACTTACAGACATAAGGCAATCCATTCACAAAGCAAGGAGTAGGAATGGTGGTGTGTAGTTGCCCAGCTCTTTAGCACTCACTCATTCTGTATTCAAGCACAGGTATCTAGAGCCTGTTCACTGGACCTCATGTGTCTATAAATCTATTTAAAGCACAATTTTCTGAACAGATGTAAACAAAATAGAATCTCCTCTGTTATGAGGATGGACACACAAGAGAAAAATCTCCACTGCTTTTTATTTTTTAATTTTATACCTAAAATTTCATAAAATCAAAGAACTAGAAATTATTGCAATATCCCTTATATCATATTTAATATAGGCAATGTACATTCTAAACTAGAAAGAAAAATAATAACTACTTCTTGAACAGAATACTGGTCAATATAGCGTATGAAAAACAAGAAGGGAGAGGGCGTTACTTAATGTGACCAAGCATCCATAGCCTGTTCTGAATCAGCTGTGCTTTCCTGCTGAGCACAGCAAAAGAACCAAACAGAAGTCACAGGTTAGACTGTATAGCACAGTGCATGCTGACTTGTCACATTGTGTAATTTAAGAGTCCTATCAGGGCTTTTTAATTGGGTACAACAATAACCACACTTAAGGAAAGGCCCTTAGCTCAGCAGTAGATAACAATACAGAATGAATCCAATGGTGCTGTTATGTCATATTGCTCAGTTTGAGCTTTTCCTTTCTTCCTTCTTTCCTCCCTCCCTCCCTCCTCCCTCCCTCCCTCCCTCCCTCCCTCCCTCCCTCCCTTCCTTCCTTCCTTCCTTCCTTCCTTGTGTCTATATATTTAGGAATCTATACATAACAGCATTTATAGAAAAAGTAGCCAGACGCCTTGAATTGGTGGTGGGGTGGGAGAGGCTATGTTGGAGAGGTTGAAGTGAGAAAAGGAAAGGGGAAAAGTGCTTACATTTTAATTTCATTTTTTTTTATTAAAAAAGAGCAAAAAGTGGTACAAGGCATTAGTTGTCAATCTAAAGAAGACATAAATACATATATTAACATATAATCAAAGAATAAGCTAGTGACCTTGTGAGTGGGATGATTCCAGGTGCATGAAAGACCAACACATGGAAATTTGGGTAAAACATTATGAAGAAGATAGACCAGAAACTGAAGGAAGAAAGAAAGAATGACAGTCTCTGACCTGCCAATTCTGTGTATCCTCTGCATATGCATAGAATTCGAGCCATGCACAGAGACATTAATAATTCATTATTTTTCTTATTAAAAATGTTTATATTAATGATAAACATCCTGAGAAAGAAATTAGGAAAACAACATCCTTCACAATAGCCACAAATAATGTAAAATATCTCGATGTAACTTTAACTAAGCAAGAAAAAGACATGTATGACAAGAACTTCAAATATTTGGAGCAAGAAATTAAAGAAGATAAAATGTAGTGGATTGGTCTGATGCTGATTGTATTCTAATGCTAAACACTGGTTCTTCAAGATGTGGTTTTCTGGGATTCGCAGATCCTCATGTCCTCAAAGTGATGCCATGTGAAACTTCTCGCCAATTTAACTGGTCAATAAAAGGTTAGAGCCTGTGATTGGGCAGTGGAGAGAGAAAGGTAGGACTGGAGGACCAAGTGGGGGAGCAGTTGCCAGTAGAGAGAGGAGAAAGAAGAGAAAGGAAGAAGAAGCTGCAATGGACTAGAACAGCATGGCCAGAAGAAACAGCAAGTAACAAGGGGCTTATACCTGGGAAATAAGTTAGTATAGTCCTAGATTTGCCCAATTTAGTCTGATGGCTTGTAACTAAAATGATTGTATTGTTTGTCTTTTATATGGGCTTGTTAGGATTATAAATTCTTTCTACAATACCAGAAGACAGAAAGACCTCCCATAATCATGGACCAGTAGGATTAGCATACTAAAAATGGCAACCCCAAGCTGGGATTTATTAATATGACAATACTGTGTGTGTGCATGCATGTGCATGTTTAGCCACCCATGTGTGCATATTCATGTGGAGATAAGAGGTCAATCTTGGGTGTCATTTTTCTGAAGTTATCTACCTTGTTTATTTTAGACAAGCTCTCTCACTGATACATGGAGTTCATTGTTAGGCTAGGATGGCTACATGGCATCTCCTCAAATGCATTTCTGAACCAGCTAGAAAATCTCTCTTACTTTTTTTTTAATTCTGAGTATTCATCCTCCTAGGCTGTATGCACAGAAGTAAAATATCTTCTTGTACAATTGTCACCAATTGAGGGAGAAGAAACTAAAATTCTGTACTGGAGGCAGTGAGCTCAAATGTGCTAGCACTATGACTCTTGCCTGTATTTCAGCAGGAATTGAAAACCTTAGGAAAAAAGAATCTATATACGATGTTCCCATAGCAAAATCAATCATATACACCAGGAAAATGCATACAAAATATGCATATGCTTATAAGATAAAAGATGCAGAAGGAATCATACTACAATTTCTCAAGTAGATTTGAAGAATTTAAGATGGCAACAAAATAGAATAATACATTTATAACCATCAAGATTTCTTTGGAAAAAATACCAGTGAGCTCAAATTCCGTATTCTCCTGCCTTATTTTTAGTGGTTGTGAGAACCGACATAATTATGACAGACCTCTAAGATTTCCTGGTTCTGGTAAATTACTATATTAACTAACAATGTATCAGATTGGTCCCTAAATGGAAGTGCTTAAATATTATGACCAATTCTTATCAGTACATTTAGAACCAAAAGAAGAAAATGCAGGAAATTAAATATGAAAGACTGAGTAGAGAAGGCAAATTTCAGGAAAAAAAAATTGAAGATCAGTCCTTTCATGTCTGTATACATGACACATAAAATGACACACGAAAGTCCAGCTTCTGGTATTTCCCCATCAGCCATTTAGTCTATCCACTATCCAAGCAATGTCCACTCAGAAAATGGTTCTCATAGATAATAACAGTTATTCTCCAAGAATAACACTGTTATCCCTCCATTCTAAGGAATTAGGACTGAGCAGTAGATAATTTTGAAAATATGCAAAAGACTCCTGAGCTGAAGTCAGACAGTGGATATTTTAGGTAGAAATGAGTTGTGGAACGACAGACAGCTGGAACTGCTCAACTGTCCTTCTCTCCTCACCAAGTTCAAAAAGATACTTCAAAGACATAAGGAGAGAAATCACAGGTCCGAGCACCCCCTGAAATGGGTGTTTGTGTTCAGCTCTCTGTACAGCCCAAGACATTGTATCTTCTCCATTCCAAAGAACTACAATTGAGAATTGGATATAGTGGATGGTTTAGCTTGCAAAGGCAGTTGGTACTGCGCAACTTCCTATTTCTCCTCACCAAGTTGAAAGAGATGCCACAGAGACCACAGGAGAGATCTTGAGTCTGAGCACCCACAGCCATCGGTGTTTGTGTTCGGCTCCCCCTGCAGCCCCACACACTGTGCGCTCACAGCACAGAAGTACACAGCCGAGTCGCTCCAGTGCACGGAGGCTTTCCGCAGGTGGAAGGAAGAGTCGCTCTTGCTGAACTCAGCCTCGAAGCCGTTCACTCCTTGAACCACTGGGTCTCCAGAATAGTACTTGAGGAGCATCTGCAGCCCCTGCCGCGGGTACTGGACATACCAGAACAGATAAGGTGTCGCAGAGTAGGAATACTTGCATCTCAGCTGCAGAGAGGCTCCTTCAGAGACAGTGACGCGAGCATCGGGCTGTGTCACTGACTGAGCTTGGGCATCTCCTGCAAAGGAATATTAGGTCAGGAACTGTAGTGCAGACTTCGCTGAGGACAGTCAGGATCCGGGGATACAGAGACCACAAGAAAGCTGTACTCACTCAGGACAAAGTGTATCCCCAGCACTGGGAGGAGCGCCAGGAGCATGGCTGAGCCTTGGAAAAGCTGCAGCTCTGTTGTGGAGGAACTCTGGAACAGGACAGGCAGGAAAGCGGCTGAGGAAAGCAAGAGCTTGAAAGCAGGTGTAGGGAAGAGTCTGCTGGAGAAGTCTCCCGTTCACATAAAAACTGACGCTGCATACGCGAGCCTGGAAGGTTTTGAATATCTGATTCTTGTCACTTGCCTTTGCTAAATACTCAGCCAGCTGCAAGAGGGATGAGATGTGAGCAGGTGGAGATCTTCAAAGGAGGAAGGAACACTAGTGAGTGCAGCACCGCCCTCTGGAGGCCATAGGAGGAACCAAATGTCTTGTGGGTCCACAGCCTGCCTCCTGCTGTGTTCCTGTTTCACAGACATTGAAAACTTTCACAAAGCACATTGCTTCTTTCCTAATCTTTGATGAGGTATTAGTTCTAGCATCTAGTGGAAGTGGATGGCTTGTTAAAAATCCTTATGAAAACAGGTTATGAAATAAACCCCACACTTGAGAGGCAATCGTCTCAGGCTGAGTGTGAGTGGCTACCACAGCCATGGTGGTGATACTTTATGGGACAGGTATCGCCCTTGGTGGATGCTCTGCAGCACAGAGACAACTGAGAAACACTCGACGTTAGATTACCTCGGCTATCTATGGCAAGTTGGGAGTCTAGAAAGGAAGGTTTGACTGCTAAAGCTAGCAGAATTACAACTCTGAGACCCCCGTGGCTAAAGTACTATCCCCCAGAAAAGAAATTTAGGATTAATGACTCTAGGTTTTTTCCTGGGTCAATGGAATGCAAAGGCTCAGTGTTAATACATATGTTCTTTGATTCTAGGAACAAAAAGGAAATTCTTCCCAAGGGTCTTCTCTCATCTGTTCTTTCTCATAGGGATTGTCTTTCCAGGGGACGGGGGAAGGGTTACCTATGTCAGCAATTTGTGATTGTTTAGTTTATAGACGAGCCTATGGAATGTGTGTGTGTCTTTCTGTTTCTTTTAAATTTCCCCCCAAATAAGCCAAATTCCAAAAGTGTAAGAAGAATGTCAATCGCCTAAGAAGTCAGAAGCTGGAAGGAGTTAGAGTCATATTGAAGTTTGGTCAGAAAGAAGGAAGCACAGTAAAAACAAAGACCAGCAACTCGTGCTGGCTTTCAGTTCACTGTGGCAGTTTGCAGAACCCAGCATGTATGTGTGCATGTGTATGGTTATGGTGGTTTGAATATGCTTGAATATCCTGGTTGAAGAAGGTGTGGCCTTCTTGAGGAAGTGTGTCACTGTGGGAGTGGCCTTTGCAACCTTCATCCTACCTACCTGGAAGTCAGTTTTCTATTAGCCTACAGATGAAGATGTAGAAACTCAGCTCCTTCGATGTCATGCCTGCCTGGATGCTGCCATGCTCCCACTTGATGATAACGGACTGAACCTGTGAACCTGTAAGCCAGCCCCAATTAAATGTTCTCATAAGAATTGCCTTGGCCAGCTGGGTGGTGGTGGCACACGCCTTTAATCCCAACACTCGGGAGGCAGAGATAGGCAGATTTCTGAGTTAGAGGCCAGCCTGGTCTACAGAGTGAGTTCCAAGACAGCCAGGGCTACACAGAGAAACCCTGTCTCAAACAAACAAACAAACAAACAAACAAACAAACAAACAAAAAAGAATTGCCTTGGCCATAGTGTCTCTTCACGGCAATGGAAACCCTAAGACAGAAGTTGATCAACCAAAATGAGGTCATTGAGACCTTAACAGCTACCATTCAATGAGGTAATTTTGTGCCAAATACAGCACACAAAGGACAGAATCCTCTTCAGACACAGGTAGGGAGGAGAGATACACATTCCAATACCAGACACTGGAGATAAACCAATGTGACTCTGAATTACGGAGCCAAGAAGCAAATGATTATGATGTAAACCAGTATTAGCTAAAGGCTGAGCAATCATGAGGTCAATACCTATGTGCACAGACCATGAGTCACATAAATAAGTCAAACTCAGTCATGCATCTTTGCCAGATCCAAAACATGTTTATAGCCACTTTACCATCAGCTGGACAACAGAAATTGTAATCAAATAGTATTTGGTGAAGAACATCTTTCAAAATGTTTTACTTTTTGAATACAGTTTAAAATTCAAGACCATGAAATATCAGGTGATCACACCACTGGGCTCTTCTTGTACCCAGAGTCCATCTGGATAAGGGACTCTGGGACACAACTGGGACTAGAGACCTCACAGCCACTTACTCTCTGCTTTCTGATCAGTTGTTATCGCTATAGAGGCTTCAACCGCTTCAAAATGAAAGTTCTTTGATGAGGGGTGAGAACTACATTTATATCCGTGTTAATTATAAATATTGAGAACACAGTTAGAAGCTTCATGATCTAGGAAGGTGGCTGTAGTAAGTTCTTCCCTAGGGTCAATGACCTCTCCATCCTCAGGGAGTTAACTAGGTTTACAGTTTTAGGCTCAAGTTGCTTCCCTTGTAGCAACTTGACATAATAAGACATGTGTTAGTGTCTCCCAATGTGAAAGTGGCACCATTACACCCTTGTGGATATCTTGACATGGTGGTCATTGTTTTTATTCAGAGGATTCACATCTTGGTTTGACTATTTATTGCTTTTGTCCCTTGTAATTTTACATAACATCTCTGTACACTGTGAAAACTTGTCCAAAGGAAGGAGTCTTCAGGTCAGGTCTAGCTCAAGTTCTCCAAGTCAAATGTTCAAAGTATGTGGTAGCCTAAGCTATGAGACAATCAAGGGCGATGGTGATAGCCCATTTCATTTGGAAAAATCTCTTGAAACCCCTTGACCAACAACATGAATGGAGGGTTCCCATCCCTGGCACTGGGAGTTTTATTAGATTTGTCATTCATTCCAGGTTTGACAAGCTCACATCTAAGAGATTCTATTCTATGCTGCACCATTAAAAGTAGATTTTGGAGTTTATAAATACAATTTGACATTCCATTTTGCTTCCTAACTAGTAAGATAATATGCACAAAAATATGAATCTCTTGAGACACACCCTAGTTTTTTTTAATTTCAGAACTTTCTTCCTTACAAAGAAATAAATATCAGTACTAGAACATTTTATTTTAAACTAGTACTTTGTCTAGAGAATTGAAATTTGGTCTCCATTGCATATTTCAGGATTATGGGAGAACCTAACTCTATCACAGGTAAGTGACTACATCAGGTCCTGCAGAGATGAACAAAGTGCAGTGGAAGAGGAGAGTGGTCATTAGTGGGGCAGGCTTTCTGCTCAGGGTCTATTATGAACAGCCTTGTTTGTACACAGAGTGTGGGACAGGGAAGAACCTGCCTCTCATGTCATCATCTTGAGAGCTCCAACAGCTGTTTCATGATCAGCTTTATCAAGTGGAGGCAGTCAGAAAGTGTGGTGGTTTGAATAAATATGACCGAAAAAGCTCATATTTTGGAGTGTTTGGTTCCCAGTTGGTGGTCTGTGTAGGAATCACCTGAGGTGTGGTCATCACAGAGGAACCATGTCACTGGTGATGGACTTTGAAACCAATGTCTCCCTCTTTACCCCTCACTTGTGATAAGATGTAAGGCCTCAGCTACTGGTCCAGGGCCATGCCTGGCTGGCTGCTGCTACACTCCCCACCATGATGGTCAACCCTATGAACCTCTGATCAAGCCCCCAGTTAAATGCTTCTTAATGGATTGTCTTGATCGTGGTCTCCTCACAGCCATAGATAAGTAAGTTAAGTCCAGAAGTTGGACTAAACTCTCTGTTTCATGGATCAAGGTGAGGAAGAATCTAAATAACTTAGGGAGTGATACTGAATAAAAATTTTAAAGATTAGAGTCTGTGTCCTCATTTAGGTCATGAATTTGTGGAGTAATAACAGAACGTTGTTGGAGAATTTAAATCACTGAATTTTGTAAGACGTCTTGGTAGAGAGATAAATCCCATATCAGAGTTTTCCTGGAAAACTTTCCTGTGAGAGAGGTCCTTGATTTAGGGAGAGAACAAAATGTCAGGGAACCAAATCCTGTTTCATTTAGGTTTGGTTTGGGTTGGGTTTTTATGGCACTGATTTTCATCCTACCCCATTAGAATATTTACCAATTCCTAGATTTGTAGGTGTCCGATCTCACATTTGTTCACATTTTTCAGGAAGCTAGAAAAACAACCGCTTAGCAAAAGCACATAGTCTCCCTCACAGGGCCTCCCCCTGAGCCCTCCTGCACCCTTGGTTCATGTGCAGCTTCCCCTGCAGTCTCCCTCACTGTGTCACTCAAAGCACAGAAGTACAGGGCAGAGTCTGACAGCTGCACTGAGGACTTCTGCAGATGGAAGGAGCTGCTGCTCTTATGGAGAGTGGCGTAGAACCCTTGGTGCTCGGTCCTCTTGTTGTCTGTGGAGCTCTTCAGGAGTAGCTTAGGGGCTTCGTTGAGATGTTGCACATACCAGAAAAGGAAAGGTGAGTAAGTAGTCTGATAGGTGCAGTTCAGCATCACAGGCAACCCCTTGGTGAGAGTGACCAGGCCTTCTGTCTGGGTCACTGAGTCTCCATTGCTCCTTCCTGTAAATAAGAAAGAAAGAGAGAGAGAGAAAGAGAGAGAGAGAGAGAGAGAGAGAGAGAGAGAGAGAGAGAAAGGAAAAAAGAATTGTTTTTTATGTGAGGAGGAACACTAAAGACTGCCTGAGTTGTAAGAAAATGACATCATTAACCCTTAGAGTACAATGTGACTTACTGAGCATTAAGAGGAGCACAAGAACTGAGCAGGTGTCAGGACGCATGTTCATGGAAGAAATGACACTTGGTCCCTGAGTGCACCAATCTCCCAGGGCAATCCTCCTGCAGAATCTCCTCACACTCCTCACTCACAGACAAGGGCCTCTGTCTGCACAGTCTCTCATGTTAAGTCAACACCCGAATGAGACCTTAATCACATCTGAAGGGACAGCGCCCTCTACTGGTTTCCCTTCAACCTGCACCACAGATGTCTGCACAGTACTTTGTCTATAAACTAGGAACCTCACCCAAAGGAATCAGGTCTCAAGCCTCCAGAGGATGCCTGAAATCACTTGTGTTACTGAACTATGTGTATCCTATGGTATTTAGCTTGCTGAGTGAACATAAAAGAATATGCACACACACAAATAGACCTCTGATATAATTTATATACTTTTAAATTTTTATTAGCTTTTACAGAATATTATGCAATGAATTTTGGTTATACTCATCTGTTCTTTCCAGTCCTTAAAAGATTTACTCACTCTTTCATACAAACCCAGTTTTGTGTCCCATCCTCCCATTTAAAATAAAACTCGTCAAGTTTTGTGTTATAGGTTGCAGTGCACATGTATTCTTGGATATGTGGCCTTCACTGGAGGGTAGTCTTTGTACCATGAGCTTCAACTTTAAAGAAAAAGGGTGGGGATGGAATTTTTCTGATTTGATCCTTTGCAACTTATCTGTACTGTCAACCTCTCTGAATTCACATGTGCAGCTGTTCTTCTATGTCCAGAAAACACTGCTTCTTTGTAGTCATCCACCACCTACAGCTCTTATAGTTTTCCATGCACTCTTCTTCAATGACCTCTGAGTCACTGAATAACTAGGAAGGAGGGTGTGGGCTACAGATGACCCATATGGGCCTGAGTCAGCTACAGTCTTTTCTTCTTTGCAGCATAATGAGTTCTGTTCTCTCATAACCTCTATGTGCTACAAGAAGGAAAGTATTAAAATTATATTTCAATTTTAAAACTAATTTTTAAAAAAAGAAGGATGGAGAGAATTGTCCTAAATGGAGTGGAGTGATTTGAAGCTAACATTCTAATTTTGTGTTTTTATGTCTACAGTAGAGATGGCTCTTAAAACTAACCCCTGACAAATGTTGCACTGGAAAGCCTGCAATACAGGATGTAGATGGGGATCCAGGCCTCACAGAAGGTTTGAGGACAGGCTACTAGAGCCATGGAACACTGTGCACTTTCATCAGTACTGTGCACTTTCAGAAGTACATGGCTTAGTCTTGAGGCTGATTGTCTGTGTTGTGCAGGGAGAAATGTTTGGATTTCTTATTCAGTAAAACTATAAATCTTTGGCTCTGTTTTCTTTCCATATTTCAACAAATGTCAATAATGAACGTAAGATGTTTTCCAGGTTCTTGCTTATACCAAAGGAAGCAGAGCAAGGCATTGTTTACATAAATGCAGTTGATGAGAGTGTTGGTCCCTTCTTTGAATCTCAGGATGGAAGGAAGCAGTTCCACCTGCTTGCCTTGGCTCATCTCTATACAGAAAGATGGAAAGAAAGGAGAAAGGCTGTGAGGCCATCACTTTCCAAGTTTCTCCTTTTTTTATGGTAACTAGAGAAAATCTGAGTAAGATGGCACACCCCTAGATGTCTAAAATGCCCACTGACTATTCTGTGGCCCAAAATATTAACTCACCATCCAAATACAGCCACAGAAATATCAATAAAGTGGGAAAGATGGCTTCATTGTTCTGCCCAATTAAATTAAAATCCAATGTAGATCATGGTGACTACAGCTATCAGACTATTGTTCTTTCTTATTAACAATTCTAGCTCTAGAATCATCCCTCCTCACTCACTGACAAAAAAGCTTTGCTTCTGCCACAAGCCTACACCATCAACACACACCAAAGTGAATTCTCTGCATAGCCTCCAGCCGTTGAGATCTACTGCCACCTTCTGGTTGCATCTCTAATCAGCAAGGGCTGGTGCTCTTATCCTATGAGGTACTCAGATATATAACACCCAATATGTCATATCAAATGGGATCTAGAACTTGGATATCAAGAATAGTATATTTATTCACTAGTCAGGTTCATTTTTATCTTTAAATATCACATACCATATTCATTATGTTTCATATGCAAGGTATATATGTGTTTTCATATATAAAGGTATATATGTTATATATTCTTATATAAGTTGTGTTTGTGTGTGTGTGTGATATATATAAAATTTCTTCTGTCTACAACTGAATTTACCAATCCCCTTCCATACTGCAGAATGTTCAGATCATTTATCAAACAACTCTCTTTTCTTTGGGACAAATATTTAGGGCTATGTTTGCTCTTGAGAGTTATGGAACCTAAGACCTTTCTTAGGTCTCTTATGGGCTTTCAGTTGCAAGGGATCAATGTTGTTCCTATTTCAGTGAATTCTTATTGACAATGCAGATGTGCTCTTTTTATACTTGCATCTCACCTTTCAGAGAAGTCATCCTGGAATCGCAAATACACATAACTACTCTTAGGGAAGTTATGCGAAGTCATTTGATCTTGAGGATGGCTCCATTCATTTCACCCACTCTCACAGCATCCAGTGTTGGGAGGCTGAATTCCTGATAGAATAGCATTGTGGATTCCCTGTGGAATCTGCCAAACCTTGCAACAAACCCTTCCTCCTTCTTGTGGACCCTTCTCAGCACGTTCCCAAACCTTTCTAGTGGGTTTTGTTTTCTTTGTGTCAACTGTGAATATCTGCAGGCACTACCTGGGAACCCAGTGTCTACACTGGCTTGGGAAGTAAGAGGGTCATCCTCATTGTCCGTCCTGTCCTCAACATCAGTTTCCTTAGTACCATCCCCATCCCTTATGTAACAGACCACTTACTGGGCCTGTCCTCTCACTCCTCCTCCATTTACTAGGAACTCAGCCAAACCTTGCTGCATTTCCTTTCATCTCTCACCCCCATTCCTCTATGTCAAAGGCCAATAGAGACATTCTACCTGGGAATCTTGTGGTCACAACCACCTGGGAAAAAAAGTATCTCATCTTCAATGGCCTTCATGTCCTACAATGCTATTTCTCCAGTTTCATTCCCCACCTCTGTATCAGACCACTTGTAGGGGCCAGAGCTTGCTTCCTCTCTGCTTTCATTATCCAGGGACTCCAGCAAACCTTGCAGAGAACTCAGCTCCCTTGTCCTGTGGACCTTCACAGTACCCGCTCTAGTACAAACCCCTCTCCATTCTGTCACCCTCGAGTGCATAAGAACACTCTCTATCCATAAGTGACCACATGAGCAGGGACTTAAGGAGATTATTCACACTATCCTATCTGTCCCCCATTACAATCTCTCCATTCTTATCCTTAACCTGGTAGCAATGTGCTTACAGGTCCCCTTCCTCAACATCATTCACTGGATACCAAAACTCTTGACTCAGACCCAGGGTCCCTTTCATGCTCACCTCTCCCCACCTCCCCACAAAAAAATTCTTTGCCTTACTGTAACCTGCTTGCAAGATCCTCTGCTCACAGCATGTCCCCAACTCCCTATGAATACTACCTTTACTTATGAACACAATCCCCTTGGGTTGTTATGGAAGCCTTTCTCAGACTTTTCTCTGAGCCCACATCTATTCTTTTCTGCCACAAATTGACTCATAGAAGCTCTCCCTACCAATGAACAACACTCATACTTTACTAATATCCAGAGAGTTCAACCAAAAATGAAGGAAGGAAACACTCACTGAACAAAGACAATAACAGATATCAACACATAGAAACATAATCATCCTATCCCAGACACCTGCACATAAACCTAATCATCAATAGGCAAGGACCTATTGTCTCTGCAAGGACCCAGTAACCTTAGTAAAATAGACCACAAAAGTGCAATGTATTTGAACCTAAGGAGAAAATGATTAAACCCTTTACTGAAGTCATGAAAACAAACAGTGGAATAAAATGAAGAAAACAGTTCAAGATGCAAAAGTAGACATAGAATCACTGAAGAAAATCCAAAAACTGAGATAAAGCTGGAAATGAAAAATATAGGAAGTCAAACAAAGCCTCATAGGTAAACTACACCAACAGAGTACAAGTAATGGAAGAGGAAACCTCAGACATCATAGACAAGGAACACGAACCGGACATTGCAAAGAAAACATTTAATAGAAATCATCCTGGAAAAATATCCAGAAAATACAAAACATCATGAGAATATTTAATCTATGAAGGATATAAATAAAGGAAAAACATGAAACTCAGACAAACTGCACCAAAAAATGTCAACAAAATCATAGAAGAAAATGTCTCTAACCTAAAGCCAAAGGTACCTGTTAAAGTATAAGACACATACAGAACACCAAATAGACTAGACGAGAAAATAAATTCTCTAATGACACATAATAATAGTAAAAAAAAAATCTGATCTTACAGAACAAGGAAGGAATATTTTAAAATGCAAGGGGAAACATAACTCATGAAGGCAGACATATTATACTAATAACCAACGACTCCATGGAGACTAGAAAAGCCAAAAGAACCTGGAAGATACTCTCTAAAGTTAGAGAGACCATGGGTCCAGCCAGCCCAACTACTAAACCTGGGAAAACTATCAATCACAATTGATGCAGAAACAAAAACATTCCACAGTAAAACAAAATTTAAGCAGTACCCATTTACAAACCCAGATCTACACAAGATAATAGAAGGAAATCTGAAGAATTTAACCACACCCAAGAAAATATAAAGAATAAATAATCTCCGGACAGTGAACCAAAAGAGGAGCAGAAACATTCACAACACCAACAAAGTAATAGGGAGCAATGAACATTGCTCATTAATTATCTAAATTCCTCCAGTGAAATATACTGACAGATTAAATTCTAACACTGCATCCCTGCAAGCCAACAAGAGAACATGTATAAATTCATAGAAACTGAACAAGTCACTACTAATCCTAACTTCAAATTATTCTACAAAACAGAGACAGATTTTTTAAATATCTTTATGAGAACACAATTACCCTCATATCTAAGCCATACAAGACCTCAACAAAAAAGAAATTACAGACCAATATCCATAATGAATATACATGCAAAAATTCTAAATAAAATACTTGCAAACTGAATACAAGACACATCAAAAGATCATCACCCATGATGAAGTAGACTTCATCTCAGAGTATAAGTATAATTCAGCATATACAAATTAATAATTAAATCTAACACATAAACAGCCTGAAAGACAAAAAAACAAAACAAAACAAAACAAACAAACCACATGATCATCTCATTAGATTCAGAAAAGGTCTTTAGCATAATCCAACATGCATTAATAATAAATGTCCTGAAGAAGCTAGAGGTAGAAGATATATATATATATATATATATATATATATATCAACACAATAAAGGATGAGTATATCACAATGCCACACCCAACATTAACCAAAATGGAAAGGTTTTTTAAAAAGCATTTCCACTAAAATCACAAACCAGATAAGGTTGTCCACTTTCTTCCTATTCAGTTTAATGCTTGAAGTCTTAGCTAGAGTAACAAGACAACTGAAGATCAAGAATATAAAAAATAGGAAAGGAATACATCAAAGAATTGTTATTTGAAGATGATATGATTTTATATGTTAAAAACTCCACTGGAGGCCATCATCCTGAGTGAGGTAACCCAATCACAAAAGAACTCACATGATATGTACTCACTGATAAGTGGATATTAGCCCAGAAACTTAGAATACCCAAGATACAAGATACAATTTGCTAAACACATGAAACTCAAGAAGAATGAAGACCAAAGTGTAGATACTTCATCCCTCCTTAGAATGGGGAGCAAAATACCCACGGAAGGAGTTACAGAGACAAAGTTTGGAGCTGAGACGAAAGCATGCACCATCTAGAGACTGCCATACCCAGGGATCCATCCCATAATCAGCCTCCAAAAGCTGACACCGTTGCATACACTAGCAAGATTTTGATGAAAGGACCCAGATATAGCTGTCTCTTGTGAGGCTATGCCGGGACCTAGCAAACACAGAAGTTGATGCTCACAGTCAGCTATTGGATGGATCACAGGGCCCCTAATGGAGGAGCTAGAGAAAGTACCCAAGGAGCTAAAGGGGTCTGCAACCCTATAGGTGGAACAACAATATGAACTAACCAGTACCCCTCAGAGCTCGTGTTTCTAGCTGGATATGTATCAGAAGATGGCCTAGTAGGCCATCATTGGAAAGAGAGGCTCATAGGTTTTGCAAACTTTATATGCCTCAGTACAGGGGAACGCCAGGGTCAAGAAGTGGGAGTGGGTGGGTAGGGGAGTGTGTGTGTGTGTGGGGGGGGTAAGGGTGGACTTTTGGGATAGCATTGGAAATGTAAATGAAGAAAGTACCTAATAAAAAAATTTGAAAAAAAAAAAAACTCCATTAGAAACTCCTTCAGCTGATAAAATACTTTCAGCAAAGTTGCTGGACACAAATTTAGCATACAAAATTCAGTAGCCTTCCAATATAGTAATGGCAACACACTGAGAAAGAAATCAGGGAAACAGCAACTATCACAATAGCATCAAAATAATAAAATGTGTTTGGAAGCCCTAGCCATATAAGTGAAAACCTTGTATAATAAAAATTTAAAACACAGAAGAAAGATATAAAGGAAGGTATCAGACGATGAAAGGCTTCCCATTCTTGTGAATTGGGAGGAGTGGTCATTCTATCAAAGGAGTTGACAGATTCAGTGCAATTCCTGTCAAAATTCCAACATAATTCTTTAGAGAAGTAGAAAAGAATTTTTCAGCTTCATATGGAAACACAAAAATCTCAGGATAGCTAAAACAGTCATGAACAAGAAAGGAACTCTGTAAGACAAAGGACATCATCAAAAGGACAAAACTGCAGCCTACAGAATGGGAAAAGGTCTTCACCAACTCCACATCTAGAGAGAGCTAATATGCAAACTATAAAAAGAACTCAAGAAACTAGACATCGACAAATCAAACAATCCAACTTTTTAAATGGGGTACAGATATAAGCAGAATTCTCAATACAGGTATCACAAATGGCTGAGAAACACTTAAAGAAATGTTCAATATTCTTAACAATCAGAGAAATGCAAATCAAAGTGTCTCTGAGACTTAATCTTATATCCATCAGAATGGCTAAGATCAAAAACACAATTGACAACTCGTGCTGTCCAGGATATGGAGCAAGGGGAAGACTCCTCCATTACTGAAAGGAGTGGAAACTTACACAATCACTACAGAAATCAATATGGTTGTTTCTCAGAAAATTGAGAATTATTTTACCTCAAGATCCAGCTATATCACTCCTGGGCATATCAAAAGATGTTCCACCATACCACAAGGACTCTTGTTCAACTATTTCTTAGTGGCTTTATTCATAACAGTCAGAAACAAATTAGATGTTCCTCAATCAAAGAATGGTTAAATAAAATGTGGTACATTTACACAATGGAGTATTACTCAGCTGTTAAAAACAATGGCATGCATCTATAAGATGGAACACAGGGTCCCCAGTGGAGAAGCTAAAGAAAGCACCCAAGGAGCTGAAGGGGTCTGCAACCCTATAGGTGGAACAACAATATGAACTAACCAGTAGTCCCAGAGCTCGTATCTCTAGCTACATGTGTAGCAGAAGATGGCCTAGTCGGCCATCATTGGGAAGAGAGGCCCCTTGGTCTTGCAAACTTTATATGCCCCAGTACAGGGGCATGCCAGGACCAAGAAGTGGGTGGGTAGGGGAACAGGGCGAGGGGAGGGTATAGGAAACTTTCGGGATAGCATTTGAAATGTATATAAAGAAAATATTTAATGAAATAAATTAATTAAACAATGACATGAAATTTGCCAGCAAATGGATGGAACTAGATGGAAAAGATGATCCTGGGTAAGGCAATCCAGACCCAGAATGGCATGGTATGTACTCACTTATAAGTGGATATTAGCTGTCAAGGGCAATAATGCTACAAATCACAGACTCAGTGAACAAGGCTAATTAACAAAGAGGCCTTAAGAGGGGACCACAAGGATCTCCCTGGGAAGGGGAAACAGACTAGATTTCATGTGTGGACTGGGGACAGAAAGGGATGGGAATAGGAGGAATCAGATGGGGCTGTAGGGAGAGCAAGAACTGGGAAAGATGACTGGAATTGTGGGCATTTGAAGAGAGAGGTAGAAACCTTGTGTATGGAAACTCTTAGGAATCTACGAGGGTGACTCTAATAGGGGGATACAGTACCCAAATGGCCATTTTCTCTAACCAGGTAAGGTTTCCAGTGAAGGGATTGGAACACCACTCAAGCTACAAAACCTCCTCTCTACACTTTATCCTTTTCTCCTGCCTGCAAGATGTGCTGGGGTAAAGGTAGCTCAGATATTGCAGAAGTGGTCAACCAATGACTGGTCCAAGTTGACACCTGGGCCATGGGAGGGTGCCCACACCTGACACTACCTGGAGAGCCAGGAACCAGAAGCTGTATAGCCCAGAGACTGTGTGTGTGTGTGTGTGTGTGTGTGTGTGTGTGTGTGTGTGTGTGTGTGTGTGCAAACAACCAGGAAAATAAATGAATGAATGATAAATAAAATAAGTAATGATTCTTAATAATACTGCTATAGTTGTAGACCAGAGTCCAGCATAATTGTCATTAGAGAGGCTTCAACCAACAGCCGATGGGAACAGATCCAGAGACCCATAGGAAAACGTTAGGCAGAGTGCAGGTAATTGCCCTGAAGAGAGAAAACAAGGACTGTACAAACCAATGGAGTGCTTAAAAACAGCCCACAGAATCAAATAACCAGGGCACTAGGGGCTCACAGAGACTGAACCAACAGTCAGGGAACCTATATGGGTCTGACCTAAGTCCTCTGTGTGTGTGCTATGATCATGTAGCTTAGTGTTCTTGTGGGACACCTAGCAGTGGGAACAGGGTCTACCTCTGACTCTTTTGTCTGCATTTGGAACCCTTGCCCTCTTACTGGGTTGCCTCCTCCAGACTTAAAATGAGGGATATGCCTAGTCTTACAGCAACTTGATATTTGGTTGATGCTCCTGGGAGGCCTACCTTTTCTGAAGGGACATGCAGGATGAGTGGATCTAGGAGAGAAGGGAGGTAGGGGAGAGGGATTGGAATGAGAAGAGGGAGGGGAATCTGTGATTGAGATATAATATATGAGAGAACAATACACTTTAAAAAGTGGGCAGATGTAAACAGAGAGTTCTTGAAAGATGAAACACAAATGGCTGAGAAACACTTAAAGAAATGTTCAACAGGAAAATGTAAATTAAAACCACTATGAGATTTCATCTTATACCCCTGAGAATACCCAAAACCAGTAAAACAAATGACAGCTCATGCTGGAGAGGTTGTAGCTTAAGGGCAACATTCATCCACTGCTGGAGAGAGTGCCAACTTTATAGCCATTATGAAAATATGTGTAGTGGTTCTTCAGGAAGAGACTTTGGAACACCCAGTCTTAAATGGAATTTTCCATTAAACTCCTCCACTCAGGACTCAAGGGAATTCTGTAGAAAGGGAAGCAGAAAGATTGTAGGAGCTAGTGCAGATGGAAGACACTAAGGAAATAATGCCCTTCAAAAACGAGTCTGGTTCACATAGGAGCTAATAGAGATGGCAGCAGCATACACGGGGGTCCCGAGAGGTCCAATAAAGACAGGGTTCCCGTGTTAATCATAGGAAGTGGACATAATGCCTCTTCCAAATCAAGAAACCATCTCCAATTAACAACTTCTCACAAAGAAAAAAAAAGTTTTTGCCAACAGTCTCACTTAAGACTCACACAATCCACACTGAAGGGCATGCCCAGTGGCAAATGGACAATTTTTCAAGATCATTGGGTTTTTTTGTATCATAATGCCTTATCTGGGCATTGTTTATGGTATGAGTCATTTGCTTATATACTATATTTTTCAGTTTTGGTTTTTATGGATTTGCTGGGTGTGTGTGTGCCTCACGTGTGTACGTGCTTCACCTGTTTTGTTTTGTTTTTCTATTTGCTAAGCTCTATTCTGGTTGTTTGTTTGTTTGTTTTCTAAACAGAGAGAGAACTAAGGCATGGAATTGATTGTGTGGGGAAGTGGGGAAGATATGGAAGGAGATGAGGGAGGGGAAGCACTGGTCAGAAGGTATTGCATGAAAAAAAAAAAAATCCATTTCCAAGTTAAAGCCAAAAAGACAGTGTGCAGCCTGAGTCTTGCTTGCTCAAAGTGCCCTTCTTTACCCAGATTGGAGTTGTTGATCCTGGTGGTCAGACATATTAGACGTGTTCTTTCCAGATTCAGCATTCAGAGCTGAAAATGGTGGGTTTCCTATAGGGTGATTGTCCCTACAGGAATGAAGTGGAGACCATGCTAATGAGGAAATCAGTAGCAATGGCATTTCACACATAATTTCTGTTTTGTAATGGAATTGGATAAGGGACTTCTATGAATTTTTGTGGCTTTGAAATTCTTTCATGCTACTGAATATGGAAAATATCCACAGAGATCAGTGTCAGGCATAGAGTATGATGGGACTGGGAGAACGTGTCTCAAAATATGAAAACCCAGACCATTCACCTTCTTAAACATCTAACAAACCTGCTATTTCACTAACATGACTGTGGGCCCCTGAAAAATTAGATAGGATCCTATCCAGATTTCTAAACCTCCCACAACATAAAGGGAGGATCATGGGGAGATTATATTTATAGTTAAGTAAAATATAATTTGCCCAAAAACTGTGATCATATGTGGTGTGATGTGGTTGTGGGCCCTGTATCCTAGGCAGAGAGAGTCAGAATGCTCCTTTATGAGGGTCTTTTTAATCCATAAATATAACACACCTTTCTTTTTTTGTATTTTTTTTAATTAGGTATTTTCCTCATTTACATTTTCAATGCTATCCCAAAAGTCCCCCATACCCTCCCCCCTACTCCCCTACCCCCCCCCCACTCCCACTTTTTGGCCCTGGCGTTCCCCTGTACTGGGACATATAAAGTTTGCGTGTCCAATGGGCCTCTCTTTCCAGTGATGGACAACTAGGCCATCTTTTGATACATATGCAGCTAGAGTCAAGAGCTCTGGGGTACTGGTTAGTTCATAATGTTGTTCCACCTACAGGGTTGCAGATCCCTTTAGCTCCTTGGGTATTTTCTCTAACTCCTCCATTGGGGGCCCTGTGATTCATCCAATAGCTAACTGTGAGCATCCACTTATGTGTTTGCTAGGCCCCAGTGTAGTCTCACTAGAGACAGCTATATCAGTGTCCTATCAGGAAAATCTTTCTAGTGTATGCAATGGTGTCAGCGTTTGGAGGCTGATTATGGGATGGATCCCTGGATATGGCAATCACTAGATGGTCCATCCTTTTGTCTCAGCTCCAAACTTTGTCTCTGTAAATCTTTCCATGGGTGTTTTGTTCCCAATTCTAAGAAGGGGCAAAGTGTCCACACGTTGGTCTTCGTTCTTCTTCAGTTTCATGTGTTTTGCAAATTGTATCTTATATCTTGGGTATTCTAAGTTTCTGGGCTAATATCCACTTATCAGTGAGTACGTATCATTTGAGTTCTTTTGTAATTGGGTTACCTCACTCAGGATAATGCCCTCCAGGTCCAACCATTTGCCTAGGAATTTCATAAATTCATTCTTTTTAATAGCTGAGTAATACTCCATTGTGTAAATGTGCCACATTTTTTGTATCATTTCCTCTGTTGAGGGGCATCTGGTTTCTTTCCAGCTTCTGGCTATTATAAATAAGGCTGCTATGAACATAGTGGAGCATGTTTCTTTCTTACTAGTTGGAACATTTTCTGGATATATGCCCAGGAGAGGTATTGCGGGATCCTCCGGTAGTACCATGTCCAATTTTCTGAAAAACTGCCAGACTGATTTCCAGAGTGGTTGTACAAGCTTGCAATCCCACCAACAGTGGAGGAGTGTTCCTCTTTCTCCACATCCTTGCCAGCATCTGCTGTCACCTGAATTTTTGATCTTAGCCATTCTGACTGGAACACATCTTTCTTGCAAGAAATATATTTACCCTGCAACTTAAGATACTGAGAATGGAAGATGGTTTATAATATATGAAGCAAAAGTCTCACTGACAGTCTCATCTTGAACGGTTTCTGGAGTTCAGTACCTGCTTCACAGGGGTAATTATGAGGGTCAAACTATCAACTGAGGTAGTGATATAGCTTTGACACCAGATGTAAAGCAGAAAATTGTTTCTCTCCCCAGATGCAAAAACCAAGCCTAGATTATTTTAAAACACAACAGTGTTTACATTTAGGAATATTAGCTTATACACTGAATATTCAGCATTGTAATTTATATAAAAATACCAACACAGGAAGATGTGTCACCTACAAGGCACCATTTGTTGCCTTGTTCAACCAGAGTTGGTGGGACATGCATGTATGATGAAGGCTCTAGGAAGAGAGAGACTGAGCCAGGGATAAACCTAGAGTGGTAATTGCTGTCGATATGTGACTGCCACCATTTGCAAGGTTTGGTTTAAGAGGTGAAAGACAGTGAGAGGATTCAAGATGCTACCTAATATAGACTGGAAACAATCAGGTTTGATCCAGGTGAACTGTCACTTCAAGAAGAGTTGGCAGATAATTTATTGATCATGTCAACAAAGGTAGAAATAAATAAACTAAAGATTAAGATGAGGCAAACATGGTATATCTATTCAGAATTACTCAATCATTAATAAAGGTGACAGGTCAAGAAGGAAGGACCATCCAGAAACTGTCCCATCCAGGAATCCATTCCATAAACAACCACCAAATCCAGACACTATTGAATATGCCAACAAGATTTTGCTGACAGGACCCTGAAATAGCTGTGAGGCTCTGCCAGTACTTGACAAATACAGAAGTGGATGCCCACAGTCATCTATTGGATGGAACACAGGGCCCCCAATGGAGAAGCTAGAGAAACTACTCAAGGAACAGAAGAGTTCTGCCACCCTAGCGGTGGAACAACAATATGAACTAACCAGTACCCCCAGAGATCATGTCTCTAGCTGCATATGTAGCAGAGAATACCCTAGTCAGCCATCACTGGAAGGAGAGGCCCTTCTTGCAAAGATTATATGCCCTATTATAGGGGAATGCCAGGGCCAGGAAGCAGGAGTGGGTGGGTTGGGGAGCAGGGGGAGAGAGAAGGGTATAGGGGATTTTCAGAGAGGAAACTAGGAACGGGAATAGCATTTGAAATGTAAATGAAGAAAGTATTTAATAAGAAAAAAAAAGAAAAGAAAAGAAAAGAAAAGAAAAGGGAGGAAAAGAAAAGAAAAGGGAAGGGAAGGAAAGAAAAGAAGAGAAAGGAAAAGGAAAGGAAAGGAAAGGAAAGGAAAGGAAAGGAAAGGAAAGGAAAGGAAAGGAAAGGAAAGGGAAGGGAAGGAAAGAAAAGAAAAGAAAAGAAAAGAAAAGAAAAGAAAAGAAAAGAAAAGAAAAGGAAAGGAAAGGAAAGGAAAGGAAATGCTAAAGGACAAGCAAAATTTGAAAATCAGCTAAAGACTAAAGTAATGAATCAAGATGGTTCAGTAGCCTGCATGGGGATGTGGCACTTGTTTTATGTGATGAAATTTGCTGACTTGAAAAGCAATTGCAATAAAAAGATAAAGATATAGAATGTGGAAAAATGTTGGATAATGAAAAAAAAAGTTAATGAAAACTTGGCTCTTTGAATGAAAATGCAGAAAAAGTGGAAACAGCTAATTAAGAACATAATCCACAGCTTTGTCAGGACACTACTGAGGACAGAAATAAGTAGATTCGTAAAAGTAATCACTTTGATCAGGAAGAGAAAACAGTGACAACCAATCCCATCTGTCTAAAAAGAAGTGTGAGATTGTTCAGTATCTGGTTGAAATTCAGACCTTAACAGAAGCTAATGAGAAAATTGAAATTCATAAACAAGAAATGAGAAAGAAAAAATCTAATGGAGTCTGCTTAGAAGATGGAGCAGATGACAGATGACTGTAACAAGATGAAGTTAATTGTGCATCACACAGATACTATTGTAAACCAGATTTAAAAAAAGAATAGGTATTATCAATTTCAAGTGCAAGAGTTCACAGACCAATGAAGCCTTACAAGGTATACCAATGCAAGAGTATCCTTAGCGAAGCCCACTGAAGTCCTGCAAAGCATTTCACACCAAAAGAAGACTGGCCAGTGAAGGCCAGTGAAGTGCTGCACGGCGTACCAATGTCCTCTTACTGCTTATTGGGCACTATTTATACTCTTCCAAACATCATGAACCCTCTTAAGTGTCCAGTCCAGCAAAACATCCTCTCACTTGTCTGCACTAGCAAACTATCCTCTCATAAGACAGCTTCCAGAAAAGCATCACTTGTTACAACCGAGTCTCCAAAGAACCAGAAATTCTCACTTCAAAATGTAATTGCAATGGGGAGGAATCTGAGTGAATCACAAGGGGGGAATATTTGTTTGTGAAGGCCTAGAAATCAATCGATCAATCAGGTCACTACTGTAGCCACTCAGCTGCTGTTTCTAAGTGAAAACAGCAATGGATAGAAATTACATGAAAGAATGACAGGTGTTTTCCAGTTCCTTACAGAGACAAGGACAAGCTGAGTTTTTTCAACTGCAAAATGAAATCAGTCAACACTTAGGAAAAAGCAACTCTTTGGCTCACATTTAATTATGATATAGTGACTTAGTCCCCTGTTGTGTGATATTTAGGGAGTTTTGAGTTTTCTTTTGAAAACTGTTTTAATGAGAAGTTTAGTATAACTATTATGTTGCAAATGTATAAATATGCCAGAAGAATCAATTGCAGTAAGTACTATTGTGATACAGATTGCAAATATATATCTCTAGTTAGTCATTTATCTTTGGCTCTTGTAATTTTTATGTGAAATATTTGTTTCATATTGCATAATTAAATGTACTCTATTTTTAACTAAAAAAAACCATTGTAGAAATGTCTTCATTAAATAAGATTAGTTTACAATGCTTTTCTACCACTGATTTTATTAGATCGTCAATATTAATTCTTTTATCAACTTCATATTTAACAGATTAGCTGCAAGTTTGGTCAGGTGCTCTCTAAACAAAGGATAGAAACAGTTGCTCTCAGTTTCTGATTGTGAGAAATGACCTAAATGATTCTGGAGTATATAAGAGGGTTTTTTATTTTGTGACATTAGCACAAGCATTTGGTAAAGTGAAGTGTGTGTTTTAGTGTTGTGGGCTGAGGATGACTCTGAGGGTTTAACACACTAGCAGTCAGTGTCATGCAAACCTGAATGTAAGTGTGAACTTCTGCTCCGAGCTTATGTTTCCTCACATCTTCTCTGTAACTGGTGGCGATCTGATAAGGCCACAGCTGTGCAAAGCCTCCTGCAGAGTCTGCCTGTGGCAGGGATTATAGCTGCACACTCAGCTGCAGTTTGAGGCCAGGCTCCAGCCTTGCTGGGAGCACTGTGCCTCAGCAGCACAGAAGTAAGTGCCTGAGTCCTCCAGCTGGGCATCCCTGATGTGCAGGGTGCTGTAGCTCTCCTTAGAATTGAATGTTGACTTTAACCTCCCATTCTCCTTTGTTCCTGGAACCAGGTAAAAAAGATTGATGAGGCTGCCCCTGGGATTCTGTAGGAACCACTGCACAGTTGTCGCGGCGATAGAAAAATTGCATCTCAGAGCAGAATTGGTTCCCTCTTGGAGACTCAGCGCTGAGGGACTTTGCTTCACCTTATCTCCGCTCACCCCTGCTTGAAAACAGAAAAGCAAACCAAAATCAAAGAGAGATTTTCACTCACACCATCAACTACCCCAGGAGACACCCATGAGGAAGAGTGCGCAGGAGATTTCCATCAACTTCTCCCCCTCCACCACCGACATTTCTGGAGAATCTCTAGTAGGAACTTAGCACAACTCACAGCAAATCTGCACCCACAGAATCCCCAGCACAGCAACCAGGTTCCTCTGCATGGCCCCTGTCCAATCGCTAGTTGTCTTCTCTCCAGCCCTGAAGGGTGTCTTGTGCCCAGACACACTTGTGCTTACAGACTACAGGTTCTGTCTGAATCACGAGCTTCCTCATTCAGCTGAACGCGAAACTCCACCCACCTCCGCCCCATGACTCTGCACTGTAATTGCTCCAGGGCTGTGGAGGACATTGATGTAGAGCCCAGGACACTGTGTTTCTAATGGAACACGTAATATAAAGGAGTTTGGGGAAAATGTGTGAGGAAGGGGAATACATTAATGAAGAATGCCGGTGGGAAAACTAATGGCTCCAGTGGGTAAAGCAGAGTTTTGTAGAATCCTAGCAAGACTGACCCTTTTTGTCCTAAGTTTTTTTCATACACTATATTCTGACCTTTGTCTCCCCTTCTCTATCACATCCAACATCTTTCCTTTCTCCTCACCCATTCAAGTCCAGCCCTTTCTTTTTCTCTCTTTAGAAAACAAACAGGTAAACAGCCCCCAAAACAGAAATAAATGAAAATTAACAAAGAAGAAACACACACACACACACACACACACACACACACACACACACGACAGATAACTATAAAATATAGACAATGGGCCAGTAAGACAAAACGTGTTCAAACTAAGCAATATGACATTCTGTGTGGCCATCTTCTGTTGTGTGCTCAATATATAAGACATATACAATAAAGTACTGGCAGGTCTCTTAAATTACACTATTTGACAAATTCCGCATACGATCTACTACACAGAATAAAAAGAATTTCTTGCAATTAAGATGACCATATACACAGTTTTGATAGTTATGGGAAAAATAAGACATGCCCTATTTCAACCCTGATTCCTCTTCTATCTCGTGGCTTCTGGTCTGATGTTTTGCCTCAGGAAAACACAGCTGATCCAGATCAGGCTAAGGATGCCTGCTCAAGTTCACTGAGGACCTCTCCCTTCTAGTTTTTCATACCTTATATTTTCCAGTTTTCACTTCAAAAAAGAAGTTATTCCTTTTCTTTCTAGTTTAGAATATGTATGTATATATACACATATATATTGTATGTGATATAAAAGGTATTGAAATAATGTCTAATACTTTGCTTTTTTTTGGAATTCTAGATGAAAAGCTAAAAACTGGAAAAAGCAGTGAAAATGGTTTCTCTTGTGTGTCCATCCTCAGGGCGATTCTGTTTTGTTTACATCTCTTCAGAGAATTGCTCTTAAAGGGATTTATAGGCACATGAGATCCAGTGAACAGGCTCTGGATAGCTGTGGGTTTATATAAAATGACCAAGAGCTTAAGATCTGTTTAACTCTGCACCATTACCACTCTTCCTTGCTCTGTGAATGGATTGCCTTATGTCCTTATGTCTCAGCTCAGCTCTTCACATCTCAGGGCATCTTAAGAAACTGTAGTTTCTAGGAATCCTGCAGTGCCCCCTAGTGAGCCCACACAACCAACAAAAGTGACTTCAGGCCATCTCCACAAGCCTCATTAAACCAGCCCTTCACTTCCTGGTAAAGAAAATGCAGAAGTCAGAACACAAGAGTGTCTAGATGGAGTTCTCAATAGAAGGAATAGAAATGGCTTGAAAAATCTCAAAATTGTTCATCAACCTTAGCAATTTGGAGACTGCAATTTAAATTTAATTTGTGATTTCATCTCACACCAGTTAGAATATGTAAAATACAACAACTGACAACAAATGCTGACATGGGTGATGAGGGAAAGGAAACTGTTCACTGGGGGGGAGGGGGTATGAAAATTGGTGGAGCTTCTCTGGAAATTAATGTAGAAAATCTTCAAAAAACTAAAGACAGATGTACCACATGATCCAGCTATTCGACTTCAGTGTATGTCCAAAGAACTCTACGTCCTGCTCCACAGATACTTGCCTGTGATCACCACTGTTCCACTCACAGTAACTAAGAAATGGAGACAACCTAATGTCTTTCTACTGGAAAATGCCTAACAGAAATGTGGCACTTATAGTTCTGGAGAATTTTTCAGTGTAAAGGAAAATGGCAACATAAACTTTGCAGATAGATAGATGCAACTAGAAATTATTATTTTGAACGAGTTGACTGAGACTCAGAAAAACAAAGGCCACATGTTCCACCACTGAATTAACTCTAGTGGAAATTGTCAAGACTCCTAGCTCCACAGTTTCAGGACCACAGAGTAACCACAGAGGCCAGAAAGGTACAGCATGCGGTTGGGGAGAAGTAAGTACCAGAGTAAGTAAGGGCAAGATAAGCATAAGTTAGTGGGAAAAATAGGAAAAAAGGACAGGGGGTAGTTGTGACAGGACAGGAGGTCAACAGAGAAAATGTGGTGCATGTACACAATTGAGTTTTCCTCAGTTTGAAAAACAATGACACCATGAAATTTGCATGCAAGTAAATGGAACAAGAAAAAATCATTCACACCGAGGTAGTCCAGACTCAGAAAGACAAACATGGTATGAACTCACTTAAAGTGGATGTTAGCCATAAAGGAAAGAATAACCATGCTACAGTCCACAGACCCAATAAAGCTAAGTAACAAGGAGGGTTCAATGGAGGGACATGATTCTCACTGAGGGGGGAATATAATAGACATGGGTGGTGGGTGTGGAGCTGGGACTGAATGGGAGTGAGGGTGGGGATGGGAACAGGAGGGATCAGGTTGGGGGAGGACAAAGGGAGAGCATAATGGGTCAGACCATTGGAATTGAGGGGACATGTCTGGGATGATCTAGAAATCTGGAGCAATGGGATCTCCCAGAAATCTATGAAGCAGTCTTAGTTAAGACTCCTACCAGGAGAGTTATGGAGCCCGAATTAGCCTTCTGTTGTAACCAGGTAAGACTTCCAATGAAGGGATTGAGGTACCAACCAAGCCGCAAAACCTTCTACCTACAATTTTTTTTTCTACCTACAAAATGTGCAGGGGTAAAGATGGAGCAGAAAATGAGGGATTTCCTAGCCAGTTACTGGTCCAACCTGATAGCTATGCCATGAGAGGGAGTCTGCCCTGACACATTATGCAGACAGGAGCCTAGCATACTCATCATCAGAGAGGCTTCATGAAGCAACTAGTGGAAAGATCCACAGACAAACATTAGGTGGAGTTTGGGGACTACTGTGGAAAAGTAAAAGCCATGGTGGTCAAAAGCAGGAAGGATGGTGGAGGCCAGAGAGGTCAAGGGCACAACAAGAAAACCTACAGAATCAACTAACCTGGATCCATAGTGGCTTATAAAGGCTGTACCACCAACCAGAGAGCTTGCGTGGGACTGACCTAGGCCCCCTACACTTATGGAACTGTTGTGCAGCTTGGTCTTCATGTAGTGGTACTCCTAACAGCAGGAACAGGGGGTATCTCTGGCTCTGTTGCCTGCCTTTGGGGTTATTTCACCTAAGTGGGAGGCCTTCTTGAGCCTCAACAGGAGAATATGAGCCTAGCCTTACTGGAACTCTATATGCCAAAGGCTGACTGACACCTCTGGGAGGTATCCACTTTCCTGAAGAGAAAGAGAGGAGGAATGGGTGGGAGTGAGGATGGAGGTGGAAGGAGGAATGGCTGGGAGAAGAGGAGGGAGGGGAAACTACAGTCAGGATGCAAACTTAATTAATTAATTATTTTTTCAAAGTTGTATTTTTTCTTCTTTTATTCTTTTTTACCATTCTGTAATTTATAAAGTACAAGGTAGACCTAACACCAAGTCCATCATTTTTGTCAGTAAGATAGAACACTCTGACATCTATCCTAATTTAAAAAACTTATAATTCTACACCTGACTCATGTCCTGGCTTTAGATTGTATGAAGGAAATATTAAGTGAGGAATCCACACTACTGCCTGTAATACACCTGTAAGCATTGGCAGGCAATGGCCAGCCTGTTTTCTTCTCATGGAGACTCTCTCAGAGCTCCAAAATCTCTCTACCCAGCTCGCTAAGTTCCCGTGGGGGCTGCTACCATGTCAGTCCCATGCTTCAAAACTCCCAAGTCCTTTTGGGGTGCACATCAGACAAACCCACACTTTTCCGCTGTACCTTTCTCTCTGGAACTCAGTCGAGCGTGAAGGAAAACACCATACAAACTTAGTTCAGAAACAATGGTAACTCAGTTGCTGGGTGCATCAACTAGAATCCTCATCTTATAAGCCATATTAAATCTAAATTCTCTAGTGGTGAATCCTGGCAGATTCACCATCTAACCCAGGAGACAGTAGTAGCTACATCTTGTCCTGTCCCTCTCCCTATCCAAAAGAGAATAGTGTATATTTTTATACACCTTTTTCTTATTATAAAATTTACCCTGTATAACTTATTAGTTTTAATATTTGAATAAGCTCATGAACATATAAATTATTTTAAAAGACTAAAAGCACATTACATCCAAGTTAAGAAACATATGCCCTGAGCATCCTGAACCATTCTGTTGATTTCATCGCTCAGCATTCTAAAGTTCTCCTTCATCTTGTTATTTTGGAGCTGATGCTTCCTGGAGTTTTATTTAAAACCCATGATCATATTTTATATGTGCCGAGAAACAGGAAATACAGAGTATTTCATGTCTCATTTTCTGTTTGACATAAAATGTCAAATTTATGTTGATCCTTTGTAATTTTCTTTGCAATCTCAAAAGCCTTAGCTGGGGATGCTGGAGTATGCCTGGGATCCCAGCAACAGGGAGGTCAAGGAAGGAAGATCAGAAGCTCAGCATCATTATCAGCCAAGTATTGAATTTATTTGATGTCAGCCTAAACCCCATGAAACTCTACCACAACAAACAAATGAGTCTTTCTCACATTAGCAGCAGCTGTAGCCTCTGCTATTGCCTTACAATGTATTACGGACACATCTCATTCTACATCCCGTCCTCAGATAGCTTGAGAAATACATATTTATGTGTAACAATATATGCACACATAAGTTTCAGCAATGGGATTCATCATAAGAACTGAAATACAGTTCTGTATGCTGATGTTCCAGTTCATGGTGTTAAAGAGAACAATGAGATCTTTGTCAAAACAACAAAAGAAGAAATCAAGATAACCAAAACACTACAATATTAAAACTGTATCCAAATGTAAAAGCTATCATATTTGTATATAAAGGGCCATCTTCTGAGTGAATTAAAACTTTAATCCTTGGAACACTGAAGTGGAAATGTAAGGGTTTTTTGGAAAGTCAGTTAGTTGTGTTGGAGGGTCTTTTGCTGGGGTAAATACATGAAGGAATGTTTCGCTGAAGCAGACAGGTGAAATTCTAAGGCAGACTTGTGAAGGAACATTTTGGTGAAGCAGATACAAGTGAAAGTATGTTTTGCTGAAGCAAGCACAAGAAAGAACATGCTAGCAAGAGAAGACACATGTTGCATAGTATAACCAAACAGAAAAAGACCTTTTAATGGAGGTTCTCAGCTTGGTAATCTGACTAAGGTATGTTAGAGACACACCTTTTCTCAAATAAGCATGGTATAAAAATCTATATTAGCCTGTACCTTGACCCACTAACAACCAAATATTTAATCTCTAACGATTCCTTGTCTAGCCACCGTGAGACACAGTGGAACAGAGTGGGCTATGTTTGGATATGAGGCACTGTACTGTAATGACAGTGTCGGATGCTGCTGCTGCACAGAAGAACATGTGGATACATCAACTGCACACAGATGAGCAGACGGAGAAACACAGGAAGCTCTGCCATAGAACTCCATGGACCTGAAGCTCTCAGCCAGGCCAGACATGCAGAGGCAAGAATGGGAAACCCTATCTCCTGCAGCAGGTGAGTGCTCTGCAAAGTTCTACGTGAACATTCCTGGGCTGATGTAGGTTCTGTGTCTTCTCATCTCATTATAAAGAAAATCCACACTGAGAGAGTAACAGAGTAATATGTAAGATGGATTACTTAGTATTAGAATCTTCACATAACTTGTGTTCGTGTTCTATGTTAAAATATTTATCTGCGCATGTGTATGTGCTCATGGTGTGCAGGTACAACTGAGTGGGGCACGTAAAAACCCATGTGTACGTGTACATGTAGAGACTAGAGAAAAACCTCGGGTGTTCTTCCTCATGTTCTGAAGAGCTTGGGTGTGCCTGTGTGTGTTTAAGTGCACATATATGCACATGCATGTGGAGGCCATAAGTCAATCTTGGATGTCATTTTTCTGAAGCTACCTGCCTTGTTTATTGGAGACAGGTTCTCTCACTGATACCTAGAGCTCATGGATAGGCTAGGCTAGGTGGATGGCAGGCTGTAGGGACCTGCCTGTCCTCATCTCCCAGCACGGCCACCACACCCAGATTTTTATGTGTGCTGGAAATCATACTCAGGTGCTCATGGGTCCATGGTGCCTACCTACTTCTATTTCTGAGTCAAGGAGCAGCTAGAAAATTCTCCATTCCTTTTTCTTCTTATCCTGAGTATTCATCCTCCTCTACTGAATACATGGGAGCACAAAATCTTCTTCTACAAGTCTCCCAATCAGGTGGAGAAGAAACTAAAATTCCACACTGTAGTTAGTGAGCACTAACTTTTCACTGTGACTTCGCCTGTATTTCAGCAGGGTAGGACTATGTTAGGAAAAAGAATCTACCATTGATATTCTCGTAGTAAAATCATCCACACCAGAGTGAAAGCAATGAGTCGTTGTAAAAGATGCAGAAGGAATCTGACTGGGGATTCTCAAGGACACGTGAAGATTTTAAGATGGCAGCAAAAACAAGATAGTACATTTACAACTGTGAAGAACTCTTTGGAAAAAGTACCAATGAGCTTGAATTCCTTATTCTTCTGTTTTATTTTTAATGATTGCTAGAACTTACATAATTATGACAGATTTAAAAACTTTTGTGGTACTGATGAAATTCTATATTGACTAACAAGGTATCAAATTATCAAGATAGCAATACTTAAATATTATGACCAATTCTGATCAGTTACATTTAGCAGCAAAAGAAGGATTTATAGGGAAATTAGCATGAAAGATTGAGAAGAGAAGGAAAATTCCAGGACAGAAGCTGAAGAGTACACCTTTCACATTCTGTGTAAGCGACACTTAAAGTGACAAAATGAAAGTCCAGCTTCCCCGTCAGCCACTTAGTCTAGTCACTGCCCAAGCAATGTTCACTCAGGCAATAACACTCAGGATAACATCACAGTCTCCTCATTCCACAGAACTACAATTGAGCATTGGATATAGTGGATGTTTTAGTTGGAAATGAGTTGCAGAAAGACAGCTGAGACTGCGAAACTTTCCTTCTTTGCTCTCCAAGTCCAAAGAGATGCCACAGAGACCACAGGAGAGATCTTGAGTCTGAGCACCACAGCCATCGGTGTTTGTGTTCAGCTCCCCCTGCAGCCCCACACACTGTGCGCTCACAGCACAGAAGTACACAGCCGAGTCGCTCCAGTGCACGGAGGCTTTCCGCGGGTGGAAGGAAGAGTTACTCTTGCTGAACTCAGCCTCAAAGCCGTTCACTCCTTGAACCACTGGGTCTCCGGAATAGTACTTGAGGAGCAGCTGCAGCCCCTGCCGCGGGTACTGGACATACCAGAACAGATAAGGTGTCCCAGAGTAGGAATACTTGCATCTCAGCTGCAGAGAGGCTCCTTGAGAGACAGTGACGCGAGCATCGGGCTGTGTCACTGACTGAGCTTGGGCATCTCCTGCAAAGGAATATTAGGTCAGGAACTGTAGTGCAGACTTCACTGAGTACAGTCAGGATCCGGGGATACAGAGACCACAAGAAAGCTGTACTCACTCAGGAGAAAGTGTATCCCCAGGACTGAGAGGAGCGCCAGGAGCATGGCTGAGCCTTGGGAAGGCTGCAGCTCTGTCGTGGAGGAACTCTGGAACAGGACAGGCAGGAAAGAGGCTGAGGAAAGCAAGAGCTTGAAAGCAGGTGTAGGGAAGAGTCTGCTGGAGAAGTCTCCCGTTCACATAAAAACTGACGCTGCAAACACGAGCCTGGAAGGTTTTGAATATCTGATTCTTGTCACTTGCCTTTGCTAAATACTCAGCCAGCTGCAAGAAGGATGAGATATGAGCAGGTGGAGATCTTCAAAGGAGGAGGGAACACTAGTGAGTGCAGCAGCGCCCTCTGGAGGCCACATGAGGAAACAAATGTCTTGAGGGTCCACAGTTTGCCTCCTGCTGTGTTTCCATTTCAGAGACATGGAAAACTTTGACAAAGCAGATTGTAGTGCTGCCATTACATCTTGGGACAAATAAGACACAAAAGGTTAGGATTTTAGTAGTTGTACTGGCTAGTTTTGTGTCAACTTGACACAGCTGGAGTTATCACAGAAAAAGGAGCTTCAGTTGAGAAAATGCCTCCAGGAGCTCCAACTGTAAGGCATTTTCTCAATTAGTGATCAAGGGGGAAAGGCCCCTTGTTGGTGGGAATATCTCTGGGCTGGTAGTCTTTGGTTCTACAAGAGAGCAGGCTGAGCAAGCCAGGGGAAGCAAGCCAGTAAAGAACATCCCTCCATGGCCTCTGCATCAGCTCCTGCTTCCTGCCCTGCTGGAGTTACAGTCCTGACTTCCTTGGTGATGAGCAGCAGTATGGAAGTGTAAGCTGAATAAACCCTTTCCTCCCAAACTTGTTTCTTGGTCATGATGTTTTGTGCAGGAATAGAAACCCTGACTAAGACAAATTGGTACCAGCAGAGTGGGGTATTCCTGTGACAACCTGACTGTGTTTTAGGGTGGACTGTGCAAGGACTTTGGAACTTTGGGCTTGAAGATCCATTTGTTGTTAAGAGCTCTGTCAGATGTTGTGTAGGAGCTTGGAAGATAATGTTGAGAACAGTGTAGAAGATGGAGGTCTGGCTTGTGAAATTTCAGAGGGACAATTAAAGACTTTTCAGGTCCATTGCTATTTCGATTGCGACAATTCTGTGGTTCTGGTTAGCTGGGGCTGAAGAATCAGCTGTGATTAACAAGATACCAGAACTACTAAAGCAAAACCTTTGCAGTACTGGGACTATTGATGCTGGTTAGCTGGAGCTAAGAAATTAGCAGTGATAAAGAAGAGACCAGCATCATTGAGGTGACATCTTCTGGGAAGTGTTTTCTGAAAGCACAAAGAGGCTGTGTTCCAGAGATAGCCAAGGTTGTACTCCTGCTGCAGCGGGACTTGGCAATGTGTAAGGGTCACCCAGGTGGTACTGGTTTTGAAGGCATGAAGGGGTCACTCAGAGCAGCTGAGGCTCGGCACTGTGAGAGGCCATGGAAGGCCATTGGTGAAGGTGCAGCCTCAGTTGCAATTGATGGCCAGGACTGGAGGGGTCATGCAGTGTTTTGGAGATGCCAGTACCATGAGATGACCACCAAGAGCAGCAGCAGTGGAGTATAGGCATCTGGAGCCTAGAGGACGACGTGTGTGCTACAAGGGGCATGGCTGGAGAAGTGACCCAAGCCCTTGGAGGAGCCCAGAAGATCGTGAGTTGGATCCCAGACATTGGATGGTTAGAGATTGATTTTTGTTTTTGATTGTGACTGTGCCCTGATATTTTCCCTCTTGACCGAAGAAACTATTTTAGTGGAGCCCATAGTTAAGAGACTTTTAATTGTAAAAAGACTTTGGATTTTAAAAGATATTGGACATTTTAAAGGGCTTGACTTTTAATATGTAAAGACTGTGGGACTTTTAAAGTTGTTTAGATCTTGGGAATTAAGGGATGAGGCTTACTAGTGATGTTTTTGTGTGTCAAGTTGACAAGGGGTCAATTGTACTGGCTAGTTTTGTGTCAACTTGACACAGCTGGAGTTATCACAGATAAAGGAGCTTCAGTTGAGGAAATGCCTCCATGAGCTCCAACTGTAAGGCATTTTCTCAATTAGTGATCAAGGGGGAAAGGCCCCTTGTGGGTGGGACCATCTCTGAGTTGGTAATCTTGGTTCTACAAGAGAGCAGGCTGAGCAAGCCAGTAAAGAACATCCCTCCATGACCTCTGCATCAGCTCCTGCTTCCTGCCCTGCTTGAGTTACAGTCCTGACTTCCTTGGTGATGAACAGCAGTATGGAAGTGTAAGCTGAATAAACCCTTTCCTCCCCAACTTGTTTCTTGGTCATGATGTTTGTGCAGGAATAGAAACCCTGAATAAGACAGTTAGTGATGGTTTATGTGTCAAGAAGAAAATATGTCAACTTGTTTTGGCTTTTCTCAACTTGACACAAGCAAGAGTAATCTGGAAAAAGGGAACCTTAACTGATAATAAAAAACAAAACACATATCAATTGGCATGTAGGGAAATGTATGGAGCATTTTCCTGGTGATCAATGTGAGAATGCCAAGCCAACTGTGGCAGTGTGACTCCTGGTCTGGTAGTTCTGTGTTGTTTAAAAATAACAAGTCTCCTGAAACACGAGGACCAAGTCAGTTAGCGGTGCCCCTCCATGGTTCTGTTTCAGATCCTGACTCTGGGTTCTTCCTTGACTTCCCTTGATGATGGACCGTAACCTGTGAGTCAAATAAACTCTTTGCTCTCCAAGTTGGTTTTGGTCAGATTTTTTTTTTTACAGCCATAGAAGGAAAACTAGGACAGTATGTAAAATACTGCTGTCTACAGACAGTCTTCCAGCAAGAATGGAAGCTTTGGTCTAGTGAACAGGCTGTGACAGTTCTAGGCAGGAGGCAGTGAGTGTTTCAGCTCAGATACAGAAACAGAATGGGCAGAGTCTTAACTGGCTTGGAAGGAAAAGCTTTGTTTTCACTTCACGGATACTTACTCTCAGAATTTAGGTTTTTCAACTTGTTAGAGATCTGTATTGTAAATGTTCTATTGAAATACCATTCAGATACAATTCAACCATCCAAAGGGAATTTGAAGATTATTGTTTTACTCAAAGAACTATCTCGGCATCATCTAATAGATTTTATCAAAGTTCCTCACCACAAAAATAAACTCCACATCTAGGAATAGTCACCCATCTCCTTCCATTAAGTCCTGCTGCTGATAGAGTTTTGTATACTAGCTATTACATAGAAATTGACATTTGTCCCATGTGGTCTCTTGTGCTTTTGTGTATTTCAAACTTCATTTTGTAGCAGGAGTCAGAACATGAAGGGGCAGGCCCTGCAGAACCAAAGCTACAAGCTCTCCATGAGACAGGACAACAATAGTATATCCAAGAGAAGTCCAGGTGAGGATCCAGGATTGATAGTGTAGGAGAAACCAGAGGCCTCTAACCAGACCAGTGGCTCATTGTAATGAACACTTGTAAGTAAAGCTGTTTGGCAGAAGGGTAGACTGTGTGACACATCTTGACACATGGAAGCTTCTACATAGAGATTTTGTGGTATTTGTTTTGGCGGGGCTTTCGAGGGCAGAGGGCAGATATGAAGGGACTAGAGATGAGTAGGATTATGGTGCATCATGTGAAATTCACAAAGAATCAATCAGAAGTCTTCTAAAACTCGTAAGAATTGGTTTTATGGTTGTCAGTTATGAAATGCTTAGGCCAGGGAACACATGGAAGTCAAAACTGAACTAATTTTAGTAACAATATAAGGAAAATGTTGGTTTATATTTTAATGATTTTCCTACCCCGTGCATTAACAACCTAATGAACATTCTAAGTACCATTATTAAAAGTTAAGAATCTTTTCATTATGAGTGTGTTCTACCAGTTACACTGAGATGTCTGTGGAGTGGGGACAATCTAAAAAGTATCTGGCAGTCAACTCTAGAGTCTTGACATCTAATTAGTTATTCTCAAGGAGACCTCATTTAAGATGCTCAAGCACTCGTTGTATGTTTTAGAAACAGGATTTCAAGATGTTTTAGAACATCCGTATAGTAAGCATAAAATACAGGAAACTCTTGGTCTCAACAGGGGAAAATACATTTGTCTCCAGGCCGTTTTCAGGTCAGTGTACAAGCAGGACGTGCCTGAAGGACACTGTGCACTTGCTGCACAGAAGTACATGGCTGAGTGTCCAGGATGAGCTGCTGTGATGTTCAGATAGAGAGATTTGTCTTTCATATTCAGTAGGACAGTGAGTCCTTTTTCTTCTTTTCCATACCCATTTCAAAAAACCAAAACGTCCATAAGGAACTGGAGCCCCGCCCCAGGCTATTGCTTGTCCCAGAAGAAGTAAGGATGGTAGATGCAGATGATAATGGCACTGTCTCCCTCCTGGACACTGAAGTGAGGAGGGCAATGCTCCACCTGCTCTCCTCTGCTCACATCTGTGCGAAAGGAAATAACAGGAGGTCAACCTGGCAACCATTCTCCAGACATTGTTTTCCTTCCTACAGTTATATCGGGCAAACTGGAGGTGGCCAGTCTGGCAAATGATTTGTTTCCCAAAGTCTTTCACTCACATTCCAGCTGAAGCCACAAGCATAGGAACAAACACCCAGCCAGTGTCTTCATTGTTCTCCCTGAGGACTGTGGTCTTCAGCCAGGCAAGATGCCTCTGCTATCAGCTCATCTCCTCTGTCCTCCACAGCACTGAAGAGTCTTTAACGATTTGCACAGAAGGCTGCTGACTGCAGGCTGCTCTTAACAGTGGGTCACCCAAAAGTCCCTTTGTGAGTCTGCAGGAGCAGAGATGCTCTGCCACCTTGTGGACCTATCCTATCTGGTAAATAATCTGTTCCAATCCTCTATTACACTTTTATATTTTTAAAATGTATTTATCTTCCTCTGTTAGTCAATACTTGCCTTTAAGGATGAAGAATACATACCTGAGAACTAATTGAATGTTACATACGGATATAGCTCACAGTTTCATATGTTTGATGCAATCTTAGAATAAATATTTCTGAGATATTCCTGACAGCCTCATCCATCCTACAGGGCACGTATTACTGAGCAGAATTAGAAAACATTGAGATCGGTCCTCCAGTAACATAATTTATTATTCTTCTACATCCCCAGAATCCAACCATTCTCAAGAGTCAATGCCTGATTTTAACATTAGGCAACCCCAACATGTACAAATTGGAAACCTTCTTCAGCCAATGAGAACCTGCCAGATGAATAGGTTTTAAAACATATATGGATCAATAAAAAGCCCAGTACATAAAAAGGGGAATCACTTAGAGTAGCTGTCCTGCTTTGGAGAAACTGGTCTCTGAGCCTCTGAGCATACACACACACACACACACACACACACACACACACACACACACACAGAGAGAGAGAGAGAGAGAGAGAGACAGAGAGAGACAGAGAGAGACAGAGAGAGGCAGAGAGAGACAGAGAGACAGAGACAGAGAGAGAGAGATCCCTACGGTTAAACCTTGGTGACTGCAATAGGCACTCATGTTTGGAAGGTAGCTGTGCTTACCATTACATCACCAAAACCCCATTCATAATCAAACTCAAACCTTATTCCCTCAACTCTAAATTCTCCCCTGCCCTTCTCATAACCCATGCCCACAAATCTCATATTCTTTGCTTGTTAGTTTGTTTATAACTACTGAGTCTACTCAGTGCTCTCTGTGTTAGGATAGATGTGAGACCATCTACTGGGTCACAGTTAGACCTCAGTGGTTACATATCTAAAGAAAACTGACTCTCCTTCTCCAGCAGCCAAAAACTGTCAATTGCTTCTCATTTAGGGGTGGAACTTCATGAATCCTTCCCACATCCATCCAGCAATTTTGGATGGCTTGACTGTGTATATCTTGGACATGTAGTCACAGTCATTTATCCATTCAATCACTGGCAGACATTTAGGCTGTCTCCATTTTCTAGAACTTGTGACAACTGAGGCAATGAACACGCATGAGCAAGTCTCTCTCTAATGGGATAGGGTGCCCTTTGGGAATGTGTCCAGGAGTGGCATAGCTGGGTCAGATGCTTGACCTACTTTGGCTTTGCTGAGTAACCCCCACATTAGTTCCCATAGTGGCTGCACTAGTTTACACCAACAGTGAATAAGAATCCTCTGTCTCCACAACATCATTTGTTGTCATTTACTTTCGTAGTTTCATCCTATTTGTAAATAGTTGTTCTTCGTGTCATGCTTAGGGAGGCCTTTCTTGTGACTTTAAATTGAAACAAATTCCCCATGTTTTTCTCCAATGGCAGGTCTTATGCTGATGTCTTTCATATACTTGGACCTGAGCATTGTTCAGAGAGAAAGATAAGGATCTAGTCACCTTTTTATGCTAAAGCCGGTTACATCACAGTCAATTTGATCTCTTTGAAGTGTTCTTGAATTTAGTTTGCAAGTGCTTTATTAAGAATTTTTTATGTATGTGCATAATGAAAATTAGTCTACAATACTTTCTTTTTGTTGGATATTTGACTAGTTTTAATATCAGTAATTCTGACATCATGAAAAGAATTTGGAAATGGCCCTTTCTTTTTTGAAACAATTTGAGAAGTATTGGTATTAGTTCTTTGAAGTCTGGTAGAACTCTATGCTAAACCTATCTGACACTGGGTGTTTTTAGTTGGTGGATTGTTAACTGCTGCTTTCATCTAGTTGGTTGTAATGTGTAGCTGCTTAAACGTTTTTACTGCATCTTGATTTAACATTTGTAAGTGGTATGCATCTGGACAATGTCAGTGTTGGGCAGAGACGCTTGTTGTTGCAGTGGTCAGCATTCAATGCTGCTATGTTGTTCAAGAAGAGGAGATTAAACAACATTGGCATGTCTACTAAGTACTAAATAAGAAAACACATGGAAATCCACCCCAGACAATGAACTAAATCTGCTTGCCATGTATTCCATAAAGTCTAGTTGGCATATTCTATGGTTATAGTGTCTCCCACAAAACAAAGTCCATAGAGTCTTCTCAAGTCCATTTGGCAATACATTCTATTGACTGCTCTCATGGCTTCTCACAGACATCTGTGTTCTGTCACATGTCTTACTGGTAATGGGAATACATTGTGTTGGGAGGGTGGAAGACAGAAGGAACACTCTGTCATGCTACCTATAGAGGCTTCTGCATCAATATCTTGTTTCTACAACTCAGGATATTTCTGTAGTTCAAAAAGGGTCAGAATATAGATACACATTTCACCCTCAAAGAAAAACAATCCCGACTTATGCAACAAGGCTTAGCTCTGTGAACTTCTGTCAACCTGTGCTGTATCCTATGCTTTGAAGACCTGAAAAGTTGTAGAGGACTCCAGGCTAATATTGTATATAACATCATTACAGCTTCAATACATGTTCATACATGAATATAGCAAAGAAAGCAAGGATGAAAGGAAGGTTGTTTTTGAGTTCAGAAAAACATGTACAAAAGCACCAGTAAGCACAGACTAAATATTAACAGAGCAGCCCTTTTCCAGAATGTTCTCAGGACAGATCAATTTAAACACAACTTCCTGGCATGTGGTATAGGTTATATCTGGGAAGGCAATGAAAGCAAGGTAGAAGGTCATATCCAGATTCAGGGTACACTGACCAGATAGGGTTCTATAGATATGTTCTGACAACCAACAAGAATAAATATGTCCTATAAGTTGAATGTAAATGTGTGAGGAGCGGGTGTGGCAGAAGTCCCAAGATGGCACCCGGACTGCAGCCAAGTCTTATGACTTGCACCTGACTTCCTCATACACCTGAAAATAAACCACGACTATCATGAGACCTGCACAGGTGCACCATGATGCAAGATCAGACCATATGACGAGTGATGATTCTGGCCAATGGACTGCTGTTACGTGGACTGGGCTGATGGGGCGTGGTTGAGGGATTATATAAGGGATTGCGATTGGGGGTAGAGATAGATACACACAAGACTATTCCTAGAGAGAGATTCCTGCATGCATGTTGAAAGGTTCCTGAATTAACTGCTTTGAGAAGAACATAGTGTTGTCGTTCCTTTCTGCTGGTCAGAATCAGAGGCAACAAATGGTGGCCCGTATAGGGACGTTCAGAACTCATTGTAGTCAGGGCAGCTAGCTGGTAAGGTTCCCAGGTAAATAGGACAATTTAAGTTCTCGGATTAAGACAATAAGGTTCCTGGTTTTGGGACAAGTTAAGGTTCCCGGTTTTGGGACAAGTTGCACCAAGCACCATGGGAAATTCAGCCTCAGGTCAAACAGTGTGCCAAGCCCTTAAGGACTTGCTGAAAGCGAAAGGAATGGGGCTGAAAAAGGAGACCCTGGAGAACTTTTTAAAATCAGTGGATCAGGTCGCTCCTTGGTTCCCTGTATCAGGACATTTTACAGGGCCCAGTTGGGAGAAATTAGGGAAGGACTTGAAGTTTGCAGAACAGGGAGTTCTTGCCAAAGGGGTGCTGCCAGTGTGGAAGCTAATACGGAATTGTATCGAGGATAAGGAAAGATGTGGAGCAGAACTCCAAAAGGGCAATGAGGCACTGAATCAGGTGATAGAGGAGCGATCCCAAAAGTCAAAGGCAGAAGGAAGTTCTAGTGATGGGGATATGTCTGAGGACGATCTGGAGAGCATAGCCGACAGTCTAGAGAAAGTGAAAATGAAGGTAGAACCTTCGGGCCAGGGCTGCCGTGGCCACTTCCATATGCCCCTGACAGAGCATCGGGGCATAGTCTGCATTCAGAAACCTGGAGGGAACTGCAAGCCCAGTGCTTTCCTGTATTTCAGGATGCACAGGGAGGTCAGTATCACAAGCCACTTGATTGGAAGATTGTTCAAAGATTAGCAGAAGGGGGTTCGTACTTACGGTGTCAGCGCTGCTTTTGTAAGAGCGCAATTAGAGAACCTGCACCACTACTGCATGACTCCAAGCGATTGGAAGAATCTGGCTCATGCCTGCTTGTCACCAGGCCAATATTTAGACTGGAAGGCATTTGTCATTGAGTCTGCTGCCGAGCAAGCAGAGATCAATGCTGGCAACGCCAGCCAGCCTGGGATCAAGACATGCTGCTGGGACAAGGGAGATTTGTAGCAGCTCAAACTAATTATCCCATCCAAGTATATGTCTTGACTGGTTGTTGGAAGGGCCCTGACCCAGTGTTGTTTTGGGAGAGAGGGTCTGTTTGTGTGTTTCCCCAGGATCACAGACAACCGCTGTGGGTCCCAGAACAGCTGACCGGAGCAGTTCAGGGCAAGCAGAACGATGAGGACGTGGATGTTCCTGTGGCTGGGAATGCTCCCGCTAGTGAGAACTGAAGAGCTACATTGGGGAATTATGTCTGTGTTCCTGAAACCCATGCCCTTGATGCATTCAGTGCAAGTGTTTCCTTGATTCTTTACATTTAATGCTTCGCTACAATTGCCCTTTTACCATAGGAGGGAGAGATAGCTCTAGTGCAGGAATCTATGCAGCTTCAGCTAAAGGGATTGTTGTGTTTTCAGATGATTCAAAATATTTCACAGATGAGTGATTGTGTTCAGCTGTATCTACTAAAGCTAATACTACCTGAATTCGAGGGTTGTGGTCTGCCAGTATATTCAAGGGCAATGGCACTATACCCTCCTAACCTAGATGGGCCCCTTTTTGTGGGAGTGTTCGTGATTCCTTTCCACCTTGGACAGGCTGTCAATCTAGAAAAGTAGATTGGGCAGTGAAGAATTATTTTTCCTTTTCCCCTTATTTAGGTACAGTCCATAATAGTTCCTTTTCAGGGTATAATTGGACATATCAAAATCCAGCTCAAGTAAGAGCTAGTAATCCTTTTAATGTATGGTTGTTATGTGGGGTGAATGGTAGTTGCACTGATCTTTCCCCCTTAAGCATGGTGGCAGGAGGGGCCTGGGACAATGCAAGTTTTTATTGGCATGGTTCTAGTGTGTTTGAGTCTTCTGTATTTCAATTTGCTGGAGGGAGGAATGTTTCTTTTCAGGCTATGCCTGTTTGTATGTGGCCTCCTTTTGTGTTTATTGTTTATAATGGTAGTTATGAGAATAATGTTGTAAATTAGAGTAGCGATATTTGTTATTATAGTATGTGCTGGAATGCATCTGAATATCATTTGGCTGTTGTGACTAGGATGCCTCGCTTTGTACATTGGCCCGTTCTAACTCTTTCTGCTATGACTTTGTTTAGACCTAATAGGGATTTTTGGCCTTGCTGCAGCCGTTGTCACTGCTGTAGCAATCTCTGCCACCGCAGCCATGGCTGTGACCATATCCCTTACAAACTGCCGCGGCTGTGAATAATTTATCCGCAGGTGTTGCAGAAGCTTTGGATTGCTGACAGCTGTCTCCCACTTGAAAGAGTGGGATGGAATTGATGGACTTGCCCTGTGTCTGATATTAATCAGTGTCCTGGCCTTCTGCTACACCTGCCGTATGCAGAGTCATCAGCGCAGAGCCCAAGCCTTGATGATGCAGGCTTTTGTGGCAGTGGAGGCAGGACAGTCTCCTCAAGTGTGGCTTGGCATGCTAGAGAAGTAGTCAATGATGGGTCAATGATGGGTAAGAATCCCTGGGCGTGTCACCAACCTAAGACAGGGATCAAACCAACGCTGTTTGTCTCCCAAGGATGGGTAAGGGGCATTGCCACAGGGGGCAACCTAAGACAGACATTCTCTCTGCCAATAAGTAAAGAAGGGGGAGATGTGAGGAGCGGGTGTGGCAGCAGTCCCAAGATGGTGCCTGGGACTGCAGCCAAGTCTTATGACGTGCACCTGACTTCCTCATACACCTGCAAATAAGCCACGACCATCGTGAGAACTGCGCTTGTGCACCATGATGCAAGATCGGACCATAGTGATGATTCTGGCCAATTGACTGCTGTTACATGGACTGGGATAATTGGGCGTGGGTGAGGGGTTATATAAGGGATTGCGATTGGGGGCAGAGATAGATACACAAGAGACTATTCCTAGAGAGAGATTCCTGCATGCATGTTGAAAGGTTCCTGAATAAACTGCTTTGAGAAGAACATAGTGTCATTGTACCTTTCTGCTGGTCGGAATCGGAGGCGACATTAACGTTTGTCACACAGGGTACAAAATCACGTCCAAGACCAATCCAGGGAACAAGAATGCACCTGAGGTCAAAGGCCCTCTGCCTTTTTGCCTGAAGCCTATTTCAGTTTCCCAAGGCTTAGGTCATTCTTCAGACTATGTTCTAATAAGCTCCACGTCTTAAGCAATCTTCTGTTCTCCATCTTAAAGTACCCATGAATCAGATTTGGCACTCCTGCATGAATCACCATTGTATCTGACAGCTGTGGGTCAAAACCACAACGTTCTTTTTTTTTTTTTTAATTAGGTATTTTCCTCGTTTACATTTTCAATGCTATCCCAAAGGTCCCCCATACCCATCCCCCCAGTCCCCTACCCACCCACTGCCCCTTTTTGGCCCTGGCGTTCCCCTGTACTGGGGCATATAAAGTTTGCAAGTCCAATGGGCCTCTCTTTGCAGTGATGACCGACTAGGCCATCTTTAGATACATATGCAGCTAAAGACAAGAGCTCCCGGGTACTGGTTAGTTCATATTGTTGTTCCACCTATAGGGTTGCAGTTCCCTTTAGCTCCTTGGGTAAATTCTCTAGCTCCTCCATTAGGGGCCGTGTGACCCATCCAATAGCTGACTGTGATCATCCACTTCTGTGTTTGCTAGGCCCCGGCATAGTCTCAGAAGAGAGAGCTATATCTGGGTTCTTTCAGCAAAATCTTGCTAGTGTATGCAATGGTGTCAGCATTTGGAAGCTGATTATGGGATGTATCCCTGCATATGGCAATCACTAGATGGTCCATCCTTTCGTCACAGCTCCAAATTTTGTCTCTGTAACTCCTTCTATGGGTGTTTTGTTCCCATTTCTAAGAAAGGGTAAAGTGTCCACACTTTGGTCTTCATTCTTGAATTTCATGCGTTTGGCAAGTTGTATCTTATATCTTGGGTATCCTAAGTTTCTGGGCTAATATCCACTTATCAGTGAGTACATATTGTGCGAGTTCCTTTGTGATTGGGTTACTTCACTCAGGATGATACCCTCCAAATCCATCCATTTGCCTAGGAATTTCATAAATTCATTTTTTTTAATAGCTGAGTAGTATTCCATTGTGTAAATGTACCACATTTTCTGTATCCATTCCTCTGTTGAGAGGCATCTGGGTTCTTTCCAGCTTCTGTCTATTATAAATAAGGCTGCTATGAACATAGTGGAGCATGTGTTCTTCTTACCGGTTGGGACATCTTCTGGATATATGCCCAGGAGAGGTATTGCAGGATCCTCCGGTAGTACTATGTCCAATTATCTGAGGAACCACCAGACTGATTTCCAGAGTGGTTGTACAAGCTTGCAATCCCACCAACAATGGAGGAGCGTTCCCCTTTCTCCACATCCTCGCCAGCATCTGCTGTCACCTGAGTTTTTGATCTTAGCCATTCTGACTAGAGTGAAGTGGAATCTCAGGGTTGTTTTGATTTGCATTTCCCTGATGATTAAGGATGTTGAACATTTTTTCAGGTGCTTCTCTGCCATTCGGTATTCCTCAGGTGAAAATTCTTTGTTCAACTCTGAGCCCCATTTTTTAATGGGGTGATTTGATTTTCTGGAGTCCACCTTCTTGAGTTCTTTATATATATTGGATATTAGTCCCCTATCCGATTTGGGATAGGTAAAGATCCTTTCCCAATCTGTTGGTGGCCTTTTTGTCTTATTGACGGTGTCTTTTGCTTTGCAGAAGCTTTGCAATTTTATGAGGTCCCATTTATCGATTCTCGATCTTACAGCACAAGCCATTGCTGTTCTACTCAGGAATTTTTCCCCTGTACCCATATCTTCGAGGCTTTTCCCTACTTTCTCCTCTATAAGTTTCAGTGTCTCTGGTTTTATGTGGAGTTCCTTAATCCACTTAGATTTGACCTTAGTACAAGGAGATAGAAATGGATCAATTCGCATTCTTCTACATGATAACCGCCAGTTGTGCTACATGATAACCGCCAGTTGTGCACAACCTTCTTACTAAATCATGCCTGCCATCATTATCACAAAGTTCTATCCTTTTTTTGATATTTTTTTATTTACATTTCAAATGTTTCCCTCCAGAAACCTCCTATCACTCCCCACACCCCCTGCCCCGATGAGGGTGCTCTCCCACCCACCCACCCACTCACTCCTACCTTCTGCCCTGGCATTTCCCTACACAGGGGCATCGAACTCCCACAGGACAAGGGCCCCTCCTCCCACTGATATCCAACAAGGCCACTCTGCCACATAGATCCCTCCATGTGTACTATTTGGTTGGTTGTCCAGTCCCTGGGAGCTCCAAGGGGTCTGGCTGGTTGACACTGTTGCTCTCCCAACTGGGCTGCAAACCCCTTCAGCTCCTTCAGTCCCTCTCCAACTCCTCCATCTGGTACCCTGTGCTCAGTCCAATGGTTAGCTGTGAGCATCTGCCTCTGTATTTATCAGGCTCTCAGGGAGCCTCTGTATCAGGCTCCTGTCAACAAGCACTTCCCTACATCCTCAATAGCGTCCGGGTTTGACGACTGTATATGGGATGGATCCCCAGGTGAGGCATTCTCTGGATGGCCGTTCCTTCAGTCTCTGCTCCACACTTTGCCTCAGAAGCATACACACTTTGGTCTTCAGATCAAGGATAGCTGCTTCAACCCCTAGGAATCCAATTTAACTCCTGAGCACTAGAGGGCAGTCAGGAGCTCAGCTAAAATATCAAATACTTCAGTTAGACATCTGGTGGCCGATTCAGTCAAAAACTACTTCCCTTTGAGTCTCAGAAAGACAAATATTGCATTATTTTTTTTTTTCTATGAAGGTCCTAGATTTTAGTGTGTTTGTGTATGTGTGTGTAGAAATGTCATTGACTATTGGCCTAGAAGAAGATATGAGAGGGAAAAAACAAAAACAAAAACAAGCTCTTAATGGAGGCCTGAAAGTGGAAGAGAAGCAGGAAAACAGGCAACAGAAAATCAGAAAGAACTCAAAGGGACAGTCAGGGAGCCAGCAGCAGGAGGGGCACAATGGAGGGGTCATTTTTATATGCTTATTTATTGAGTTGAATGTCAGGAGCTATTTTGCCTGCTTCTGTGAAAACCTGTCAGCCAAAGTCAAGGCATCTCAGGGTCTGCTGGCAGATTTCCTGACCTGCTGACATATGGACCAATAAGAGAAGCTACACTTAAAGCTCAAGGTGAGGGGTTGAACATCCTATTAATCTTGGTGGAAGGAACAGGGAGTCCTCCAGATGGGAATGGATATCCTATGTGCATTAACCATTGTCTCTGCCAGCTTGTGATTTTGTTTCCCACAATAATGTAAATTATATAAAGGTGATGCGAAATACATTTGCTGCTGGTGTGGTACATACTTGTAGCCTTGCCAATTTCTAACTTTGATCTCTGAGTCTTTTTTCCATCTTTCCTATAATCATTCTCACATTCCTCTCCATGGACTGTCCGACTTCACACTGGTAGGCCTGGTGTGGTATAATTTGTGAAATAGCCAGACTTTTCCATTTTTATTGATTCTTTTCTTCCTGGACTTATAAGCTTCTTATATACTCAGTATTTGAATTAATTTCAGAAACATGCAATGAGGCAAAGAGACACTGTGACTCTTGCCTATAGTACACCGGAGGCTGAGGGAAGAGGACCATTTGAGCACAGAGTAATAGTTTGTGATTAGAAAGAGCATTGAGGCAAAACTCTATGTCTTTAAAGACAGCAAAAAGCTATGCATTGCAAAAATGAATTTCCAATGTGCCGATGACATTTCCAGCTCCTTGTTGTTATGTTTTAGGGAGGTTGTAGCTGTTGTACTTGACGGACTCAAACTGGCAAGCCTCTGCCTCAGGTGTATAGGTCTCTTAAAACTGCAGTCAGGTGTGAGGCAGTGGACAGTGCCAGGAAACTTGGTAAGGTGGAACAGATTGGAAGACCTGGGGACCTCTGAGAGGACAGTAATAGCTTCATCTGCTTCCGACCAGGCCCCAGTCACGTGACCACATTCTGCATAGGAATCTGACAGGTCATGATAATCAGAACAGAGTTCCCCATGCTAATGAGGTTTCTAGAGGCCCTGAGGGTTTAGCCAATAAGCTTCCCTTCCTGGACATTCCTTCCTTCAAAAGGTATTTAATTTCAGGTCCACCTTGAGAAGGTGGTATGCATCCAATTTCCACAATGAACAACCAATAAACAGTTTAGAACCAAGGACTGTCTCTTTCATAAAACAAAAACAAAAACCAAACAAACCATTGTGGGGGAGCATGGAGAAGGCTGAGCTAAGCTGAAGTTCCCCATCCTCCCATCCCCTTCCATTCCCGGGCTCCTCAACCCATTGGTCCAACTCCATTCCCAACTCCCCACAACCCAGTGGCATCCGGATGTCCAGGAGTTTGGGAGCCTCTGGCCCTCAGGCTCCTCATCTCTGGCTTGTGGACCCCCTACCCTCCATTCCAACCTCTCTGTGCAGTTTTCAGTGGTAACTGGACACCTGAGAGTCAGGGAATCCCAGCTTTAGCCTCCCAAATCTTAGACTGCTTTCCCACTTCCTGAGCAGTGTATTGGGGCTTCATTCTAGCCTAGCACCTGACGGCAGGATAAGTGCAGACTAGTGCTCCACATCCTGTCTTCCCAGCAACATTCCCACATCCCAGAAGCAGAGAAAACTTGGAAGGTACAGTCAGGTGCCCCAGTGTCCAATTGAGTAGCTTTTTCCAAAGATTAATTCCAAATCAGTGCTAGCAACTCTTTTCTGCAGTTGGTGCAAACAATCCAGCATGCTGCACCTCCCTAACCTTAATTTAATAACAATCCATTTACTTTCAGCTTTATTTTTGAGAGCAGCTTGCTGTCTACCATGCTTGTGTTGATGTTTTGGTTGCATGGATCATTGGTGGTCTTCTCTTCCTTTCATGTTCATATTAAGGGTCTGTTGGTTGGCTGTCTTGGACATGATAGATTCCTTCCTGGCTCTCCTCCTTTTATCCCTTCCTTTCATGAACTTTATTATGTATGAGTTCTTATAAATGATACTGCCTTTCTCCTTCCATTTATAGAGTTGCTCTAAGGATTTTCTGCAGTGTTGTACTAGTGGTTGTGAATTGTTTTAATTTGTGCTTTTCTAAAAAAAGTGTTATTTTTTCTATGGAATTGAAATGATTGATTCCCAAGTATGTTGACTGATAGTTAAGTCCTTTCAGGCCTTAAAATATGTCAGCCCTTTTTAATTGGCTCTTGTGAGTAGCCTTGTCTGGTGTTTCTGGTTTGAATGTAGATTCATGTTTTTAACTTATTGTTCTTAACATCATTTCTTTACAAGGCATGGAGTGGTTCTTCTTTGATCATGTCTGTTTAGGTTTTAAATACTGTCTAGTTTAGATCTCCATATCTTTTACTTGGTTTGAAAACTATCCAGCAATCATTTATGTAATAAATTCTGTTTTCAGACTTTTTCTCAACTTCTTCTTCTGTCCCACTAATTCTTGGGTTTGGCCTTTTGGATGTGTCTCACATTCTAGGAAGTTTGGGATATCTTTGTTATTTTTCTATATATTTTTCCTCTTGTATAGCTGTCTGAATCCTGTACTTCTTCTCTGAAATTCATCCATATTATTTGTTAATGACACTTGGTGCTGTTTTGTTTATCTGATTAGTTCATTTTCTTTTTTTTAAGAGTTGTTTGTTTTTTTTATTATATGTAAATACACTGTAGCTGTCTTCTGACACACCAGAAGAGAGCATCAGATGTCATTATAGATGGTTGTGAGTCACCATGTGGTTGCTGGAATTTGAATTCAGGACCTTCAGAAGAGCAGTCAGTGCTCTTAACTACTGTGCCATCTCTCCAGCCCTGGTTGGTTCATTTTCGAGTCTCAATTTTCTTGCTAACATTTTCATACATTTTTGTTTGTTTTGTTTTGTTTTTTTATTTTGCAAAGTTACTGGCTATTTTATTCACTTTTATAACTTTTTTTTCAGATCCTGAGTTGACTCTTCAAAATTGTTCTTATGTGTACTTGACTCTCCAATATATAGTCATCTTTATTATTTCAAAGGAGATCACTATGTCTTTATCTGACATGTTGGCTGTCTCCCTTTCTCAGTGTCTATTACTGAGGAGCTGTAACTCTGGGTGGATGTCACAGTGGGCAGCTGTCTCATGTATTTTGTGTTTACTCATTTTGCTTTGTGCATCTAATGGATGTGTCTTCTAAGGTTTTTTGTTTTGTTTTTATTGGTTTTGTTTTTACTTACATTTGTCTTAAATGATTTTTCCTGGTGAATTGCCTTTGGTTTGTGTTACCTCTGGCTGTTTAGCAGGGAACATATCTGTACTACCAGACATAATGACTTAGCCAAATTTCCAGTGCTGACTTGCAGTAGAAAACACTAGAGCACTTTACCAAATCCCCAATAGAGTTTAATGACATTTGAATGAAAATGTACTGATTTTGAACTAATGTTTAACTAGTGAAATGAGTAAGGAGAGGCAAAGAAAGAGAAGGACTTAAATGAAATGGGAAGAATGAGAGTCATAGGTTTTGGGCAATAGAGTCATAAAATATTTGACAATAAATGTTGGAAGCCGACCTGCGGCTCACAAGAAACGGTGTACATCTGGGAGGCAAGACAGGGCTGAAAAGGGAGGGGAACTAGGCAGTCGAGAGAAAATGGAGCTAAGTCAAGATTCATGATCAAAGCTCAAATGTTTAATAAAAGTCTACCACGCCAAGTTTCTTGATGTCATGATGCCAAGTTGTTAGCACAGTGTTTTAGCAGTAAGTCACCAAATTTACAGGTTGCAGTCAACTCCAGAAAATCTCAGAGGACCTGTTTGGCCTCTCGGCAGGTAGTAGCAGGGTCTCATCAAAGAAAACTAGCTAAGTTGGAGAAGCTGCACTGCACCGCAGGTGGCCCTGCTTCAGTGGCATAAGGTCTGAACCAGCCTGCTTTAGGCTGGAAGAGGTTACATTTCCCCCCTGTAATTAATATTTTTAAAAAAGCTGGACTGAGGCATAAAATTTATTTATGCTCTATAGTCCTACCTGGGAGTTAAGTTGGCTGGCAACTGCACCTGTCTTAGGAAACCTTAGATCTTCCCGAACCATCCAATTCTGTCTTGGAGGCTAAGTGCAGCTAGTTTGTGTTATATTTCACACAAAACATGGCTCTGTGGTGTGTTATTAACAGCCATGGCCTTTTGGCATGTACCTCTGTCTTAGATTGGTATGGTTCCAAGATCTGGATGCCCGTCTTTGACTGTCCGGCCCTCATTAGCACACCTTATACCCAATTTAGACCAAAGCCACAATATGTACTTAGAATGCTTCTTGATGAAGATTAATAACTGCCACCTGTGCTGTTGGAGGTGAGGCTGCACACCTGCTGCAGTCAGGCTGAAGGGCATTGACTAACCTGCTTGAAAAACAAAGTTGAGACAGTGAAAAGCAACAGTACAAAAGCTTAGACTTTGAGCTCCTGGTGTGGGGGAGGTGACTTTGAGAATTACAGAAAGGCTGCAGCTTTTCTGGGAGTGGAGGCTGTGCCCCAAATTAACTTTTTGGCTAAAGAGGACTTTTAGCCATAATCAAGGTTAGAGTCATACTTACTAGAAGATTCACTGTGTCCAGTTGACAAACTAATCTCTCAGGCAGCCATCACACTCTGTCTTCTTTTTTTGAAAAAACACAGACCGAGTCCCTTCCCCAGATTAGAACCGGGCCTAGACCATTCCATTCATTAGTTAATGGGTCCCACCACTTTACCATGGCATAAGAACTAGAAGTAACTGGATGCCAGTGGCGATCCACTGCAGACTGAACTTTAACATCAGTTTGAAAAAAATTTAGAACAAATAAAGTAAAAGCAAGATGTGCCTTTGGTGACCTTGGGGGATATAACTGTCCCTGTTTTGTTTTTAAAAGCCATTTTTTTTAAGTGCGATGAGCACATTCAACTAATTCTTGTCCCATGGGGTTATAAAGAATTCCGGTTTTATGTTTGATACCAAAATCCTTACAAAATGAAGTAAAATTTTTGCTAGAATAGGATGGCCTGTTGTCTGTCTTAATGAGTTTGGGCAATCCCATGGCATTAAAGGCTTGGAGGCAATGACCAATTACATTTCTAGAGGCCTCTCCAGTATGTAGAGAAGCAAAAAGAAATCCTGAACAAGTGTCAATACAACTATGAATATATTTAAATTTTCCAAATTCTGCATAATGAGTTACATTCATTTGCCAAATATGATCAGGTACAAGACCTCATGGATTAACTCCTAAATGTGGCACTGGAGATAATGTAATACATTTACGACATTGTTTTACAATCATTCTTGCCTGCTCCTTAGTGATCTTATGTCAGAGCCTTAAGGTATGGCTAGAGGGATGAAACTTTTCATGATCACGTTTTGCCAAAGCAACAGGATCCGAAATTAAGGCTTCTCCTATTAGAACTCTGTGATGCAATCATTGCCTTCAGCTAAAGGTCCAGGAAGACCAGAATGAGATCATATGTGGCCAATATAGAATGGGTGTTTTGGGGCAAAAATTATGTTTTGCAATTGTGAAAACAAGGATCTTGCTGGCTTATTAAAGTTAAACATACCAGAGGTTTCCAATAAGGGTACCGATTATGTAACATATAAATTATCAGTAAAAATATTAAAAGCCTAATTCACAGACTGAAAGACATTCAGTATTGCTCTTAATTCTGCTAATTGAGCTAAGAGGCCAGGAGTTTTTATGATTACCTGTTGATTATTTATAATATATCCAGCTCGCCCTTTAGAGGAGCCATCAGTAAACACCAGAACAGCATTGTGTAAGGGTTGGTCATATTAGGAAATATCACCTCATATACATTAAAAATTTTATCAACCTATCTTGAGGGTAGTGGCTGTCTATAGTTACTTTAAACCCTATTTAGGCAAGCAACCCATCTGTATTGTGCTGTTTCAACCAAGTATCTTGACCTACACTGTAAGACTGAACAATGATATCTGGCTCTTTGCCAAAATAAGTTAGTACCTGCTTCCTTCCAAGTATAATCATCTGAGCTACTGCTTCATATTATGGCAAGATATTACATCTAGGAGAAATCCTAGAATGTATTCACATTAGAGGAGACTTTTGCCATAACAATCCTGTAGGCATATGAATCATATTAAAAATTAACAGATGTAAAGGCAAAGAGTAATCTATATAAGTGACAAATTGCTCTTCAATAGCTTTTTCCACTTGTTGTAAGGCCAGCAATCCTTCTGAGGCTAAAGATCTGGGGGTGGGGGGCTAGGATCAGAACTCCCTTTAAGAATATCAAATAAAGGTTTCAACTCCCCTGTAGTAAGCTTTAAATAGGGGTGAAGCCAATTAATATCACCTAACAATTTTTGAAAATCATTCAGAGTCCTTAAGTTGTCTCTGCGAATAACTATGTTCTGAAAAACAGTTTGATTAGTAAGTCTAAAACCCAAAAAGTATAAGGATCCTGAGTTTATATCTTTTCAGGAGCTATCTGTAATCCGTTATCAGCTAGACCTTTTTGTAAATCTCTATAACACAAAAGCAAATCCTGGGGGTCTTTTCCAGGCAACCCGGGACAAATTCTTAACTGTCCAAAAACAGTCTTCTTAAAGGAACAGCATTTTTTCTTAAGAGTTACATAAGCAATTACAAACTTGAGAATTAATAGCATCTGAGGGATGAACAATTTTAAGCAATTGTAAGCCCTGAAATATATATTGATAAATATACAAATTAAAGCTTGATTATTCAACATTTTATTTTATTTTTTTGTTTTTTGTTTTTTCGAGACAGGGTTTTTCTGTGTAGCCCTGGCTGTCCTGGAGCTCACGTTGTAGACCAGGCTGGCCTTGAACTCAGAAATCCGCCTGCCTCTGCCTCACGAGTGCTGGGATTAAAGGCATGCGCCACCACGCCCGGCTATTCAATGTTATTTTAAAACACCATCTACAGCACACAATTTAATTATCTGTGCTGAAGCAGGAGGAAACTCAAAAGAATAAGTGGGTGATCCAATTCACATATACTTTTCTCCCATAAAAGGGCTGTTTTTAAACACAGTAATCAGGATGCATGCATGCATGAATTTATAGAAGATACAAAAGCATGCATAAAAACAATTTTTAACTTATCTTTGGGATAATGATTGTCCATTTTATTTAAAATGATGGTATGCAATAGATCAAATATTAATATTCTGTAATAACCAAATTAATTGCTGTTTGGAACAAGAAACAGACACTTTTTCAGGTTCTTAAGACACAATTTTTGTTATAGGTGTTCTAAAATATACAAATTTATCTTACAATTCTCTAGTAGCACCACAGCAGCCTTAATAGGATGTTAAAACTTTGCTTTGAGGTGAAGAAGGCTGATTTTACAACAATGTTTTCTTTTGTCAGAGAATACAGAAAATAAAGATGGTAGGATCTCACAGCAGGCAAGGTACATTGCCATTACCTGACACAAAACAAAGGAATGACTTCAAAAGGACTTACAGGAACCAGGTAAATGTTTACAGTAAAGATAAAGAAGCTCTGCTTAGGGTCAGCTTAATGATAGCTATGGATTTCACACCCTAGTCACAATTTGTGCTACCCTTTTGAGCCTTGTGAAAGCTAGCACCAGGGGGTTCTGCACTAGCAGACCTTCTCAGGAATAATGCAATACCACAACCTCCCTCTTTCCTAGGCTTTGATAAATTCCTGTATGAGTGTAACTTTTAAGTATCTGTGGAGAATCTCCATTTGTCAGAAGAATTCACCAACTTGCCTCAAATATGCAATGCAGCCTGCTATACCTGGCTGTAGTGAAGATCTCTGTCAAAGAATTGCAGTGGGCACATTTTAGAACCATTAGCTAAAATAGGCAGCTAATATTTAATTACCATTGATTATAATTGATAACAACTATAAAAGCTTTCTTTATTTTCTGCAAAGCCTTTTGTTCTTTGCCAGTTAATTTGTGTCTCACTTAATAGCACCTAACAAAGGCTTAAGTTCTCCTGTGGTGAGTTTAAAGTGAGGTCTTAGCCAATTTACATCTCCTGGAAGCTTTTGAAAATAAAATTTTGAAGCAAATCAATTTTTCATTCTTAGATTTTTTTTTGTACCACAATTTTATAGTATAACTAAAACCCTAAGTATTAAAAAGATATTGCCTCTGAATCTTTTCTGGAGCAACAGCTACTCCTCAGAACTTAAAAGCTCCTTTTGTGAGAGCAAGGATTTAAATTAAACTTCCCTTGAGAGGCATTAGCTAATAAAATACTTTCCACTTAGGAAACAATATACACTGAAAGATTCAAACTCTTATCTTCTTGTATTGAAGCAGAGACACTAAGAACTTTTCTTACATGAGGTAAGGCTATATAAGCCATACCTAGAGGCAAAAAATTCCAGTGATTACAAGCTCACTAGAAGCAAACTTTTTACAATTTTCCGGATGCAAAGGAAAAAACAAACTCTTAAATCTATAATAACTTTACATGAAGTAGGCAAGTCAAATCGCAATGTCCTGATAAATTCTACAGCCTGATTGACCTTTTATAAAATTAGAACTTAAACTTTATTTAGAATAACATCTGGATAGATCTACAACAGTGCTCTTTTAGCTAAAAGGAATTTTCCTGAAGGCAAGGAGAAGCAAGTTTCTAGAGCTTCCTTAGACACTGTTTGCAAGAGAAAAGAAAGTCACACAAGCTCTGCAGAGGCTGCTCTGAGCTTAGTTCCTCTTGCTGTGAGGACAGATTTCAGAATTTTTAAGTTTCTTTTGCAATATTAGACTATAACTACAACCTTGGGAAAGCAAAACCCAATTTCAAAACAATTTATCACCTTAGAATAAACATCAAAACTTCACTATCACATTGTGAAATTTGACTGCCAATTTATACCTATGAATGCATGACACTGCAAGTCTTAATGCTTCATTAAAGAGACATTGCTTTAAATCTTATCTTTAATTCTACTTTCTAGGATAAGAATCACATTAAATATTATCTCAACTAGAAGTATCCTTAGGAGGCCTAGTTTTTTGGCCTGCATTATGCCACGTGTTTGAAAGACTCCAAACCTGAGTTACCAATTTAAAGATAACTTTCTAGTAACCAGTGTTACACCTTTTTGATCATACCCAATAACTTATAAGCTAATACTCTTGTGATGAAGACACACAGAACATATTACACCTCTAAGACCAGTAAAAAACCAAATGAAGCGGCTACAGGAGTCTAATAAATTTAGACCAATCAAAGAATTTCAAAATTTTCTAGCTATAATTATAAGACTAAAAGCACCTTGTCATTAGCTAAACGCAATAATCACGATTGCAGAGAATTTTCTTAGGAAGGAACAACTACCAGCCTGTTTGCCTTAAAACTAAGAGGTTGCAAACTCCCTTTCTCAAAAAACTGTTTTTCCAGCAAGAGCCCTCCTGCTGTGCTTGATTCTCAGCCAAAGTGTGAGCCAATCTCTTGCTGAACCAGCAGATAAAGTTTTAACCATCTTTATTTTCCAACATGAAACACAGAACATTCAGTCATTCAGACAACTAGACACAAACACATATGGATTGACACATGAACGGACCGTGCATCAGACATTAGACTAGACATTAGACAACACAAAGAGGGCAGATAACTTCTGCTGTAGGGGCCAGAGAGAAAAAGGCAGGGTGTCCCCCAAATTTTTCTCTGCCTCTGGGAGAGTTTCAAAATCCATTTTCCTCTATATTATTTTATTATTACAAACCCTGTTTCTGCTGCCTGATGTAGCTCCTGGCTGCTGACATCTGCCTGATTATTTAATTTAAACCTTTTTTCCTCTTGCCTAAAGCAGCTTTTAAAAGCTGCAGACAACCGCCTGATCAGTTCCTAATTCTGAATAATTCGCTGCTGAACCTAAGTGGAAACCAGCATTGGGTTAGCACTGATTCCAAACTTAGCCCGTATCTTTCCGCACCTCCAGCAACACTTTATCTGTTGCTCACCATGCACCCCATACGATTCTTTCCTTTTTCTTCCCGTGGAGCTCCATACCAAGCAGCGTTCTTCCAGCATTTTTCTGCCATTCCTCAGGTCCCACGTTTGGACGCCAGACTGTTGGAAGCTGACCTCCGGCTCACAAGAAACGGGGTACACCTGGGAGGCAAAACTGGACTGAAAAGAGAGGGGAACTAGGCAGTCGGGAGAAAAATGGAGCTAAGTCAAGATTCATGATCAAAGCTCAAATGTTTAATAAAAGTCTGCCATGCCAAGTTTCTTGATGTGATGCCAAGTTGTTAGCACAGCCTTTCAGCAGTAAGTCGCCAAATTTACAGGTTGCAGTTAACTCTGGAAAATCTCAGAGGACCGGTTTGGCCTCTCAGCAGGTGGTAGGCAGTGTCATATCAAAGGAAACTGGCTGAGTAGAAGGAGCTGCACCCCAGGTGGCCCTGCCTCAGTGGCATAAGGTCTGAACCAGCCTGCTTCAGGCTGGAGGAGGTTACAAATAAGATTAAATTGAAGACAACAACATAACAAAATATAAAACTATACATACTAATAATTACTGTGCAGTCCTCTGGGAAGGACATATATGAGGAATTCATGATTCACAAAAGCCATGGATACATGTGCAAGACTGGACCTTTCAGTATTCTATAATTGCCGTGAGGCTCTAACTCTATATGAGGAGCAACATTCTGCTGGTGCTTGCTGGGGAAGGGAAAGCCATATTCCTCCATGCTATAGGCACAGATAAGGTATTTATCTTTCCTCCAATGACTCCCTCACTCACATCCACCCTAGTAGAAGAACTCCTAATTAATTGCAGTGTGCCATAAGTGAAGGACATAAATATAAAACATAAATAAAAACTGTTGAAAGAAGATGGGACTTGTGTGGACAGGGAGGATAGTCAGGATAATGGAGGGAATACAATCAAAGTACATACATACATAAACACATATATGTGTATACACATACATATATAATTATGTAATAACATTAAGTTTAAAACTTTAAAATATCCAATAGCATGAAGTAGAAGGTATCATGCAGAGTCATTATTTCTTCCTCTTCAGTATGACATGGTCTCTCTGATTGGGTGGATTGTATATCAGTTTCCACAGGTAGAAAGGTCTGCTAGTCTCATGCATTGAACCAAGTTATCAGGAGGAGGATTTCTGTGACAAAGACCACTTTTCTGTCAGACATTTTGTTTTTGTTGTTGTTGTTACTGCTGCTGCTGTCGTCATCGTCGCTGTTTGGATTGTTTTGGTTGTTATAATGAAACACTAACAAAAACCAATTTGGATAAGAAAGAGATTATTTCAGATGCTACTTCTATCACACAGTTCATTATTGAGGAGTGAAGTCAGAACTTAGGGCAGGAACCTGGAGGCAGGAACTGAAGCAGAGATAAAGAATACATTAGCACAGTTGAATTTTCTCTCTGTGGTTCTCTCAGACCCCATACAGATGGACACTCACTGCCAACTACAGCAAGAACTGACTGGCAGAGACAGTGTGCTGCAGCTCTTTTGCCTGGCTGGTTCTATGTGAAGAAAGGACAATCTGAGCCCCCTTCTGTTTGCTTTAGTTCTTTCTCTTAAATGGCATATGGTGCTTTTACTTTAACTGTTTTTCCATGTTGTCCCAGAAACCCACATGCTATCTGACTGTTTATCCAGACATCCTGTGGTAGCTCTGTAGTCTCAACTTGAATTACCTGAAAATAGGGGAAGGAGGGTTGACTCAGTGGATAAGAGTACTTGCTGCTCTTGCGGAAGACCCATATCCTGTGCCTAGCACCCATCTGTTAACACATACCTTTCAATAACTCCACTTTAAGGGACTCTAATGTCCTCTTCTGGCCTCCATGAACACCAGAGCACACAGTTCACACAGACACAGCCAAAACAATTACATAAATGATATTAAAAAATAAATCTTTAAAACACAACTGAAAACACATTTTCCAAAATTTACTTCCCATGTTGCTCAGGTTAGATGGTGGATGTTGGAAAAGGCAACTGTAGATGACTTGAGAAACAGGTTTGATGTTTATGTTTTGCTCACTTCTGAGGATTCAGGCCCAAGGTACATATGATGTCAATTAGTCCCTGATGACTTTATTATTGACTCCTTAACCCATACTTCCAATAGCATATATTCATAGTGATTCAAGTATATGTGTAGCACATTGGTAAGTGACACAGCTTCTTCTGAAGTCCCATCCCTTTCCTCCCATCCCAACCCTCCACTCCTGCCACAAGCACATATGGAATTTGGAGGTAAGAAAGTTTTGTTCTTCTAGATACCAATTGCATTCTGAGTCACTGTATTTTCACAAATCTCAGTACACGAGATGACTTTATGCAGCTGGCCTTCCTAGTGGCTGGTCAAACTGACCTTCAGCACTTCAGGCTCAGTCCCAGATGCAAAGACAAAGTTTTGTGGGGATAACCTGGTCACCACCAGCAATTTCATGGAGTGAACTCCTTATAATCTGTCTCTGACTACTTCACTTGCTGGATCTTTTTTCTCTGAGTGTGACTTTTACCAGGAAGCTATTTTTGCTATTCCAGATAACTCATCTGAGGTATGTTATTCCCAACTCAAAGAGAAACTGATACTTTATATTATTGTGGTGCAAGATTTCCAACTGTAGAAAATACTACACATGGTCTCTGTGATCTATTTTTAACTGTTTCAAGACAACGTATTATAGAAAGCAGCTTACCATAATTGTTTCTGAATTGCATGGACTGAGGTTTTACTTAGAAACACAGTTCTGATGCAGACCACAGAGGCAGCATCCACAGCTGGGACCTTCTTGTTCAGGATGTGCAGGTGTGTTTCTCAGCTGGGCTCCCTCCCTTAGCAGGGAGGGGCTCTGCTTAAGGAGCCCCAGTTTTTGTTCAGCTTGTGCTGTCACTTCAAACACTGTGCTAGCTCCCAGAGAGCACAGAAATACTTTCCCGAATCGTCTGGTTGTAAGGCTGAAATGACAAGGCTGATGGATTTGAGTGATTTCTGGAAGACTACAGAATAGCGGCCGCTCCTCTCTTTTGCAGTAGAAGAAGACATTTGTCGAATAAGGAAAACCATCTCTCCACTAAGAAGGTGCTTGTACCAGAAAAGATGGTATAAGACCTGACTTGTCTCATATGAACAGTCCAGGGTGAGTTCTTCGCCCTCCTGCCTGCTTGCTGTTGACCAGACCTGAATCACTTTCTGGGCCACATTAGATCCTGCAGAGCAATCAAAAGGAAGAATTAAAAGCTTAGCCTGTGACAGTGTGAACAAAACACTTTTGGAATTGGGCATTTTAAAACCCAAAGACAAACCTGACTAAATACACATTGTGCTGGCTTCTCTCCATTCCCTCTTCCCCATCATGTCTGTAGGAACTGTCATATGCTTGTCAATGCTTCCTGTTTATATCTTTAGTTATTCATGATGCATTCATACCAGAGATAGCCAAGGCCACCAGCACACAGAGCAGGCTGTGAGGAGGCATGTGACACACTGTCCTCTGCATGAGTGTGTCTGCTCTGCCTCAGCTCAGAGATCCGTGTCTAAGTGCCTGCCACGTGTACTGCCTACATTCTTATGTAGCACCCCAAACAGGAAATGGGGTTTTCTAAGGTCATAGGCCACAAGTTCTATGAAGAGAGAGAAAAGGTAGAGCTTACCACAGCCTCTTACTTACTTCCTTGTCTTCCTTGTTAGATAAAGGAGGCAGCACTTAGAAGGGAGCATGGGAAAATCCATGCTGAGGAGGTAGCTGCTTTACCCACATGGGTATTATTCAGTGGGATAATGTTAGGACCCCAAGTTAAATTCATCATGAACCATATGAGATAAGTAATGTACTTACAGGTCATTATCAGATGTTTTCTTCTCTACATCAATTTGCTACTAAAGGTTAACAAAGAAAAAGTCCTCAAAGTCCATGCATCTCCCCCAGGAAACATCAGGATCTAAAATAGTCTTCTTCCCTTAAAGAGTGATAGGGTTTATTTAAATTCTGCAATTAACAAAGGTAGTTCTAAACTGTGTAGTAAAGGGCAGTCCATTAGAATTCCAGAAGATCCCTGTCTGCTTACGTTATATAACATTGTAACAGGAATAAAATAATAGTCTTTGGAGGTCTAGAAGATACTCATTGTGTCAGTTCCCTTCTGTTGACCATGAAAACCTACGTGTGGATCACCAGTGGCCACATGAGAATCTAGATGTGGTAGAGGGCACCTGCAATTCCAGATATGGGAAGCAAAGGCAGAAATATTCAAGGGTTTCACAAGTCAGTCAGTATAGTTGAGTTGGTGACATTCAGGTTCAGTGAGTGTCTATCCCTACACCAAATAAAGAGGTGGACAGCAATAGAAGATAGCAAATGTTAACCATGAGCACTGGTTCACACACACACACACACACACACACACACACACACACACACACACACACAGAGAGAGAGAGAGAGAGAGAGAGAGAGAGAGAGAGAGAGAGAGAAAGAGAGAGACAGAGACAGACAGAGACAGAGACAGAGACAGGGACGAGACAGACAGACAAACAGAAGACACAGGGACACAGAACAGAGACACAGAGATAGACAGACAGAGACACAAACAGAGATAAAGGACAATAACTAAAAACCCCATTTTTACAAACATGGATTAACTTTTAAAAGTCTAACATTAGGATGCATTCAGAAGATGGTTCTTGTACTTACATAGAGAACTCTGCATATTACATGTCCTGAAAGTTTCTACCATTTCCCCCAATTATCACTTGTTGAATTCTGTTTCATTTTAGTTTACACAATGGTCATTGATAATCTTTCCATGTCTCTCTCTGATTCAAGTCTATTACATGTGCATGATGCAAATAACCTGCACTTATGGCGATGTTAAAGCCATGTAAATTGGTGGTTGGATTTTTATTGTCATTTAGTATGTAGTTCATAATCTTTCACTTGCTATCCCAATGGATGAAATAACTCAAAAGGGAATCAAAAGAGAAAATACAAACAAGGTTTCTGAAAGAGCTCCATGTCTCTCTATGAGATCAAATGACCTATAATCAAGTACATCAGGGACTATTGTCTGGTATCTGGGATATATTCCTCTGTCCGTTTCACTGCTGAGAGCTGAGAGCACATGCTCTGGACTGCAGTCTCTGTAGTTAGCAGGAGACCATGGGAGCCACAGCAGCCTGGGGAGCTCAGGGTGGCACAGCTCTGCCCCTGCTCTCCTTCTCCACAGAGCAGGTGGATGCTCTCCTGCCACATAGCCACAGCCTCTGCAATGTGACTTTAGAGTACATTATTGGGTTTGAGTCCTGGGCTGGACAATCAGTCTCATTCTAAATGCTGCTTTGTCTTTCCTTGTGATTTATTGACAGACAATACTTCCTAGTGAAAATAAAGCTTAAGGTTGGTGAAGAGATAGCTCAACAGGGAAAAGCACTTGCTGCTAATGATAAAGGCAGCACTCTCAGTACCCAGGACCCATTTGACAAGCCAGTGTCCTGCAAAACCTGCAACTCCAGCTTTGATGGATTGGACACAACCTACTGGCCTTCACATGCACACATGTGTACCTATACACAAGTCTGTGTATACTCATACATACACAAACAAAAATAAAATCTTTTAAAAACAATAAAGCTTAATATTTAAGGAATCATAAAAACAAATCAGTCATTCAGGAAAATAGGGATAATGGTGCACTTAATTTAGAAGTGGGGAGGTAGGTCAATAAAGAAAGAGAGGAGAGAAAATAAATGTGGAGGGCCTGCCCCAGCTGGAATGGGTTGAGTGGAACATAGCATTGGATGCCGACCAAAAGACTGGTGGTCCCTGGCCTTGCAGGACACTAAACAGTTTCTTACTGTTCTGTGCTTCATTAGGTGCTGGAGACTTAACTCTGTCTTATTATTCTGTGATAAAAACTTAAATCTTTATTATTGTTCTGTGCTTGATTAAGCACTGAGGAATCTTAATACTTTATTATTTACTTTATAATTCTCTGTTCTTGCATAAGTGCTGGAAAACTTAGCTCTAACTTTATACTTTATAATTCTCTGTGCTTAAACAAATGTTAGAAAACTTAACTCTTACTTTATAAACGTATTTTATAATCCTCTGGCAATTAATATATGCTGTCTAGCAGTGGAGGATTAAGTAAAAAATGCCCTTTGTTCTTTTCTCTCTTACCTGGAAGCCCAGCTACTTGGTAGTCAGGCTAGAGGGAGGTTTGGAACAATTAGCTTTTAGTTGGGTCAGGAAAAGAAGTCATGTTCACAGAAAGAAGTTTTTTACATAGACATGTATACACATTCATACATGCATTCATACATGACCAAACAGGTCGGGCCTGATCACTTGTGTCATCAAGTCCACATGTATTCATGCATACTTACATGCACACACCTATCCTTAAATGTGCATGTATCTATTTAGTGGACAGAGCAAAAGCCCCACGAATAAGCTCCATAGAGCAAGTGCCAGTTTGACTTGAAAGAACTCACTCATTCTGGATGAAAAATAAGCTTCAACCTTTATTGCTTACAGAAAGAAAAAAACTTTCTTTTGAGTGTGAAAAAGCCCTGTCCTTGTCAGTGAGAAGAAACTTGCTGTTAAGGAAAAACACCTGTCTCATGGTAAGAAGAACCCTGTCTTCTCTGTGCTCACCCTGCTCACGCTGCTGTGTCCTGATGCCCAGCTCTGCTCTGCTCTGCTCTGCTCTGCTCTGCTCTGCTCTGCTCTGCTCTGCTCTGCTCTGCTCTGCTTCTCTTCTGCTTCTCCTCTGCTTCTTCTCTTATTGCTATCATTCCCAGTTCTTGTAAATTTGCAGGATATGTGATCCCATGGTATCCTAATCCTCTTATTTTCAAAAATTCATAAATTCAAACATAAATTCAAATCACAAATTGAATAAGAATAACTGACAGAGATATTTACATGTGTTTCCATTAAGACTAGTTATCTAATTAAACATCCATTATCTGTCACTAACTAACAGGTTCATTAAGAGTTTAAAACAATAATTCTTATGTCCAAGCACAATTTTGTCAAGAGGCAAATCATATGCCTAGTGTCTCATTATGTCACAGGATTAGACAAAGTCCTTATATAGCTGTTATCTTAATCTGATCTGAGATGTTTAAGACTGAGTTTAGGGCCAAATAGTAAATTCATGACTCTGAGTTTATTGTTAGGGTGTTTTCAAGATTTTAGTTAGAAATAGCTGAGAGTAGTTAATGGACAATAGTTCGTATTAATTTACATAGATAGTTGGTTTTCAAAAAACATGAGAAATTCACAGAATGTCATGTATTCACTTGTTGTTAAAACAAGTCTGATCCTGACAACTTTCCCTGTCTTGGATTCAAAGAAGAAATAGAGCATCTATGAGTTGTTCCTGTTGTGTTGAGACAGCCACTAGGCAAGACTTGCCTCATTTCATCTACAGACATAGTACTGTCCAAAGAAAGAAGCTTGATTGTGCCAAGACAGAGTAGGCTAGTCCTTAATATCCTGTTTCTCTAACTCTGTCAGATGTTCGTGGGCCAGAAGGCTGAAGACTGATGCTCCAACATGTTGAAGTAAGGGGCTGTCCAGGTGATCAGCGGTCTCTATAAATTGGCTAAGTTTTGGAAGCTGTCTTGGGCTTCCTATATATTTTCAGTTAATATCAGTTGTTCTTGGATTTCTGATAGGGCTGAAAAACTACATGGTCTCCTAGCCAACCCAGGTTATTACTTTGAGAGGAACAGATTTGAGAGGATGGTTTTCAGATGGCACTCATAACTTGATGGTAACCAACACATCTCTGATTGGACTTAAAGCCCACTAAGGAAGAAGAAAATAAGAGGTCCTTTTGTTGTTCTGTGCATAGCCATAAAGACTATAGCTGATTTTATTTGAAAAAAATTTACATTCAAAATTGTATTTTGTTCATCAATAATATACAAATATGAAGTCATTTTTCTAGTGAAGGTTTTGTATTTTCATTATATAAGTAAATTAAATTCTTCTTTCCTCGATGATGTCATTTGTGCTGTAAACACATCTGCATCCTTGTGAAGGCCTCCTGGTTTACATGAATTTCTTGAAGGTAGATGTAGATTTGAGAGGCAAAACAATAGGAAGTAGAAGAAGTCAGTGGTCATGTAAATCACCACTTCCTTGGTCATCAGAGGAAATTAAGATAAAAGAAAATTCTATGTGATTTCTACCTGAGAAGCCAAAGTCAAGATCTCCTGACCCTGGGTTGTAAGAGAGGAGGTTGTTGACAAGAGAGTAGGTAGATGGGGCCTTTATAATTTATAGCTGGTACAAACCAACCACACAGAGAACCACACAGTGCAACCACTCAGAAGAGCAATTCATTTAAACTAGTTAAACACAACTAGAAGTCCAGCTGGTTTTGAGGAACAAGGAGACTGGAGGAAAGCAAGCCATTACTTTACCTTGTACTGTCACTAACCTGAATGAGTCTAACCCCTATATCCACTGTTCCTAGAAATGAAAACTCCCCCTGTATCTCTGCTAGGCTCAGCCCAAAGCAGGGCTTTGCTGGAGCCTCAGCTGCAGGTTTGGGTATGGGCTACAGGTGCCTGGAGAGCACTGTGCACTTGCTGCACAGAAGTAGGTGGCTGAGTCTCCAGGCTGAGAGTCTATGATGTGCAAGGAGAGCTTTTTCTCCCTTTTATTGAAGAAGATTGTGAATCGTCCATCTTCCTTTTTATCGGACACTGAAAGTATGGATATCAGAAGTGCAGGGCCTTCCCCAGGGAACTGTTGGTAGCATGGGAAGTAGTTAAAAGTGCTGTCCTCATAACTGCAGGTCAGAACTGTGGTTCCTCCTTCCCAGACTGTCAGAGATTGGGGACTTTGTCTCACCTGCTGCTGGTCATGTTTCTCCTTCTGCTGGCCATTCACCCCTGTGTAGAGAAATAGCAACTGTTGTTAGGTTCCCAGGAATGTACTTCCTGCTTAGATAACATGACTTGCCTGGTGCCCCAAGTCTCTCATGCCTCCACATTAATCCCACATTCTCAGGTTTCTCCTTCATGACTCACCAGCTAGGTGAAGGCCTAGGAGTAAAAATGATGCTGTCAGAATCTTGTCCATTCCTCCTAGACTGAAGCTTGGGGGAAACTCAGGTGACCTTTTGTCTCCCACAAAACACTGACTCCAACTTCACAGGCACCTCAGCTCTTTGAGCAGGCTCCACCCTTCACAGATGCTTCGTCTGAAGCTCTTTCTGACATAGGAAGCACTTCCTGTTCTGTTCAAACTTAGTATTGCTGAAAGCAGAGTCCTGAGAATCAGAAACCCTGTCATTATAATTCTGCCATCACATATTGTTGGTAAAATTTTGTTTTGATATAGCCACCAAGTATAGCAGTATGGATTCTCTGAATGAATGAAAGAAAGAAAGAGAGAGAGAGAGAGAGAGAGAGAGAGAGAGAGAGGGAGGGAGGGAGGGAGGAAGGAAGGAAGGAAGGAAGGAAGGAAGGAAGGAAGGAAGGAAGGAAGAAAAGGAGGACCAATGATCCAGCTAATCTAATACCATTTAGGGGAATTGAGATCACCATATAAAAGTCAGCATATAAACACATACGTGTGTATGTATGTTTATTATTGCACCATTCACTGTTGCTAAGATGTAACCTAGTCAGACAATGAATGAGCAAAACATTACATCTGAAACAACAGAGTAATACTCAGCCAGAAGGAAATAGGAACTTAGGCCATGTGTAGAAAAGTGAATGTTATTGAGGGACATGATGTTAAAAGCAAAACAAAGCAGACGTGTAGAGGCCTACAACACATATGTGTTCTCAAGCATAAAAACAAAAAGAAAATGAAAGAAGGGGAAAGGAAAGAAAAGATGATCTGAAAATGGAAGTTAGACAAATGAGTAAGGAGGAGGGGTCACTTGGAGGATGAGAGTAGAGTACAGCAGAAAGGGAGGGCATGGTGAATATGTGGAAATCACTACAAATACATATAATAAACTGTTACCACAAACCTACTAGCCTGTACAATTAATGTATGCTAATAATTAGGATATTTATGATTAAGAAAGGATGAATTTTTCTCCATTCTAGAAGTTTACACACACACACACACACACACACACACACACACACACACACACACACGTGCGCGTGTACATAAAACAACTTACAATTGAGTTATTATATATGGGGCATGAATAGGCCTACCAGACTCCACAAGCTAGTGAACAAACAGACAGTGGCAGGAATGGGTTACCTTGTTTGGTGTTTGAGTAAATTTTCTATCTATGAGTAAGATAAATATAATGGCCAGAAGCTACTGAGAGAGGGAATTAAAATTTGTTCCGTTTATATTATAATCATTGTCCACCTCACAAGAAAGTCAAGTCAGGAATTCAAGCTGGAATAGTGGCAGGAAACAGAGGGATGAAAGCTGCTCACTGCCTTGCTCCCCCTGGCTTGCTCATCTTATTTTACTTTATACAACACAGGACTTCCTGTGCAGGGGTGGCAATGTCCACAGTGGGCCAAGCCTTCCCACATCGAAAATTAATGAAGAATATGTCCACAGATGTGCCTCCAAACCAGTAAGACAAATAAAATTGTTTGATTGAGGCTCCCTTTCCCTGGGTGTCTCTAGTTTGTGTCAAGTTGATAAAAATTAATCATCACAGCTTACCACTTGTCAGCCCGACACATAAAAACAGTATTATTTAACCTTAATCTTTATTTACTTCTTGATTCTCCAAGATCTCATTTTTGGAACACAACATAAAAAAATTATAAAATATAAATATCTGTCTTTTAAAAATTTCAAAGACTTTAACATTTAAAGTCTTCTACCACTGGGTTCCTATAAAATCCAAAATAAATTAGAAACTTCTTAATCCAACTGGTAAGAATCAGGGCACTCTTAAATCAAACAAAGCAAATCCCTGGTGCCTACCCTTATCTTCTTCCCATTTCCCTTCAGTCTTGCAGCTTCCACTCTGCAAAACCTGTATCATATGTGAGACTCTTACACATTGCCACGTTGGGATTACAGATTGAAGTGAAACCCTGACCTCCCAGACCATAGTTTCTATGTGTGGAAACTTAGGAGATAATTCCCAGAAGATTGACTTCAGTTAATCTAATTCATTAAAGCTGATTCTTCAGCCACAGCTAATCAAGATCAATTGTTCCAATAAAACACAGGTTTCATAGGTCCTGAGTTCAAATCCCAGCAACCCCATGGTGGCTGTAACGAGATCTGACGACGCCCTCTTCTGGATCATCTGAAGACAGCTACAGTGTACTTACACATAATAAATTAGTAAATAATCTTTAAAAAAAAGATAATTTCATAAATTCATTCTTTTTAATAGCTGAGTAGTACTCCGTTGTGTAAATGTACCACATTTTCTGTATCCATTCCTCTGTTGAGAGGCATCTGGGTTCTTTCCAGCTTCTGGCTATTATAAATAAGGCTGCTATGCACATAGTGGAGCATGTGTCCTTCTTACCGGTTGGGACATCTTCTGGATATATGCCCAGGAGAGGTATTGCTGGATCCTCCGATAGTACTATGTCCAATTTTCTGAGGAACCGCCAGACTGATTTCCAGAGTGGTTGTACAAGCTTGCAATCCCACCAACAATGGAGGAGTGTTCCTCTTTCTCCACATCCTTGCCAGCATCTGCTGTCACCTGAATTTTTTATCTTAGCCATTCTGACTGGTGTGAGGTGGAATCTCAGGGTTGTTTTGATTTGCATTTCCCTGATGATTAAGGATGTTGAACATTTTTTCAGGTGCTTCTCTGCCATTCGGTATTCCTCAGGTGAGAAATCTTTGTTCAGCTCTGAGCCCCATTTTTTAATGGGGATATTTGATTTTCTGGAGTCCACCTTCTTGAGTTCTTTATATATAATTCCTAGGCAAATGGATGGACCTGGAGGGCATCATCCTGAGTGAGGTAACCCAATCACAAAATAACTCGCACAATATGTACTAACTGATAAGTGGATATTAGCCCAGAAACTTAGGATACCCAAGATATAAGATACAATTTCCTAAATGCATGAAACTCAAGAAGAACGAAGACCAAAGTATGGACACTTTGCCCCTTCTTAGAAATGGGAACAAAACACCCATGGAAGGAGTTACAGAGACAAAATTCAGAGCTGTGACGAAAGGATGGACCATCTAGTGATTGCCATATCCACGGATCCATCCCATAATCAGCTTCCAAACGCTGACACCATTGCATACACTAGCAAGATTTTGCTGAAAGGACCCAGATATAGCTGTCTCTTGTGAGACTGTGCCGGGGCCTAGCAAACACAGAAGTGGATGCTCACAGTCAGCTATTGGATGGCTCACATGGCCCCCAATGGAGGAGCTATAGAAAGTACCCAAGGAGCTAAAGGGAACTGCAACCCTATAGGTGGAACAACAATATGAACTAACCAGTAACCTGGAGCTCTTGTCTCTAGCTGCATATGTATCAAAAGATGGCCTAGTCAGCCATCACTGGAAAGAGAGGCCCTTTGGACTTGCAAACTTTATATGCCCCAGTACAGGGGAACGCCAGGGCCAAAAAGGGGGAGTGGGTGGGTAGGGGATTGGGGGTGGGGTGGGTATGGGGGACTTTTGGGATAGCATTGGAAATGTAAACGAGGAAAATACCTAATTTAAAAAAAGGATAATTTACAAATAATTAAAGTTCTGGACTGGGAGGAAACTAAATAGAGAGGTATGATTTGAGGGTTTTTATACTTTCTTTTCTCTCCTTTATCATTCTTTCTTTCTTATGTAAAGAGATAGGGGTTGAAAAGAATAAAGAGAAATATAGTAATATAAGAAATTAGACAGATGAACCTAGATAATTAATTTTACTCTTAAACCAAGCATTTTATAGTCATAATCTTACTTTGGTAGAGATCTTTATATTTTAAAGCAAAATTGAAATTACATTCTGTTACAATGATACAGAGTTTTGGATATTGATACAGATTTAAGATTTTCATTGGTATAAATCTTTGTATATTGATACAAAATTTAAAATTAATTTTGTTACTCTTAGATAGGTATTGTGCCTATGCAACTTATTTAAGAATACAAGGCTTAGATGTAGTTCTTTTAATAGTTGCTATTCCAAACTTTAAAATAATTAAATAATGCAAGTTAATAATAAAATAGTCAAACTCATGCTCATATCAGGTTATAATTTAGTTAATTACAATAAAATGTTTTCAAGTAATAAATAGCTAAAAATAATCAATGTTTGATGATCCAGTTATGTTATTTATAGATAGATGGTCTTCAAAAGCACCAGAGATCCACAGAATATGGCATTTAATGTTATTTCATTATTAAAAGATCTTTTGACTACGAGACATGTCTGCTCCTGACAGTACCCCCATTTCACTTCAAGGAAGGTGGTGAGCATCAATACTTCCATGTGGAGTTGCTTAGATTGTGGCAAGCTAGCCACTGGAGGTAGAGGGTGGAAATACCCTAACTTCATCTACAGACAAAAGGCTGACCAAAAAAGGACAAATGGACATAAGATTGTCGACTATTAAGCTCTTCCAAGACAGGGTAAGTTAGTCCTTCATAATTCCTGCTTCACTTAAAGGTCTGTCAGATATTCTGGACCAGAAGGTTAAAGATAGATGCTCCAATGTTATAAGGAATGTTGGGTACTGTCCAGGTGTTCACCTGTCTCTCTCATTTCTATAGTTTTGCAAGGTTTGTCTTTATTCTTCCTGCATACTCAGGTAGTATTTTATTCCTTCTCAAATCTCTGATGGAATTGAAGACTAGTTAGAGTCTCATAGTTGAACTTAAGTTGATTAGCTTGAAAGAAAGTGTTCTAGATTTGAAAAGATGGTTTTAGGATAGTGATACAAGTTAAAAGAGAAGAGAATTTGGGTACAGAATATTAGACTTATTGAGATAGAGTACATGGTTAAGAACCTCATATATGTTAAAAAATATAGATTGGACTTTTAAATGTAATTCATACCTAATAATTTTCATGATTGTTTTAAAAAAGCCCCTACTATGTATTGTTTGTCACTATAAGAGAAAGAGCCTTATTAATTGAACAAAAGGGGGGAAATGTAGTGGATTGGCCTGATGCTTGTATTCTAATGTTAATTTGGGGCTCCCAAGACTGGTTGCCCCTGAGATGAAAGAGTCTGTATATAGATGCTGAGTGACCCTCCAAGTTATTTTTGATTGTTAAATAAAGATGCCAACAGCCAATATCTGAGCAGAAAAGGCATAGGTGGGATTTAGGTTTCACATACTTGGGATCAGAGAAGGACCATGAGGAGGAAGAAGAGTACAGGAAAAGGAAGGACAAGCTGCCATGGGTTAGGAGTCAAAAGAACATGGCCCTCTGGGCTGGCCAAATGTAGTTAAGAGCAGCCCAAGTCTACAACCACCATAAGATGCCCCTATAAGAGCTGTCAAAAATGGCTGTACTATAACCACTCAGCTACAGCTCTCAAGGAGCTGTCCACAATGGCATATCTTCTCTCCTGCCTCACCCTATGACCTTGAAATACCATCACAGTAGCTGTCCTACAGGTGCTGTCCACAGTAACGGCACCTCTTTTCCAACCTCATTGAGCAACATACAAAGATGGAACCTCAGCCAAAGCCATCTAAGGCTAAGAAGAACTTCCCAACCCATCCCATGGGCCTGATGCAGGGAAAGGGGGTTTAAAAAAAAGCCACCAATCCTCAGGCAGGAAAAACCCACCAATTCCTGAGCACAAATACCACCAATTCCTGAGCTCCGCAACCTCATGACTTGAATCCCAACAACCTTCAATCTGGAAATCTCCGTCCTGGAAAGCTCTATCCCCTAAGAAATCCTATATAAGAGCTGCCCTTTGTCCAGTTCCCCAATGTCTGCTCTTGAGAGCAGAGGCAGCCACTCCTGGATTTGACCCTCCACACCCTGGACCCAATAAATCTCTTTTCTGAATTTTGCTGCCTAGTGTGACTGTCTCATCAGAAGAAGCCAAGAAGCAATAAAGGAAAAAAGGGAAGAAGCAAAGGAGTGGAACAGAGCCGAGGCTCCTGAGCTCCTCATCGAGGTTGGAGATGCCCTTCCCTGTCATCTGTAATGGCTCTTCTTAGGAGGCTTCTTCTCAGAGCTGTGCTGTTCCAGAGCTCTCATGTCCCAGTATGCCCTTCCCTTGTGACACTGTCACACCTCAGAGATGTGTGATTTCTGGATTCCCATGTATCTGGATTTCCTTCCATTGGGATACCTTATCCCTTCAGAACTGTGTGGTTCCTGGGTCTCTAAGTCCCAGGCTACCCTTCCATTTGAGAAGAAACATAGCTCTAGCCTTGAAGGATAGCATACATCTTCATGGTGTTCACTTACAAATTCCTACTTGTCAACATTATGGGCCCAGAATAAATAGATGTGATATAGATAAATAACAGATAGATGTATGAATTTCCTCTCTAATTAAACTTAGGCAATGTAGAAAACAATTCTATAATAATTTTAAATCCTAGTTTACTAAGAAGTATGTGGGATGAGCCAGAGTCTTCAGCTGCTCTGAAGCAGCACTGCCCTCCTGTGGCCACATAGGAAGGTCTTCACTCAACAGTTCCCTGAGCTTAAAGGCCCAGGCCTTTAGGCATTAAATATTTTTCTAGGGACAATATTTTTGAGATGGAGAGAGATTTTGTCTATGTTAAGGTCAGCTATAGGATGGTTTTCTTTCCTCCCCTTCCAGCCTTTTCTCCATGTACCATCATGAGTCTCTATCTTTCTATCTTGCCTAAAGCCACTTCCTTCTTGAAAATGAGAGAAGCTACTCATAAGGAATGAAAAACTGAGAATGTTCACTACGTGCAACAGAATTTTATATAATAAGCAAATGGCTGCATTTGACATGAGTTATACTTTTTTGACCCATTATTTAGACCACTTGTATACATGGTGATTATTAAGTCACAAACATTCTTTTTCACTAAAATATTTCTTTTTTTTTGAGATTATAACATAATCACATAATCCATCCTCCCTGTCATCTGTCCAAAACCTTCCATATATTTCTCCTTGCTGGTTTTAAAAGTTATGGCTTCTTTCATTAATCATTGTTATATATGTATGTATATACATATTTATTTCTAGATAAATAAATAAATACAATCAGTTCGATCTATGTTGTCAGTACTGACCAATCAGTATTGGATAACCAGTTGGTGTGCTCATCTCACCATCAGCATTCTTGGTTTCCAGTAGGTCATTGTCTAGAACAGAGACTGTGCTTTCCCCATCCACTTTAGCAAGTCTGTGGCTGTTGCATTTCAGCTCACGTTGGTGAGTCTTCATCTGTGCAGCTTCCAAAATTCCCAGGAGACACAATTACACAGCAACACCCTGATCCTCTGGCTCTTGCCATCTTTCCTCCTGTCTTCTTCAGTGTTTCCTGAGCCTTAGCAGCAGGAGGGGTTGTACTGTAGACACATCTTCTGTTACTGGGCTCCGAAGCACTGCACCTTGATTTGTTGTGGTTTTCTGCAATGGCTTCCATCTTCTAGTAAAGTCATGGAGACCCTACAACCACCACTGTACAAAAACAGACAATCCCTAACTGCATTCTAAGTGTTTGTCCTTATCCCATACACGTTCATTTAGAGAGTCTGCTCATTTTGCTCATTTTAGGAGTCAATCATTCGCTTTTATTGAGTTGTAAGAACACTTTTTAGATATTCTATTTAAAGTTACTTGAAATATGTGTAAATAACAATATGTTTTGAGTACTTTTTCAAACTCCCTGGTATATTTTCTTAAAGATATTCAGATCTCTACTCAAAAAAATTCAAAGTAATGATGCATAAAATTAATAAATGAAAGCTAACCCTCAATAATGAATTAGAAGATTCAAAAAATCACTGTGGGTGACACTGTTCTGTGGGAAAGTGGTTCTGGGTTGTAAGGAAGCTAATTAGGGATGATTCTGCGAGTGAGTTATTGACAGCCTTCCTGCATGGTTTCTGTTTGAATCTCTTGTTTGAGTTCCTGCCTTAATTAACACCAATGTTGAACTATGATCTGGAAGTGAAAGCTAAATAAATCTGATCACCTTCTAGGTTGCTTTTACTCAGTGTTTTATCCCAGCAGCAGAAAGGCGACGAGAGCAAGCAGCTATCTGTGCATTCTATATCTTACACGGTTCAATGTTTTTGCTGTAGTTTCAGTTTGATTTCTCCTCACTAACCCTGACCCCCACAGCAGTTCTACCTGGAAGCCTGCCTTTGCCTCTCATTCCATTTTCTCCTCAACATTTATGAGTTCTGCACTCTGTGGCTTAAATGATCATGTTGATTCTATCCTCCCATCAGCTTCTCTGCTGGTTCTAACATAGGCATTCATGCTTTGAGAGGGTGTGTGCATGGAGCAATGAAGATAAAGACCAATGTCCTGACCCTACAAGGACAAAAGCTCACCTGAAGTTACAACTCTACCAATACAGGAAAGGTATATTTAAACCAGACAGATAGTCTTTGTGGCTTCCTGATGTCTTGTGACTGCAAAGGGCCACACCCACCCAGCTGAAGGTTTGTGTGCGGGCTGCAGGTGTGTGGGGAGCACTGTGGTTCCATAGCACAGAGATAAGTGCCTGAGTCTGTTGTCTGGGAGGAGGAAATGTGCAAAGAGCTGCGACGTTCTTTGATGACTGTAGTGGATGTCAGTCTCCCACTCTGCTTTGTCCCAGAAGGATTGTAGAACAGGCTGACGAGACTTCCCCCAGGACGTTGGTAAAACCACTGCATACTGTTCAAAGATGTGGAAAAGTTACACTGCAGCTCTGCGTTCTCCCCCTCCTGCAGAACCAAGGATGCAGGGCTCTGCTGCACTTGCTGTCCTTTCACCCCTGATTAGAAACAGAGAAAGAGACACAGATGGCTGTCACTGCAGTGTCCACAGAGCCCTGAGCACACCCATGTCCTCTGAGAAGGTGGGAGCTCTGCAGGACTCCTGAGCTGCTCTCCCCACCCCTCCATGTGCTGACCCAGATCCTCTCAGGTGCCCTGAATGCGGACACCCAGACTCACAGCAAACCTGGGTGCACAGAAGCCCCAGCAGAGAGCTCAGCAGCCTCTTCATGGTGCTTGTGTGGTTGCTGGAGACAGAAGCAAGTAACCAGTCCCTGGGCTGTGGTGTCAGGGTGGCTGTTGAAGTGTCCCCTCCTTCTTCTGCAACTAGTCAGCTCCACCCAGGAACCCTGCCTGGCCACACCCTGCTGAGTTCCCTCCCAGCCTTCAGAGCCTGAAGCTCCTCCCATGCAAGACCTCGCTGAGAGATTGGGTAGAGAACAGTGAGGGGAGGGGGACATTCTGAGATGACCCTTGGGTTGTATGGAGTTAGAAAACCATGAGAAAGAGAGGACTCCATCATCCCAAGAGAATGTGCCTCAGCTGTGTACAAAGCCTGGAAATCTCAGTAAAAAAAAAAAAAAAAAATCAAAAAACAAAAAACAAAAACAAAAAACCAAAATTTTAACTCAGGAAACAGTTGTATGTTCTAAAAACTAAAGAGCTTTTATTGGAGCCTCAAAGATGGCTTAGCAGTTAAGGGTATTTTTTTTGCCTAGAGGCCTTAGCTCCCTTGCTAGCATCCACATCAGGTGGCTCACAGCAGCCTGTCACTCCAGGTCCAGGGAATCAGATGCTGTCTTTGGTCCTCTTCAGAACCTGTACATGGGTACCAGATGTTTACACAGACTCACACTCATATGCATTACCAAAAAAGAAGTCTTCACCTATGAAATAATTTAAGTGAGATCAGTGCAGTAGAAAAAGAACCAGGAACATAAAGATATAGCCAAGTGCAATGGTTTCCTAGCTTTGCAATGCATTTTAAAGTGTGGGACACTCCTGCAACAGTCACGATGTGTTCTAAATGCTGTATAAAAATTAGGACTCCATAAGAAAGAAGTGCACTGAGGAAAACTAATGTAGGAGAGCTGCATTCCAGAGTGACAGGGCAGCAGCCCTGGTGTCCTGACTGCAGGAAACACTGTGCTACGCAGAGGACTGCATTGTAAAGCTTTACCATAAAGAGACTGGATGAGAAATGAGACTAGTGATAAAAAAAAAAAAAAAAAAAACAACTACATAATCTGATCCAAAATAGCTTACAGCCCACCTCATGCCCTCTGAGTCTGTCACAGTCTCAAACAGTATTAGAATAATCAATGATTTCTACTTTGATCAGAATCCTATAGCATAATTGGGGTAAACTTTCCCTCTTGGATAAAAGTGTTGTTTCTCAAGAATCAGATCATTCCAATTATAAACAAGTAATTGGCAACTAATATCTATCCCATAGGAATGAAGAACTTGCCAAGATTCTACTTTCTCTGTACTGTTCTCTTTGTAAAACATGCTGATTCCCTGAAAGTGCCTGAGGCTGGGACCCTGTAAGAGTGGTCTCTTACTCTGCAAGCCTCAGGTTGTGTCCAGCTCTGCCCTTGTGACTCAAGGCAGAGGAACACTCAGCTCCCTCGGTCCCATTGTCAGGGGATCCTCAGGTGGGACAATTTTCGTCCTTCCTGACTCAGTCTGAAAGTCCTACATGCTAGAGACAGGATAATTTCCTGGTGGGAGCTTCAGGAGCTGCTGGGGACCCAAGTGAGGGTGTCACACATGGACCCTGAGCGACAAGGGATGAGCAGCTGCCCCTCAGCTCCAGAGCAGCTGCTGCACATGCACAGATGCAGCCATCAGGCTGGGGCGTCCCTGGGCTCTGCCTCCTCCTGTAGCCTCAGTGATGTGTGGGGAATTCAGCCACAGGAGGGTCTCTGTTCAGAGTGAAGCCACACAGTGTTCTTTCTGTGAAGATGGACTGAAGCAGAGTGACACTCACAGAGCTGTCCAAACCTCAGGATGCCCAGCAAGGTCACCAAGATGAGCAGAAAGCAGCTCACTCCTTCCTGAGAGATTCCCAGGAAGCAAATGAAGCCTGAAGAGTAGGAGCAGTAGACAGAGCTTGCTCTGGGCTTATGGAGGCTTAGATACCTTCATCCTAATAACATTGGAGAGACAATGAGGAAGAGACACTTTCTTTCCCTTGGCCTACCTCTGACATCTGCGTAAAATATGTGCTGTCAGAACATACTGAGGCAGTGGAAGAGGTTTTGAAAAACAATTTAATAAATTCATATAAGAACATAATGTATTCAGACCAAATCCACCACCACCCTGCTCCTGCTACAACTCCTCTCAGAACCCACTATATACCACTCCCCCCGACAAAGCCAGGAAACTAGAAAATAGGGCATTGGGGGGAAAAGAAAGTTAAGAGTACAAGATAGGATAGTAGAGTGCAGATAGTTTAATGTCAAAGGGAGCATGGAGAGGGCTGTGTAAGCGGAGAGCAGAGCAGGATGGCAGGGCAGGATTAAGACCGAGGTTTGAGTGAGTTTACTCTAATCAGTGAAAAAGGCATTTATGTTTTAGAAGGTGTCATTTGGAGGCCCAATAGAGACATAGGAAGTTCACAACTGCAGTGGGCTTTGCACTGTCCTTGTTGCCTTCTCAGGGTGAATTCCAAGGGTTTCTGATCATGGGCCGAGAAAGGTTTATGCTAAGTGTCAAAAGTTGTGAGTTTTTTAAAAGAAGAGTATACAGTTATGAACTGGAATGGGGAAAATATTTTAGAGTGATAAAATTGCAGCATCTTTACACAATGCGAAATAAGAGCCAGAATCACAGAATTTAGACACTGAGTAGTTGCTGGAGTTCTACACAATGCCATCAAAATGTCTGAGAAAAAGGCGTGGTTGATGTTGCTGAGAATATTGCAGGTGCATTACAGTACGAAGAGTGAACTAAGAAGTATAGGCTTGAATAAACATTGTGAAAGTGCATAAAATAAACAAAAACAACAACAACAACAAAACAAGCCCACTTCCACTGGGGAGCAGGGCGGAGGTAGGGTATAGGGGGCTTTGGGGTTAGTATTTAAAATGTAAAGGAAGAAAATATCTATAAAAAGAAAGAAAATAGGAGTAATACATTTTAAATTGGGCAACACATCTAAGCTAACATTTCTCAAAAGAGGTAACACAAAAGACTAACAGAAAAAAGAAAAAAGAAAACAAGCCCACCACAATCTCCATTCCAATTAACTCAAATCCAAATTCAACAGAAATCAAGTTTATGAGAGCCTCGATTACTTGTTCAGTCCCTTGGCTTTTCTTATAAACTACAACATAATTCAGGAGTATCACCTGCCATATTCTAGGCCCTGCCCACAGGAGGAGATTATGCAGTGCATGGACATGGACACCAGGGGGCAGGAGATATGAGCGTCATCTTCCACTTCTACTACCACAAGTCTCTCTAGCAGTTATTCTGAGGGTTAATATCTCTCTCTCCCTCTCTCTCTCTCTCTCTCTCTCTCTCTCTCTCTCTCCCTCTCTCTCTCTCTCTCTCTCTCTCTCTCTCTCTCTCTCCCTCTCTCTCTCTCTCTCTCTCTCTCTCTCTCTCTCTCTCTCTCTCTCTCATGTGTGTGTGTATTATCAATCAAAATATCAAAATAAGGTCATTGAGGACCTTAATAGGTCCATTCTGTGAGGCAATTTTATGCCAAAGGCAGCACACAAAGGACAGAGTCCTCCTCAGGCAGATCAGAGAGAGCTCAGTGTGGTAGCAGTGAACAGTGAGAGCAGAAAAGCTTATTGGAAGCAGGGAGGAGGGGAGATACAGATTCCAACACCAGACACTGCCTGGAAACAAACCAACTTGACTTGAGTTAAGGAACCAGGAAGCAAGTGCTCATAATGTAAGCAGTGTTAGCTAGAGGCTGACGAACCATGATGGCCGCACCTATGTGCACAACGAACAGACATGGATCACATGAATACGGCCAACTCAGCCATGCAGCCTAGCCGGGTCCAAAACATGTTTATGGCCACTTCACCATCACCTGGTGATTGTAATTGAGAGGTATTTGGTGAAGGACAGTCTTCAAATGTTTTACTTTTTAAACACAATTTAAAACTTAACATCATGTCACCTGTTCTCTTCTTAGATCTGCAGTCTATTGTGTAGGGGATCTGGAGTCTATGATTCATTAATCCTATATTAAATATTCTTCCAGTTACAAGAAAATATTTTGGATAATGTATTGCCTATAGGTTCTAAAAAGAAAACCTTACTATAATAATTTATCATATTAACACTCATTATGATTTTACATGCATAAATCCAGTTTTGGAGAAATTAAGTAAATTCATTAAACAACAATCTCAGTATCAGGCATGGGAGTTATTGTTAAGGGAGTACCCAGAGTTATACAAAACAGCACAGGCTATTGTCATTGTTCCTGATTGCCCAGTATAACTAGATAGTAAGATTCTGTGGCTAAAGGCACCACATTCTACTGCTACATGACATAGAGAAATCAACCTTGAACTGACTGGGAAAGGTCCTCCTTGTTGGCTAGCATTCATAGTGCTGGAAGGTCCTATGCAGCCTACTGGGAAAGAAAGGACAGCAATACTATTCATCTGTGCTGGACCCTGCATGCTACAATACTCAACTTCCAAATATTATGTGCCCAAGGGTGCTCAATAGTGGCCTGACTTCTACAAAATAATCACGGCTTTCTGATTGTATTTGAAGCCTACTCCGTAGGAGGGAGCTCATGCCTAGTAGTATAGCATGGCCCCAAACCCCATGGTTCAGAGGTGATAGTCCCTAGGGGGAAAATACTATTGTTATTTTGATAAGTGATCGCATCAAAGTGATCACTTCTAAGTGTGTGTTTATACTCACAGATTATTGCTAGTCTCAACTTTGGTTGGAGTATGTCTTTCAGGAACATTCTCTAACAGGGGCTTTCCATGCTGCTTTGTTCAAAATAGCACTAGTCTTAGATATCCTTTCCCCACGTTCCTTCCTCTGCCCTGCCCTCTCATTATCACACATTTAAATTCTGCCTGTTCCAGTTCCCCACTTATTGAAGGGTTTTTTGTTTTGTTTTTCTGTTTGTTTGTTTGTTTGATTTCCCTTCCTCCAAAGATAACCCCCTTGCATCATGACCTCGTACTGATTACCTAACATCTATGGAGATTCCAAATAAAAAACACAATGACAATGCTCATCTGACAGATTCTGTCCTGTGCTGTACCATTAGAAGTAGATTTGGCATTCATAAATTCAATAAAACATCCCACTTTGCTCCCTAACCAGCAAGAGAGAATGCCTTGGCTCTTCTTTGTGTACACAAATATGAGTCTTTCTTGAGGGGCACTATGGTCCTTGATTTCAGATCTTTCTTCTTTCAGAGAGATACATTTGACAACTAGAGTATTTTATTTTTAACCAAAATCTTTTACAGAAACCTTGGCCTCCTTTCCCATATTTCAGAACAATGTCAGAGGAACTAACTCTAATCCCAGATGAGTGAGTATACAAAGTGGTCAGGATTTAACAAAAGTGCAATGTCAGACAAAAGTAGACTTTAAAAGGAAGGGATTTCTGGATAGTCTTTTAATATCAGGCTGCATCATACACAATGCGTAGGACAGGGAAGGACCTGCATCTCAGGGCATCATTTTGAGACCTCCAACAGCTGTGTTTCATAAGCAGCTTCCCTAAGTGAAGGTTCCCAGGAATTGTGGAGGTTTGAAAGAGAATGGCCCTCATAGGTTCAAATATCTGAAAGTTTGATTTGGGGTTAGTAAACTATTTAGGAAGGATCATAGGGTGTGGCTTTGTCAGGGGAGGCGTGTTATTGGTAGTGAGTTTTGCTCTCAAAGCCCAAGCCATGCCCGGTCTCTCCCTCTCTCTGTATCTGCTTGTGATCAGATGAAAGCTCTCAGCTACTGCTCCAGGGCCATGCCTGCCTGCCCTGCTACTATGGCAGTCATGGACTCACCTTCTAATCTCTAATCAAGCCCAATTTAAATGATTTCTCGTATAAGTTGTCTTGACCATGGCATCTCTTCACAGCAATAAACAAAAAAATGAGATGGGAAGTTGTGCTGAACTCTCGGGTAACATGATCCAAGGAGAGGGAGAATCTAAATAACTGATGGAGTGAAACTGAAGCAAATTTTTAAATACTAGAGTCTATATTCCTCATTTCACTCATAAATTTGAAGTGTAATAAAAGAAGATTCTTGGAGAATTTAAATCACTATATTTTGTAAGACATCTTGGTAGAGATAAATCCCATGTCAGGGTTTTCCTGGAGAGCTCCTCCATCTAGGGAGAGAACTTTATTTCTGGGATCAAAGCTTGGATTTGTCTCTAGCAATGGCTTGCATCCTACCCCATCAGAATATTCACCAATTGCTACATTTCTAGGTGTCTGATCTCACAGTTGTTCATGTTTTTCAGGAAGCTAGGTAAACAACCACTTAGGGAAAGGACATAGCCTCCCTCACAGAGCCTCCCCTATCAGCCCTCCTGCACCCTTGGTTCATGTGCAGCTTCCCCTGCAGTCTCCCTCACTGTGTCACTCAGAGCACAGTAGTACAGGGCAGAGTCTGACAGCTGCGCTGAGGACTTCTGCAGATGGAAGGAGCTGCTGCTCTTATGGAGAGTGGCGTGGAACCCTTGGTGCTCGGTCCTCTTGTTGTCTGTGGAGCTCCGCAGGAGTACCTGAGGGGCTTCGTTGAGATATTGCACATACCAGAAAAAGGCAATAGTTAAATAAGTAGTCTGATAGGTGCAGTTCAGCTTCACAGGCAACCCCTCGGTGACAGTGACCAGGCCTTCTGTCTGGGTCACGGAGTCTCCATTGCTCCTTCCTGAAAATAAATTTTAAAATTCAATGAATGAATGAATGTAGAGGAATTACTTTTTATGCAAGGAGGAACACTAAAGACTGCAGGAGTTGTAAGAAAATGACATCATTAACCCTAGAGTACAATGTGACTTACTGATCATTAGGAGGAGCACGAGAACTGAGGAGGTGACAGGACGCATGTTCATAGAAGAAATGACACTTGGTCCTTGAGTGCACCAATCTCACAGGGCAATCCTCCTGCAGGATCTCCTCACACTCCTCACTCACAGACAAGGACGTCTGTCTGCACAGTGAGCCTGTCACCTCAAGTCACCACCCGAATGAGATGTTAACCACATCTGAAGGGGCAGCGCCCTCTGCTGGTTTCCCTTCAACCTGCACCACAGCTGTCTGCACAGCACAAGATAAATAAACTTGGAACCTCACCCAAAGGAGTCAGGTCTCAAGTCTCCAGTGGATGCCTGAAATCACTAACAATCCTGAACTATGTGTATCCTATGGTATTTTGCATGATTATCATACATAAGCACACATGCGCACGCGCACACACACACACACACACACACACACACACACACACATCTGTTAAAATGTATCCATGTTCTCTCATTTCTTTAGTTCTTTGAGAATGCTATGCATACTCAGCTGCTCCCTCCCTTTCTGCCAAATCCATCCCCTCTTCCATACCAAACCAATTTTGCCCCACCCCTTTAAAATATAAAACATATCAAGTTTTGTGTTACAGCTTGTGCTGTTCGTATACTCTTGGATATATGGCCTTCAGTGGAGGCTGATCTATACACCAGAGTCTGTACCTTGAAAGGAAACAGACTCTCGTTCCCAGCAACTACCAATTGCCAGTAGCCCACTTCACCTCCTTGTGATGGAATTTTGACTGACCTGATCCTTTGCATGTCTTATGTGTCCCGTCAACCTCTGTAAGTGCATATGTGCAGCTGTCCTGCAGTGTCCTGAACACACTGTTTCCCTGTAGTTATCCACCACCTATGGCTCTCATAGTCTTTCCACACCCTCTTCCTCAATGAACTCTGAGTCTTGGGAGGAGGCTGTGAAATATAGATGTCCCATCTGGAGATGAATAAGCTACAGCCTCTTCTTCTCTGTAGCATGATGGGTTCTGGTTCTCTGTCAATCACTGTGTGCTACAGCAAGAAGCCTCTCTGAAGAAGACTGTATATATATATATATATATATATATATATATATATATATATATATATATATATATACCAATATCTCCTTAGGGGTTGGTTTAGTAATATCTCCATTTAGCAGACTAATATCCATAGGGTTTCCCATATGGCCTATGTCTTGTCTAGTCACAAGTTCTTAGCCCTGAAAATGATGCTGTGTATGGGTTCCAATTTGTGGAACAGACCTTAGCTTGAATCAGAAATTGGTTGGTTACTTCCTTTGCCTTTGTGCCACCATTGAACTGACTGGCATGTCTGCCAGGGCATGGCTTTAGCTCATAGGATTCAGAGCTCAGAAAGACTGGCATTCATTTTCTCTTTCAGTAGCATGTGTAACACATTCTAGCACTATGGAAACTATCCAGTAAGACTGAAGCTTCAATGTAAGCACCAGCTTAATTTTTCCATGTTCTGTGATTTCATCAATAGGTTTTTTACTATCAAGTTCTCAGGGGGTGACCCACATATTGCAAATAGCCCATAATATAGAGGAGTATATGGAACATCACTAGCCAATAGAAAGTAAGCTATTTCTGTAATTTAGCTTTTTGCTTGTTATCCTGTGTTGGTCTAATAGGGGCTTTGTTGCCTCATTTCAGGATAACTCTATTGACACGCTTTATGTATGTGTATGTATGTATTTATGGATGCTTCTTAATTCATTTCTACATGAATTTTTCAAAATGTACAAGGGGAATAGAGCTTTATTTTTTTCAGGTATACATCTGAGAACATTAAGTATCTAGAATATAAAAATAACATTAAAATCTAAACATCAATAAAACAAACCGATAAAAATAGAGCATGGAACTATATAAATAGTTCTCAAAAGGTGAAGTACAAATAGTGTTAACACCTCTAGATATCATGAAAATACAGATTAAAGCTACATTGAAATTTCATTTTACTCATAAATAATGGCTAATGACTAAACAAACAAACAAGCAAACCAAAAAGCAAATGAACGTTCTATTTTTTTAATTACCCATTCGTCGGCTGCTGGGCATCTTGCTTGTATGTATTCTCTAGCTACCATGGCTAGAACAGCATTGAACATGAATAATCAGATATAGTCTATAGAGTTTTTTAGGTATATTGAAAAGAAAATATACCAGGATCATCTGATAGACCTATTTCTAGACTTTGAGGAAACTTAACATTGATTTCCATAGCAATCCATCAGTATGCACACCCATCAGCAGTAAATTAATGTTTCCCTTTCTCCAAATCCAAGGCAGTATTTTTCATCATTTGCTTTTTGCTTTTTAGCTATCATTCCTGGAGTGATATGGAATCTCAAACAGCTTTAATTTTCATTTATGTAGTAAGTAATGATGCTGAACATTTTAAAATATGCCTCAGCCATTCATTATTTATATTTTGATTATTCTTTGTTTAGTTTCATCTGTAATTTTTAAATTGGTTTTGTTTCTTGATGTTTATGGATCTTTTAGTTGCTTGTATGTTCTATATATGTACAGCTTAAGAGGGTTTTCTCATTCTGTAGGATGGCTTTCCACTCACATGGTGGTGTTCTTAGCTGTGCAGAAGGTGTTTTGTTTCATTGGGTCTTGTTTATTACTTGCTGGGCTTAATGTCAGAGCAGAGTATATGGTGGAAACCAGAGGTAGGAAGTCATATAGGAACTTATCTACTACTGTAGAAGCTTCCTAAGTCTATACACATATTAAGTAGCTTTGCCATATCATGGGACAACAACCCTCTTAAAAGACACCATGGGATAAAAAATTAAAATCCCAGTGGCAGGGATGGGTTTTATTTGAAGTTATTGTCCAGTGGGGTCCTATATTCCCTCAAACATTACAGGTAATTGCCAGTTCTCTACAATGGCAATGTATTGACAATGCTCTGGTTACTCTCCAGAACTTGATGGTAAAACCTATTTCTGAATGAAACATATATGTGGGTAGTAAAGCATTAAAAAACAAAGCTGGTACTCACTTGGAAGCTCACTAACAGACACATCTATTCACTTACTTACTTATTTAAGGCACCAAGACACCCAGGCGGTCCCTGGGTAATTACTTGCTTCTTTTACCCAGATTTTTACTGAGAATGGAGAGAACAAAAATAGATGTAACATGTTTAAAGCAACAGACATGATGGGTTCAGACAAAAATCAACTGTAATTAACGAGATCAGTGCTGCTATAGAATACATACTACTTTTCATTGGAATGCTAGAAATGGTTCCTGGAAAGTAAGATACCCCAGGGTAAAAGAATAATAGATTTTTCACTTAAAAAAAAAGAAAAGAAAAAGGTTCCTGCAAAATAGTCTCTTTGGGTACTTTCTGGAAACTGTCCATGCTGGGAAGTGTTTTCCTCAATTTAGCCACGTAGGCATTCAGAAACCACATCAGTGATAAAGGGTACGGACTACAGGGGAACCTGGCAGTAGAACTCAGTACCGTCTGCATAATGCTTGTAACCATCTGTGATCACCAATGCCTGTACTGAGGCACAGAGGAAAACTAGGGATACCAGGCACTGTACAGCAGAGCCAGATTCCTGGAAGCCATGAGAGGCCAATGAGTGACGTACAAGGGCAAAACCCAAGTCACAGTGGTGACCACTGGGTGTTTCAGATTCCAGGGACAGTAAATATCTGCTGAGGAAAGCTGCAAGATTTGAAAACTATAGTGCATGTGTATAGTAGAAGCAGGCATAACTAGTTATTAGAGTGTATTTAATCATAAGTACTTACCTTCAAACTATAGCATTTCAGGGTGCTGCTCATTATAATTCCTGATGAATCACAACTTCCTGCAACTAGAAGACTTACCTCAGTGTGTCAAAGGCACATCTAGGCCTTGATGCTACACAGAGATTAAAGGCCTCTCAGTACTGCTAAGTCCTTCCTTATGATCCACAAGAATTCAAAACTCTTTATTGTGGCTATTATGACTAAGCCTGCTATCAACATAGTTGAGCAAGTGCCTTTGTTAGAGAATGAAGCATGCTTTGGGTATATGCCTAGGAATAGTATAGTGGAACCCCAAAATCTAGTGTCTTCTGCAATGCTGGTGTTTATAAGGATCTTTAAAAAGATTTCCTCCCCTCCTTTAGGGATGGTCAGTTTGAATAAACACAAGATGGTTAATTGGCCCATAGCTTTGGCATAAACATGTCCTGATCAGGCCTTGAACTTGTTCAGGTTTGACAGCAGCAGTGTGCCTATGTGGGGCTTAGAGAGAAGTACTTATGGAGAAAAGCCTCACCAGGCCTCTGCTTTAAATTGCCAAGCTTTATCTCAGATCAAGATGGTGAAGAAGAAGCCAGCCATCTTTAAAGTCCATTGTTTTTGATAACTATATGGCCCCTCTCCCTACCTGTCTGCCTAACAGTGAATCTATTTAACTCCTATTCTCTCTGTGTTAATGTGATTTAGTCTTCCACTGTTTCTCTATCACAGTTAAATTTATTAAGATAGCAGGGTGAGACCTCTACCTGAGTCCTGCCTGTGCCACGGCAGAGCAGCTATGGGAGTTTTGCTACTGCAATTGTTGGCAATGTGTCCAGCTTCCCAGCTGCTTGGGGCGTGAGGATTCCCTGCTTGTCCGTTGTTCACATCTAGACAGAAACATAAACTAGAGGTCAGAAGTTAGCATTTACATTTCCAAGTGCAGTACCAAAATATGAAGACCTGGCTTCTTCAAAGATGCAGCCTCTGAACTTAGATGCCCCTGGTCCCATTACCAGTAGATCAAACATGTTGAAGGCATACTGCCATGAAGGCATACTGCCATGAAGGCTACCAGTTTATCAGTTCTCCCTTCTATCACAGGGGATGCAACTCTGGACTCTTATTTGGAACTAAGTTCCTAAGAAAAAAACAAGAGTTAGCTCCCGATACTGAGTACACACTCTAGTCTATTTTCCAGAGCCCTGGCTTCTAACCTAACCATCCAGAGGAAAGTTTAGTCTAAACACACACACACACACACACACACACACACACAGTTAAAGGGACCGAAGCACTGCCATATTGCCATATGCCATCTAGTTCTTGCCACCTCATCCTGCCACTAGAACATGCCATGAGATACCTGAATCCAGAGATGATTCACAAGAAATGACAGTTATTCCATTCTCTGCCTTATCTAGAACAGTTAAGAGGTAACAGTTTAATTCAATGAGAGATGAATGTGGAAAGAGTTTTATATAGATCCCAGGGATGCAGAGACTATGTTTCTAAGGTGGCAAATCCTTTCACAACTCAGCTGTCTATGACTAAATGACGTAGTGCCAGACACTGACAGCACCAAAGATTGACCTAGGATGGTGGCTCTGGGTTTGTGATCTCATGTCAATGAAAGAAAAATGTGGACACTTGTAAGTGTATTCAAAGCCAAGGCAATCTTTATTAAGAGAATTACAGGAATGTGAGAATAAGAAAAAGTGAAAGAAACTTCCGAGAGAGATTTCAGAGGAAAGAGCTAGCAAACTCCTTATCTAAGATCTTTATAGGGCTATGGAAGAGACTGCACATGAGCTGATGTAGGTATGCTGACATTGGTTAATGATCTGGGTGATCACACTCTATGCATGTTCCAGCTTGGGAGATGATCATGTGATGTTCGGGTACTAATCACCCATTAGATGTTGATGAGGCTCCTCTACCTACCTCAGACTTGTGCTTTCTTTGATGCTGACCTTGACTGCTTAACAGCTGATAGTCACTGGCTGGTATTGACACTTCTGCATTTCAGGTGTCTCTGGTGCTATCAAACATATTAAGCTTTTTATTCTCTAGACTACCAAGAAAAGGCTGAATGGGACATAGAGATTACTGTGAGAATGCAGAAAGAAAGCTGAATTGGATCTGCACAAAATTCAAGAAGGTGTAAACTGACGAAAACTAAACTGTACATAAGAACTTCGACCCTGGCTTTAAACAGTACAAAGGATGTTAGCATGGGCTGAACAGGAGCCTGGCCAGTGTTTATACCTGGAGCCCTGAGGAAATTCATTGTGGTATAGCCAGATCTGAGACTCCATCTATGAAGTTGTTCTTGAACCAACACTGATAATCTGATCATCCAAAGGAAGAGCAAAGTGTGCCTCCCAGCTGCACGAAAGGACTGTGACTGAGTTCAAACACAAGCCAGTGATCAGAATAGAGTTGCCCTTAGCTGTGGTCAGAAAAGCTTTCTTTTCAGGGAATTGATGCAGAAGTGCTGAGAATAAGTGTTGTGTCTCAAACCTAAGTGGGATATCTATATCAGCTCCCCCAAGGCTAGGAAAGCATCACAAAACAGAACTGAAAAAAACTGTAGAAATTCAGGGATAAGAAGAATGTTCAGAGTAATGAAAATTGGAGACTGTGAGTACTCAGCCACCGGTGCAACATCTCTACCAACTCCTCATCCCAACAAAGCTTAGGGACATCTTGGAAGAGAAGTGGAAAAAAAATAAGAATGAGAAGATGAGAGCTTTAAAATTCTTTCCTCTGCACATGACATGGCTGCTGCACAACATAAACTCACAGGACCTGCATCAGATATGTACAAAATCAAGACACATAAAACCTCGAGTATGAAAGATAAAGGGGCTCATGAGGCCCCTTCCTTGCTGAGGAGCAATTAGCAATTGGTGACTGTTGGGGCAAAGAGAGTCATCCTTCTTTAAGAAAGTAGACCCTTGTAGGTTGCCTATGCATCAGTGAATGATCCGCACCCATAAGCATTGGGTACCACTCATTAGATTCACTAGATTATAAGAAATAAAAAGAGGGAGGAAGAAGAAGAGTCACGAAGCTTAGAGCATTATGTGTTCAGAATGAGGTATTGCCATAAGACAAAGACTTTCCAAATCAAGTGTGCTCTAGCTCAGACCTTGTAGGGATCCAAGGTTTAGGTGCAGGCTGCAGGTGCCTGGGGAGCACTGTGTGCTCACTGCACAGAGGTAGACAGCAGAGTCACTGGGTTGCGGCTCTCTGATGTGTAGGGAAACATGCAGGCTGGCTCTATTGAGGTGAGCTGTAAATCTGCCTTCTTCCTTTTCACCATCAGAGAAGATGGACACTAGCATCTCAAGGCCTTTCCCAGAATGCTGTCTGTACCACCTGAAGTTGTCAGAAGTACCATCACTGAAAGTGCAGTTGAGAGAGGCCATGGCTCCCTCTGAGACAGTGAGGGATTCTGGGCTCTGCTGCACCTTCTGCTGGCTTCTCACCCCTGTGCAGAAAAACAAAGGTCAGATGATCAAGACTGGATGCATTTCGATGCTAACACTCTAGAATAAATTTTCCATGGGCCTCCCACCCCTTAACTAGAGATTTAAAACATCTATGTTTCTACCACTATCCTAGAGTAGGCTTTGACCTCACTTATAACACCTTATATCCAAAAGAAATGCCCAAACTCACAATTAAACTGGAGCCACAGGACCACTAGTGAAACACTCAAGGATTTCATCATTTGCTCTTTATCTCTCTCCACTGGGGATTCTGATCTTAAGCTCTTTCAACACCCTTGTCTCATCAGCAATCCCCTCCCCTTCTCACTTCCCCTCCCCTCCTCCCACTCCCCCCACCACTCTCTTATTCAAAAACACTTGAGAGTTTCCTCCAGAATCTCTAAGAAGAGGCTGCCATCTTGTGGTTATTGACAGTGACCAAAGAATTGCTAAAAAATAAACACCTTTCCGATGTGAGATGCTCAAAGTAAAAATCTGACCTCTTCGTGAAAAATGAGTTCAAGAGACGTTTGCTCTGAGTCAGTGTGGGACAAAGTAAATGTTTTCACATATTTCGAGCTAAATTTAAAATAGTTCCTGTTACCTCAAGCAGCCACTTGCTGTGTTCAGTGACTGGTACCTTTTTCTGTTACCAGCTCTAAGTGAGATCTTATAGATCAGGACTATTTCGCACTGCACAGCTTCTCTCTCTGCCAGACAACACAGCTGTATAAAACATTTCCTTTGACTTTTGAAAGACTGTCTTCTAATTAAAGGAATTCTGGGAAAACCTGATGGGTTAAAATCTCGATAAATATGGTTCCATCTTAAAATCTAAGGAACACTTTTTTTTTTTTTTTTTTTTTGAGACAGGTTTGAATTGGGCTCGTATATTTGATGCTTGATAACTAAATGGTGGAACTGTTTGGGAAGAATTAATAGGCATGGCTTTCTTGGAGGAGGTATGTTATTGGGGATAAGCTTAGAGGTTTCAAAACTCCAAGCCATTCACAGTTAGCTCTTGCTCCTTGTCTCCCACTTATGAATCAGGTTGAAAGCTCTCAGCTACTGCTCTAGCACTGTGCCTGCCTGCCTGCCTGCCTGCCTGCTACCCCGCTACCTGCCATGATGATTATGGGCTTACCCTCTAAAATGTAGGCCCCCATTAAACTTATTCTTCTATAAGTTGCTTTGGTCATGTGTCTCATCACAGTGGGAGAAAGTGAGACAGGGTGTGGTGGTGTAAATGATAATGCCCCCATAAGCTCATAGGGAGTGACACTATTAGGAGGTGTGGTCTCTTGGAGAAGAGGTGAGCTTGGAAGTTTCAAGTGCTCAAGCCAAGCCTAGGAACTCTCTCTCTCTCTGCTCCTTGCAGAGTTGGATGCAGAACTCCCAACTTCTTCTCCAGCAACATGTCTGCCTGCATGTTGTCATGCTTATAGACATGCTGACACCTCTGAACTGTAATCTAGCCACAATGAAATGTTTTCCTTTATAAGAGTTGCCATGGTCATGGTGTCTCTTTACAGCAGTAGAAAGCCAAAGATACAGGGTCTTTCTTTGTAGTTCTGGATGACCTGAAAGTCACTGTACAGAACAAGCTGTACTAGGAATGCTTTTATATTTCTATAATAATTTCTATGATAGTATTTTTATAATAATTTTCTATAGTTTCTATAATAAAATATTTTAAATTTAATTTTAATTGTTTTTAAGTTAAAATATAATTTTAGCAAATAAAGAGTCCAGAGTCTGTTAGAATACATCACTATATTTTATACTAATGATATATTGTGTCCAACTAGAAAGCCAGAGCTATCTGATGTGTGTAGTAGAAGCCAAGGAGCCAAATCCTTTTCTTCAAAACACTTTGTTCTTTAAAAACACAACAGATTTCTCAATAAATGTGAAGGCCCAAAGAGGCATGGCAATGACATATGAAATCATCCATCATGCCTCAGAAAATGTCTGAAAAGTCAAAAGAAAACATTAAAGACCAGAGGCACAGTGTTTATAATAAGCACACATATTAGTAACATAATTTTTAACAAATGACAAGATAAAATAGATAATACAGTGAATGTAGTAGAAATGCAAGAAACACATCATGCTGACAAACTACAAATTATTCTGGCTGAAATCAGGGTTGTCCTGGAAAAGTTAAATGTGATGGTAAGGGGGTGTGAAGTCCTACAGGTTCATACAGGACAGTATTGCCTTTGACCATGAGCCAGAAGAAGAAGGAGAAGAAGAAGAAGAAGAAGAAGAAGAAGAAGAAGAAGAAGAAGAAGAAGAAGAAGAAGAAGAAGAAGAAGAAGAAGAGAGGAGGAGGAGGAGGAGGAAGAGGAGGAGGAGGAGAGACTCGAGCCCGAGTGTACCTTGCCAGTGGACTCGCCCGACACCTGCACGGGCCCACACAGGATTCCCCCGGGATCCTAAGACCTCTGGGGAGTGGAACACAGCGCCTGCCCCAATCCAATTGCGCGGAACCTGAGACTGCGGGAAATAGGGAAGAAGACTACCCGGGCCTGACCTGGGGCACAAGCCCCTTCCGCTCCACTCGAGCCCCAGGGTACCTTGCCAGTGGAGTCGCCTGACACCGGCAAGGGCCCACACAGGATTCCACACGGGATCCTAAGACCACTAGTGAGTGGAACACAACATCTGCCAGGAGTCTGGTTCGAACACCAGATATCTGGGTACCCTCCCTGCAAGAAGAGAGCTTGCCTGCAGAGAATACTCTGCCCACTGAAACTAAGGAGAGAGCTACCCTCCCAGGTCTGCTTATAGAGGTTAACAGAGTCACCTGAAGAGCAAACTCTTAACAGTGACAACTATAACAGCTAGCTTCAGAGATTACCAGATGGTGAAAGGCAAACATAAGAATCCTACTAACAGAAATCAAGACCACTCACCATCATCAGAACGCAGCACTCCCACCCCACCTAGTCCTGGGCACCCCAACACAACCGGAAATCTAGACCCAGATTTAAAAACATTTCTTATGATGATGATAGAGGACATCAAGAAGGACTTTCATAAGTCACTTAAAGAATTACAGGAGAGCACTGCTAAAGAGTTACAGGCCCTTAAAGAAAAGCAGGAAAACACAACCAAACAGGTAGAAGTCCTTAAAGAAAAACAGGAAAACACATCCAAACAGGTGATGGAAATGAACAAAACCATACTAGAACTAAAAGGGGAAGTAGACACAATAAAGAAAACTCAAAGCGAGGCAATGCTGGAGATAGAAACCCTAGGAAAGAGATCTGGAACCATAGATTTGAGCATCAGCAACAGAATACAAGAAATGGAAGAGAGAATCTCAGGCGCAGAAGATTCCATAGAGAACATCGGCACAACAAGCAAAGATAATACAAAATGCAAAAAGTTCCTAACTAAAAACATCCAGGAAATCCAGGACACAATGAGAAGACCAAACCTACGGATAATAGGAATTGATGAGAATGAAGATTTTCAACTTAAAGGACCAGCTAATATCTTCAACAAAATAATAGAAGAAAACTTCCCAAACATAAAGAAAGAAATGCCCATGATCATACAAGAAGCCTACAGAACTCCAAATAGACTGGACCAGAAAAGAAATTCCTCCCGACACATAATAATCAGAACAAAAAATGCACTAAATAAAGATAGAATATTAAAAGCAGTAAGGGAGAAAGGTCAAGTAACATATAAAGGAAGGCCTATCAGAATTACACCAGACTTTTCACCAGAGACTATGAAAGCCAGAAGAGCCTGGACAGATGTTATACAGACACTAAGAGAACACAAATGCCAGTCCAGGCTACTATACCCGGCCAAACTCTCAATTACCATAGATGGAGAAACCAAAGTATTCCACGACAAAACCAAATTCACACAATATCTTTCCACGAATCCAGCCCTTCAAAGGATAATAACAGAAAAGAAGCAATACAAAAACGGACATCACACCCTAGAACAAGCAAGAAAGTAATCCCTCAACAAACCAAAAATAAGACAGCCACAAGAACAGAATGCCAACTTTAAGAACAAAAATAACAGGAAGCAACAATTACTTTTCCTTAATATCTCTTAATATCAATGGTCTCAACTCCCCAATAAAAAGACATAGACTAACAGACTGGCTACACAAACAGGACCCAACATTCTGCTGCTTACAGGAAACCCATCTCAGGGAAAAAGACAGACACTACCTCAGAGTGAAAGGCTGGAAAACAATTTTCCAAGCAAATGGTCTGAAGAAACAAGCTGGAGTAGCCATTTTAATATCGGATACAATCGACTTCCAACCCAAAGTTATCAAAAAAGACAAGGAGGGACACTTCATACTCATCAAAGGTAAAATCCTCCAAGAGGAACTCACAATTCTGAATATCTACGCTCCAAATGCAAGGGCAGCCACATTCATTAAAGACACTTTAGTAAAGCTCAAAGCACATGTTGCACCTCACACAATAATAGTGGGAGACTTCAACACACCACTTTCATCAATGGACAGATCGTGGAAACAGAAACTAAACAGGGACACAGTGAAACTAACAGAAGTTATGAAACAAATGGACCTGACAGATATCTACAGAACATTTTATCCTAAAACAAAAGGATATACCTTCTTCTCAGCGCCTCACGGGACCTTCTCCAAAATTGACCATATAATTGGTCACAAAACAGGCCTCAACAGATACAAAAATATTGAAATTGTCCTATGTATCCTATCAGACCACCATGGCCTAAGACTGATCTTCAATAACAACATAAATAATGGAAAGCCAACATTCACGTGGAAACTGAACAACACTCTTTTCAATGATACCTTGGTCAAGGAAGGAATAAAGAAAGAAATTAAAGACTTTTTAGAGTTTAATGAAAATGAAGCCACAACGTACCCAAACCTATGGGACACAATGAAAGCATTTCTAAGAGGGAAACTCATAGCTCTGAGTGCCTCCAAGAAGAAACGGGAGAGAGCACATATTAGCAGCTTGACAACACATCTAAAAGCTCTAGAAAAAAAGGAAGCAAATTCACCCGAGAGGAGTAGACGGCAGGAAATAATCAAACTCAGGGGTGAAATCAACCAAGTGGAAACAAGAAGAACTATTCAAAGAATTAACCAAACGAGGAGTTGGTTCTTTGAGAAAATCAACAAGATAGATAAACCCTTAGCTAGACTCACAAAGGGCACAGGGACAACATCCTAATTAACAAAATCAGAAATGAAAAGGGAGACATAACAACAGATCCTGAAGAAATCCAAAACACCATCAGATCCTTCTACAAAAGGCTATACTCAACAAAACTGGATAACCTGGACGAAATGGACAAATTTCTGGACAGATACCAGGTACCAAAGTTGAATCAGGATCAAGTTGACCATCTAAACAGTCCCATATCCCCTAAAGAAATAGAAGTAGTTATTAATAGTCTCCCAGCCAAAAAAAGCCCAGGACCAGACAGGTTTAGTGCAGAGTTCTATCAGACCTTCAAAGAAGATCTAATTCCAGTTCTGCACAAACTATTTCACAAAATAGAAGTAGAAGGTACTCTACCCAACTCATTTTATGAAGCCACTATTACTCTGATACCTAAACCACAGAACGACCCAACAAAGATAGAGAACTTCAGACCAATTTCTCTTATGAATATCGATGCAAAAATCCTCAATAAAATTCTCGCTAACCGAATCCAAGAACACATTAAAGCAATCATCCATCCTGACCAAGTAGGTTTTATTCCAGGGATGCAGGGATGGTTTAATATACGAAAATCCATCAATGTAATCCATTATATAAACAAACTCAAAGACAAAAACCACATGATCATCTCGTTAGATGCAGAAAAAGCATTTGACAAGATCCAACACCCATTCGTGATAAAAGTTTTGGAAAGATCAGGAATTCAAGGCCCATACCTAAACATGATAAAAGCAATCTACAGCAAACCAGTAGCCAACATCAAAGCGAATGGAGAGAAGCTGGAAGCAATCCCACTAAAATCAGGGACTAGACAAGGCTGCCAACTTTCTCCCTACCTTTTCAACATAGTACTTGAAGTATTAGCCAGAGCAATGCGACAACAAAAGGAGATCAAGGGGATACAAATTGGAAAAGAGGAAGTCAAAATATCACTTTTTGCAGATGATATGATAGTATATATAAGTGACCCTAAAAATTCTACCAGAGAACTCCTAAACCTGATAAACAGCTTCGGTGAAGTAGCTGGATATAAAATAAACTCAAACAAGTCAATGGCCTTTCCCTATACAAAGAATAAACAGGCTGAGAAAGAAATTAGGGAAACAACACCCTTCTCAATAGTCACAAATAATATAAAATATCTTGGCGTGACTCTAACTAAGGAGGTGAAAGATCTGTATGATAAAAACTTCAAATCTCTGAAGAAAGAAATTAAAGAAGATCTCAGAAGATGGAAAGATCTCCCATGCTCATGGATTGGCAGGATCAACATTGTAAAAATGGCTATCTTGCCAAAAGCAATCTACAGATTCAATGCAATACCCATCAAAATTCCAACTCAATTCTTCAACGAATTAGAAGGAGAAATTTGCAAATTCATCTGGAATAACAAAAAACCTAGGATAGCAAAAAGTCTTCTCAAGGATAAAAGAACCTCTGGTGGAATCACCATGCCTGACCTAAAGCTTTACTACAGAGCAATTGTGATAAAAACTGCATGGTACTGGTATAGAGACAGACAAGTAGACCAATGGAATAGAACTGAAGACCCAGAAATGAACCCACACACCTATGGTCACTTGATCTTCGACAAGGGAGCTAAAACCATCCAGTGGAAGAAAGACAGCATTTTCAACAATTGGTGCTGGCACAACTGGTTGTTATCATGTAGAAGAATGCGAATCGATCCATACTTATCTCCTTGTACTAAGGTCAAATCTAAGTGGATCAAGGAACTTCACATAAAACCAGAGACACTGAAACTTATAGAGGAGAAAGTGGGGAAAAGCCTTGAAGATATGGGCACAGGGGAAAAATTCCTGAACAGAACAGCAATGGCTTGTGCTGTAAGATCGAGAATTGACAAATGGGACCTAATGAAACTCCAAAGTTTCTGCAAGGCAAAAGACACCGTCAATAAGACAAAAAGACCACCAACAGATTGGGAAAGGATCTTTACCTATCCTAAATCAGATAGGGGACTAATATCCAACATATATAAAGAACTCAAGAAGGTGAACTTCAGAAAATCAAATAACCCCATTAAAAATTGGGGCTCAGAACTGAACAAAGAATTCTCACCTGAGGAATACCGAATGGCAGAGAAGCACCTGAAAAAATGTTCAACATCCTTAATCATCATGGAAATGCAAATCAAAACAACCCTGAGATTCCACCTCACACCAGTCAGAATGGCTAAGATCAAAAATTCAGGTGACAGCAGATGCTGGCGTGGATGTGGAGAAAGAGGAACACTCCTCCATTGTTGGTGGGATTGCAGGCTTGTACAACCACTCTGGAAATCAGTCTGGCGGTTCCTCAGAAAATTGGACATAGTACTACCGGAGGATCCAGCAATACCTCTCCTGGGCATATATCCAGAAGATGCCCCAACTGGTAAGAAGGACACATGCTCCACTATGTTCATAGCAGCCTTATTTATAATAGCCAGAAGCTGGAAAGAACCCAGATGCCCCTCAACAAAGGAATGGATACAGAAAATGTGGTACATCTACACAATGGAGTACTACTCAGCTATTAAAAAGAATGAATTTATGAAATTCCTAGCCAAATGGATGGACCTGGAGGGCATCATCCTGAGTGAGGTAACCCAATCACAAAGGAACTCACACAATATGTACTCACTGATAAGTGGATACTAGCCCCAAACCTAGGATACCCAAGATATAAGATACAATTTGCTAAACACATGAAACTCAAGAAGAATGAAGACTGAAGTGTGGACACTATGCCCCTCCTTAGATTTGGGAACAAAACACCCATGGAAGGAGTTACAGAGACAAAGTTTGGGGCTGAGATGAAAGGAAGGACCATGTAGAGACTGCCATATCCAGGGATCCACCCCATATTCAGCATCCAAGCGCTGACACAATTGCATACACTAGCAAGATTTTATCGAAAGGACCCAGATGTAGCTGTCTCTTGTGAGACTATGCCGGGGCCTAGCAAACACTGAAGTGGATGCTCACAGTCAGCTAATGGATGGATCACAGGGCTCCCAATGGCGGAGCTAGAGAAAGTACCCAAGGAGCTAAAGGGATCTGCAACCCTATAGGTGGAACAACATTATGAACTAACCAGTACCCCGGAGCTCTTGACTCTAGCTGCATATATATCAAAAGATGGCCTAGTCGGCCATCACTGGAAAGAGAGGCCCATTGGACACGCAAACTTTATATGCCCCAGTACAGGGGAACGCCAGGGCCAAAAAGGGGAAGTGGGTGGGTCGGGGAGTGGGGGTGGGTGGGTATGGGGGACTTTTGGTATAGCATTGGAAATGTAAATGAGCTAAATACCTAATAAAAAATGGAAAAAAAAAAAAGAAGAGGAGGAGAAGGAGAAGACGAAGCAGAAGAAGCAGCAACTGTACATTCACTGTTACATCTTTATTTTCAACAAAAGTAAATGGCTATTTATTCCACAGTAAAAGCTTCTACTAAATTTATGTAAACTTCAAATATAAAAATTTTATTAAAAATGATGTCAGAACCCTTATTACATGGAAAACTACACATGTATTTATCTGATATGTTGTTAGGAACACATCTAGTATTTATCTATTGTATATTAGGCACTTATCTTTTAAGCTAACTAAAAGGGAACACGCTCCAAAATATATTAATTTTGTATTTACCTATATAGCAATTTTATTATGTTCATTAATTTTGTACAGCTCCAAGCTATTGCATATTGCTTTTTTTCAGCTTACAGTGCTCTCCTTCAATTTCTTTTTTATAAATCTCAAAAATATATTTTATTAATTCATTCACATGATGAAAAAAATTTCATTCACATAATGAAAAATTCACATAATGTATTTTAATCCTATTCACACCATATCTTCATTGTTGGCTACTCTCTGGTGAGCTTGCTAGGCTCTCTATTTTCTTCAGCAATGTCATTCCATAGATGCTCAGGGAGGGTTTCATGGCCACCATCCTCTGGGTTCATACTGCTTTGTGGACATATGCCTTTTTATCTTCCAGCAAGTTTGGGAAGATTTATCGTCAAGGTTTCTTCAATTATTCCCTTTCCCTTGCTCTTTCTCCTAGAATATTTATATTGATGTCTTTATATGAGAAAATGTTCTGTAAAATCTTAAGTTCTGTTCTGTGTGTGTGGGGGGGGGGAGTGGGTGGCTGGCGGCTGGCTGTATGTGTGTTTCCTCCTTTTCAGAATGGGGTCATGTCATTTGACCTTCATTTTTAAGAACTTTTTATCTTGTGTGATAAAAAGTATGTTGATAAATTCTTCTATTGCATTTTAAAAGTAATTTCCTCCACGAAGTGTCTCCTCTGCCTTGGTAGGGTCCTGGGTTATATAAAATACGGGAAAACCCTTTGGGTAATTCCTTCAGGGGGCACCTGACAGGCCAAGAACATCAAGCATTATTCTTTAATAACAAGGTCCACTTTATATCTACCAACAACAAAACACTACACAGTCCACTATACAGTTTAAGGCTGTCTGAGCCAGGAGGATGAAGGAGGTAATATGGGGAGAAAGAAAGATAAAGAAAGTTAAAGGCTATATGAAGAGTATTATAGAAACCTAATACAGTAGAAGCTTGTATACGCATGTGTTTGTGTATGTGTATATGCATATATATGCATATGTGATCTAAATGAAATTGCCAAATAATTGGGAAGACAGAGGCCTAACTACACATCTCTTGTCACCAAATGAAGCTTCCAGCAGTGATTGGATTATAACTAATTGAGTTGTTGGCCAAAGGGGTCCCACGGGAATCCCCAGACAATCCAGACTGTAGTAAAGATATACATTCCTCTCCACTAACTTATGGTAGGCCCCATTGCTGAAGACAACACTACACAACTCATTTGGCATGGATAACTTGAGCTTGTACCTACATAGAGACTTCCCCCCTAAGTTCATTTTTGGTAAAAAAGAGGTATTCTGCACACTACCAAAGGAGAAACATAAACAGGAACTCAGCTACAAACCCTTTGATTTACAACACTACCCAGCTTGCAAGGTGTGCTAAGGCAATGGTGGCAAAACTTGTCAGAGAAACCAAACAGATAGAGGTTTGATTTAGGGTCACTCCATGACTTAAGGTTCACACCCATACTTGGCACTGCTTGGGTGAACAAGAACCTGACACTAGATAGTCCAGGGACCCAGGATAAAACCAAGTACTATTGTTTATTAATGTAGCAATAAAATGATTCCTAAAGACATTCTGCTGTATTCATAGATCAGTGCCTTACCCAGCCATCATCAGAGAAGACTCCTCCTGCAGCAGATGGAACAAATACAGAGACTCCCAGAGAGTAAGAGACCTCAAAACACTTAGCCATAAATGTCTCCATTAAAATCCCTTCATCCCTCCATCCCTCCATTCAAGGCTTAGGGGATACGGATGAAGAGGAAGCAGAAAGACTCTAAGAGCCAGAAGGGATGGAGGACACAAAGAAAACAAGGCCCTCTAAATGAACATGATCAAATCGCATGGGAACTAGAGAGACTGAGGCAGCTTGCACAGGGCCTGCCCAGGCCTGCATCAGGTCTTTTGGGCATATATTATGGCTTTCAGTTTGAATTTTTATGGGATTCCTGAGTGTTGGAACAAGAGGGTCACTGTTTCTTGTGCATTCTCTTGGACTCTTTCCTTTGGTTTGTCTTGTCCAACTTGAACATGTTGGCTATGTTATGCTATATCCCTGTCCTTCAGAGCCCTGGTTAGTTTCTAATGAGAGACAGAAAGGGATTGGATTCAGATGAGAGTGGAGGTGGGAGGAACTGGAAAGAGTAGAGATCATGGAAACTGGAGTCAAGATACATTATGTGAGAAAAAAAAACTATTTCCAATAAAAGGGAAAAGAAACATGGAGCAGAAGCAAGGGAGCATAGCAGGGTGCTTTCTACTCACTTTTGCCTTCAGTTCTCGTGCAGTACAAATTCCATGGGCCTTTGGGCTACTATAGACTGGTCAGCTGTCCTCATAATAGTATCTCCTTAACACGGGCCTCTGACTGAAGGCATCAGCCATTTCATGGGACTTTGTGTTACTCTGTGCCCATCCACAGCTCCAGTTTATCATCCTTTGCATGGCAGGATGAGTGTTGTGAAGCCCTATAGATTCACCAGTCTTCATTCCTCGGCTCAAAGGTTCCTTCGTGTTTCTAACCCTTCCTTCTTCCTCTGAAGACTTCTTGTGTTTGTGGTTTGGATAGTATTTTAAATTTTTTTCAGATAATCTATTTTGATCATGCTTTTACCCTTCTGCAACTCCTCCTAGATTCTATCCATCTTCCTTCCACACAAATCTCTCTCTCTTTCTCTCTCTCTCTCTCTCTCTCTCTTTCTCTCTCTCTCTCTCTCACCAAAAGTAAGCCCATAACAACAAAAATTAAAACAAACAAACAAAAGCAAATGAAACAAAAAACACCAGAACAAAAAGCCCCATATACACACGTTTAAAACAACAATAACAACAACAACAAATAAACGACAGAAACATGGAGTTCATTTTATGTTGGCCAAATACTTCTGGGAATGGGACAATGGCATGTGCTTGGTATGTTCAGTGATAGCTCCACTGAGAAAAACAAAAGGTTTTTTCTTTACGGCAGGTATCCATTTCAAATAGCTTCTTGGTCAGTTACGGATGGGACCTAATATCTTCTTCCCTCTCTCAGTTCTGGGACCCTGTCGGGTTTGAACTCACAGTCTGTGTGTTCACATGTGCGTCCGTCCTGTTTTGTGTGAATGACACTATTTGCTTGGAGTCGTCCACCACTTCTGACTCTTACAATCTTTTCACCACCTCATCCACACTGACTCTTGCGTGTTAGGAGAGGGGAATGATGAATATATCCCGCGTAGGATTCAGTGACTTCAGAGGCTCCAGAGTCTCTCACTCTCTGCACATTGTGGATGTTGTAGATGCCTGGGCTGCTGCCCATTTACTGCAAGAAGATTCTCTGACATAGGTTGAACAATGCAATACCCTGATTTATGGGAATAGAAACCTGTCATTCATATCATTTTATTGCTATGTTTCTTTGGACATAATAGCAATATTAGATTTTCCTTTAGGGCAATAATACATCTAGTCTCAGGCTCTTGGCCTCTTTCATAGTGCCATATTGGACCTTAAATCCAATTTTTAAAAGTGTTTTCTTTCTCCATAACACATGTGCCACTATTGCTCCAGTGTACCTTGCAGTGTACCTTGTTATAGATTATAGAATTTGTAGCTGGTGGCATTGATGGTTATCTTTTTTTCTAGCAGCATGCAAAGTACTTTCCTCTACCATGAATACTCATAGGTAGGGGTGAAACTTACAGTTGGGCACCAGCTCAACGTCTCTGTATTCAATGACATAAGTAATACGTCAGTAAGCAGAAGCAGTAAACAATGGAGCCCTATGATTAGGTTGCAGAGTGAAATCAATAACCTTGGAGATAAGCTACAATGTATGCTGCTGGGAGAGCAGACTGGTATAGCCACTATGGAAATCAGTGTGGAGGTTCCTCAAAAAGCTAAAAATCAACCCAACACACCACTCTTGGTCTTATACCCCAAAGTATTCCACATCTTAGTAAAGAGATGCCTGCTCATCCATGCTCACTGCTGCTCTACTAATGCCAGCCAAAATGTGTGAGCAGCCTAGATGTCCATCAACTGATGATGGTATACTAAAAACCCTGGACACTCACACAGTGCAATATTATTCAGCTGTAAGCAAAGTGAAACTTACAGGCAAGTAGACTGGAAAAAAAAAAAGCCATTCTGACTAGCTGAAGTAACTGAGATCCAAAAGGACAAATAATGCAGGCTTTTGCTTATACATGAATGTTAGCTTTTAAGCTTTTGATATGTATGCTATAATCTGAAGAAACACATGTTAGTATTTATTAAGGGTCTGGGGAGAGAGGAAATGATCTCTACAAAAGAGAAATAGAATATACAGTTATGAAGAGATAAAGGGAATATTACAATAGGCAGGGGTAGGTAAGAATAATAAAGGAGTGAGTTTAGAGAGGAGCAACTAACAGGAAAGACAAAAAACCATATGAGAAGCTACTACTGTGGAAGTGTCCTGTAATATATACATATATGAAAAGACATATATGTATAAATGGACTCTTTATACAATGGAGAGAGGAACTCCTAACTACACATCTTATGCCACCAAGTGAAACCTCCCCTTCCAGGGATGGGTAACATCTTGTTGGGTAACAGCTGTACTATGTTCTGAAACTACAAACACACTGCTTCTTTCCTTTTCTAACCACAGCCTCAGTCAGCATTGTACATCCTCCTGCTATCAGCTTCATCAGAAAGTTGGTAAACTAGCATCTATATCCAGTGTGGTGGCACATGTCAGTAATTCCAGATGTTAGAGGCAGAGACAACAGGATCTCAAATTCGAAGTCAACCCGAACATAATGAACTTCAGACCAGTTTTGCCTACACAAATTTGAAGCAGAGAGAAAGTTACCTGGGATTGACATGAGTCTTTTAAAGCTTCAAAACCCACCCCAATGGCTTCCTCCAATAACTACACACCTCCCAATCCTTCCCAAACAATTTTACCAACTAGTAACCAAATATATAAAATATATGACTCAATCACTATAATTTATAAAACAAAGTTCAAGTGTGACTAAGAAATTAGAACAAAGAAAGAAAAGAAAAGAAAAGAAAATGGGAAAGAAGAGGAAAGATGGGAGAGGAATCACCTATTTCATGCTGATGGAGAAAGGAATTGGCAAGGGATGTTTCTTGTCCCTTGGGGTGAAGAAGGATATGTAATTAATGCCCTTTTGTTTCTAGATCAACTACTAAAGTTCCAAAATTAAAAATAGACAATCATTTGTGAATTTCTCGTGCACTGCCTGTTTTATTAGGTTTTCTAATAACGTGACCACCCTACATGTACTATTTTCCTGAGTTATGCCATCAGAATACAACCTAGAAAGATGCAATAGTACCTTAGTTAGGGTTAGCATAGATGTGATGAAACACCATGCCGACAGCAATTTGAAGAGTAGAGGATTTGATGCTTACAATTCCATACCACTGTTCATCATCAAATGAGGTTAGGACAGGAACTCAAACAAGGCAGAAACATGGAGGTGGGAGCTGATAAAGAGGCCACCGAGAGGTGCTGCTTACTAGCTTGCTCACCATGCCCACTCTGCCTTCCTTTAGAACCCAGAATCACCAACCCAGAGATGGTAGCACCCACAATTGTGCTGCTCTGACCCATCAATCACTAGTTAAGAAAATGTCCTACAAGCAGAATTTATAAAGATATTTTCTCCATTGTGGTTCTCTCCTTTCAGATAACTCTAACTTGAGTTGTCCCAAAACTAGCCAGCACAGGTAACATTTCTCACTGTGACAGTAGAAAACTCACTCACTACTTCTATTGAAGCAGGAGAATCACCAAGACGTTAATGAGAAAGGTACAGACCCAGAGAGACAAACATCACATGCTCTCACTTATTTGTGCTTCCTAGCCTGATTCTTCATATGTGAGTAAATAGCATACAGTGACTACAAAAAACAGAAAAATTAAAATGTACTATTGGGAGAAATGGAAGAAGGAGTTCTAGAAAGTGGGTGGTAGAATGCAGGTGCTATGAAGGGAGAGATGGGAAAAATTAAATGAGGTATTTAGCTGGGAAGGGAGAAGGAAGGGAAATACAGAAGGGGGAACTAAGGATGTTTGAAAAAGTCATAAGGAAACATGTTATTCCATATTTATTTAAAATACATATGTGTGGATGATGATAGATAGGGAGAGAAAGAGAGAGAGATGGAGGGGGAGGGAGCAGGAGGGATAGAGTTTGAATAAAGTTACTGCACTTAAGATGCTAATGTTCTCCTCAAGGGTCACAAACTTCCTAACAAAGTTTCAGTCGCAGTCATAGAAAACTTTCCTTTGAGAACTCAGAGACTCCCAATAGCATTTGCTATGGCCACTTTTGCTGATTCGCTCCCAGAACTTGAAGGTAAGAGCCTACTGTTTAAGACAGTACATACTTGAGATACAAAACTTCAGAAAATCCTTGAATTCTCTGTAAACATTAGCTCTCACAATATCCAAAGGGCCATTTGTGTTTCCAAAGGAAAAAGAGTAATCAAGAGGCCTATTTAGGCATACTGTGTATGAACCACAACAATAACTAACACTACACAATGTATGTCATAGTAGCTACAACATCTGTGTAGCTGGATTTAAAGCCCATCAATAGAAGGAAATCCAGGCCTGGTATTGTAAACCTGGCTCACTCACCCATGGCTAATGAGGCTATGAACCCTAGAAGAGAACATACTGGTGCCACTTCCCTAAGCCAGTGTGGTTCCTAACCAAATCCTAAATGCTTAACATTATACACACAGATAAGTTTAACTCTCAGGGGTTTCATTTTGCAGCAAACAAAAAGAGACCATTATAGATGTCCTGAACTGGTTAAAATGCAGAGCAAAACTAACCCCGGAGTGTCTAACCTCTACTGATATATCTACAGTCCAGCCTCTGAACTCAAGGCTCAAGAACCACTGAGGAAGAGGAGGAAAGGGACACCTGATGTGAGACTATGTCTTCTATAAATGACAGGTGAGCTGCATCTGAAATCTCAAAAAATGTGGTCACCTAAACAAGACCTGCAAAATGACATGTCAACATAAATGTGGAAAATCTCAAAGGACCACACTCCTAGATGAAAAAAGGCAGACAATTAATGGCTGCTGCAGAAAAGAGAACCAGCTTTCTCCAGGGATAAGATGGTTGATAACTTATCTAATCCCAAGTGGTCCTGTAAACACTTACACATAGAAGCAATGCTAAATAGACTCAGCAATTGTGTGTGTTTGTGGGTGTCTGTGTGCATGTGTGTATGTATGTATATGTATGTTGTGTGTATATGTGTGTAAATAGGTGTATGAGTGTGTGTATGTGTATGTACATGTATGTATGTGTGTATTTATGAGTAAGTGTATGTGTATATATTTGTACATGTATGTGTATATGTGCATGTGTGTGTGTGTGTGTGTGTGTGTGTGTGTGACAATAATTAAAGAAGATGACATGAATTTGAGATGGAGTAAAGGATTTATGGGAGGATTTAAAACAGAGAGGGTGGAGTAAAAATTGTATAAGTATGGTGCACCTATATGAAATTTGAAAAAATGTTTAAATTAATAATAATAATTAATCTCTGCAAATACTAACATGTCAAAGAAGGAAGACTGGATGCCTCTCCTTATCTGGACTTCATCTAAAGAACAGAGCTAGTACAAAAACTCCCAAAGCAATATACACATAGAGATGTGGACTCTGAGGGTCTTATGAAGAGCGGTACACCGTGTGGCAGGCGGGTTTGCCCTCCATCCTTGCTCATCAGCACACATCCCTCTTTGGGAGCAATTTTTCCACAGTAAATGTTTCTGTTGCCATTTTAAGCACATATCTCTGGTGTAATCCTTTTCCCTGGGACATACTAGTGTGGTCCTGGCTGCCCTCTGCACACATGCATGGCTCAGCACTGCCACACTTTTCCCCTGTGGAGAGCCGTGCTGTGAGCAATCGCCATTATAAGATGGCGCTGGCTTCCACTGTGCCTAACTAGTAAACAAGCCTTATGCGCAAGTGCAAAAGTGAATTCTCGCCCAGTCACTGCCCATCTCGAGGGGGGGGGGGCGTAGTAATGAGGTGATGGACGAGCAACTAATCAGGTGCTGTCACGCCACATCAGGTGCTGAAACGTCACGCTGCAGGCTATATAAGCAGCGCCATTTTCCGGGTTCGGGGGTCTTCCTTATGTTGAAGCAATAAAAGCTTTGCCGTAGAAGGATCCGCTTGTCCGAGTGAATTCTTGCCAGCGAGATACTAGCTCGGGCAAGATTCCCCTTAACATTGAGTGCTTTCCAGCTGTTGCTCTGACCTCTGTAGTTAACTGAAAGGCTAATATTTTCTCCATCTCCCCACTTCATGGTGGTTGCCAGGATTTCCTGTGTTTCTATAATGTTTTTCTCTTTAAAAAATCTATTAAAAATATCCTCAAGCTTTCTTTTCAGACTGTTTTAAAATCGTGTTTCTAATGAGACAGCATCCCAAATAGGGAAATTCAGTTCCCCAGTGCAGTGTTTAAAAGGCTTCTCTGGCTAGGCAGTGGTGGCACATGCCTTTAATCCCAGCACTTGGGAGGCAGAGGCAGGCAGATTTCTGAGGACAAGGCCAGGCTGGTCTACAGAGTGAGTTCCAGGACAGCCAGGGCGACACAGAGAAACCTTGTCTAAAACAAAAAAACAAAGACAAACAAACAAACAACCAAAAAAAATCTTCTCTGTCAGCTATGCCTCCTGGAAGCCTCCAGGAGCAGGTTTTGGTACTGGCTGTAAGTTTCTGGGGAGCATGGTGCGCCCACCACACAGATGTAGGTGGCAGTGTCATCCAGCAGGGTGGCTGTGATGTGCAGCGTGCTGTGCTTAGCATCTTTATCCAGAGTTGCTGAGTATCTCCCATTTGACGTTTTGTCATTTTCATGAACCAGGACTGTCAGGGACACAAGACCTTTGCCTGTGTCCTGTTTGAACCACCTTAAGTGGTTGTCGGGGGTCACACTGTAATTACATTGAAGGACGCAGTTCTCTCCCTGACGGACAACCAGGGACTGAGGACTCTGCTCCACTTGGGTCTTGCCAGCCACCCCTATTCAGAAAACAGTGAGAGATTCCAGAAATCAATCATCCGCACTAGTACTTGGAGTTCTCATCCTTCCTTGCTCTCTACAAGCCTCTCAGGTTATCTACAAGAAGGCTGATGTGGTTCCCTCCTCCTAGCACAGGGAATCACATCTTTCAAATCCTAAAATGTTCTTTGCCTTCCTATGGCCCCCGGCTAATATCTCCACTCACTTACACTGATAATGCAGCCACAAGACCACCCAGCAGGCACTCAGGCACTTTTTCATGGTTGTTCTGGAGAAGCCTGCCTCAAATCTGCTGCCTTGTTTCATCAGCTGTTTCTTGTAACATTAAACAGGGACTCTCAGGAAGTACAGCCAGCCAATCAGAGAACAAATGTGCACAAGCGCACACACACACACACACACACACACACACACACACACACACACACACACCACACCAGTTCCTGGAGACAGGACTAATGCAAGCACTGCCATCTTGAGGTCAGAGCTATATTTGGGCAAAATCTTTGAATAAGCTTTCTGTGGTTGCTTTTTACTGTTGGCAATGTGATACAGGATGTCATACAAGACAAAGCAAGTTTTTAGGAGAGAATTAGTAGAAGTAAAGATGGTGTGGTCTCTGGTTTTGTGACAGGATGGCCGGGCCACAGCATCCACATAGTCAATCTAACACTTGTCTAAATCTCACTGTGAAAAAGTTGAACCTCATGTGATCATCTTGAAAGATTTAAGAGAAAAATGATAGTTTGGCATTGTGACTCAGGAGGCAGAGGCAGAGGCAGGGGCAGGGGCAGGGGCAGGGGCAGGGGCAGGGGCAGAGGCAGAGGCAAGTATATCTCCGTGAGTTTGGGGCCAGCCTGGTTTGCAAATAGAGTTCTAGTATGGACAAGGCAACATAGAGAGACACTGTCTCAACTTTAAAAAGAAAGAAAAGAGAGAGACAAAATGATGGAGTTTCCCATAACAGTAGAAATTCTGTCTCCTGCACAATGAATTCACCCTTCAGCTCTCTAGGGTGCTGTTGCTCCCGAGTCCCTCTCTGTCCTTCAGTGGAGTATATTCACTAAGGTTACTCTCTGCTAGTAAAGACTCCTAGTAACACAGAGCCTGAACTGGCCATCTTCTGTAACCAGCAAGGCCTCAAGTGGAGGGACTGGGACACCAACTCAGCAAAACGACCTTTGACCAATAGCTTTTCCTGCCTGCAGAGTGTTCTGGGACCAGAGCCTAGCAAAACCAACATCAAAGAGACCAGAAAGAGTTCATCCAGCAACTGATGGGGACAGATGCAGAGTCCCACAGCCAACCATCAGGCAGCCCAGGGAGCCCTGCAGAGGAGCAGGAGGAAGGATCCGAGGAACCAGACGGGTCAGGGACACACAGCCCACAGAATCAACTGGCTGGGATTCATGGGGACTTGCAGAGACCAGGGGGCCTGTAGGTGTCTCCCCTAGGTCCTCTGCATGTATGTTATGGCTGAGTAGCTTAGTATTCTTTGAGAATCCTAACAGTGACAGCGGGGACTGTCCCTGACTCCTTTGCCTGCTTCTAAGACCCTTTTCCTCCTACTGGGTTGCTTTGTCCAGTCTTGGTGTGATGGTATGTGTCTGGTCTTGTCACAACTGTGTTTGGTTAATGTCACAGAAGCCCAGCTCTTTTCTGAGGGGAGGTGGGAGTGTGGATCTGGGGGAGTAGGAAGTTAGGGTGAGAGACTGAGGAGAGGGAAGGGAGGAAAAATGAAATTGGGCTATAACATATGAGAGAATAATAATTAAAAAAAAAAAAAAGATGTCCACAGGGCTTTGTTAGGGAACAATTGCTGTTCTCTGACTTCTTTCCTTCCTGATTCTGTTAGGTCACATCACGCAGACGCCACTTTCTCCAGCACATTTGATTATCTAAACATAGATGAGGTTTTAAATGTGGCTCGGTGGCAGACCATTTGCCTTGCTTGCATGGGGCTCTGGGTTTGATGCCCAGCACTGCAGGCAAATAACTTAAATGGGATACCACAATGACCCCGGAGACTTGTTCATCCATCTAATGATGTGTGAAGTTAATGTGGCCTGGCATGAGGACACTTGTATGATTTTCACCAATCACGGTCACACACAGAAAGCTGTGCGGAAGTCAGGGTGATTTCAGAGGCAGCTGCTCAGCAGCCAGACCACCTGTCGCCTCTCGGTTTGTGCTCAGCTCCCCCTGCAGTTTCTGCCACTGTGTCACTCAGAGCACAGTAGTACACAGCCGAGTCTGACTCTTGCACTGAGGCTTTCTGCAAGTGGAAGGAGGTGGTTTCTTTATTGTATGTGGCTTCAAACCCTCTGCTGCTTCCCTTCTGGCCAGCCGTAATGACTTTCAGGAGGAGTTGTAGACCTTCTCCAGGATATCGAACATACCAGAAAAGATTAGGGTAAGCTATGCTTGTGGCTGAATACGTGCAATTTATTATCAGGGACTTGCTTTCTGAGACGGTCACTTGGCCTTCTGTTTGAGTCACGGAATCTCCGTGGGTCCTTCCTACAGTGCAAAGGGAAGGGAGAAAGGAAGAGGGAGATAAGCTCTGTGTTGCCTTGAAGATAACTTACCGCTAAAGAATTCTCTGTTTACTTACCAAGTATGAGAAGTATCACAGCCACGAAGCCTGGAGAAAAGTCCATCTTTAGTGTCATCTAGAAAGTGGTCTTGATGCTTAGCATGAAGGAGTGTTAACTCGGAGAAACTGTGAGTCATCTTAGACATAAACCACCCAGGAAACAAGCCAGTGTTAGGCATCTGCGCCCCCTGGTGGACAGGAGCTGAACTGAGGATGGATATTTCAGTGGGCTCTCTCCCTGATCTTACAGATAAAGGGTATGTCAGTCTTTCAGTCCTTTATGTCCAAAGACAGCTATCAAGGTATAGCTCTGTGATTTTGGAACTATCCTGCTTTACAAATAGAGTTCCAACATAGAGAGACACTGTCTGCACTTTAAACGGAAAGCATCTCAAGGTTGTTTTCCTTCAGATTACAGCTCTAAGCATACATAGAAATAACACACACCTTTATATGTCCTGGCATCTATTGTGAGCCAGCCTGCAGCCCACAGAAATCCCATGAAAGTGCTTCAGGTTTAAATCACAGAAAGCAATAAGAAGTCACCTCATGCTGATTGATTCTATTTTTCAGAACATGTAAAGGAGTTATTGACATATACAAAATAACAATTTATATTTGTTAAAGAAAATAAAAATAATGAATACCAGGTTTTGAGTGCAAAGTCACTACTTGAACAGCCATATTTGCTCTGTTCTCTAATAACTATATTTTAAGATTGCCATCTTTCAACAAAAGTTTTTCGTATTCTATAATCCACATACATTACCTATTAATACTTCAGAGTCACCGAAGAGTCAAAAGTATGAATTCTAGACAGAACAAGCTCCATAACACAAATAATTAAATCCCAATGATCTGATATCGAGGTCTTCTTTACTCCTAACTTCTTTGTCTTCAACCCGGGGTTACCAAGCGTTAGGCATGTGCTCATGCTGCGCTTTATGGTGGTCCAGCACAAGGGATACTTTCCACACTAATCGGCACGTGGGCTTGGCTGGCACCCACTTTCCATGGATAAAGAAGGCCGTCCATGCAGAATCAAGCTGCGGTCATTCCTCAGACACAGATGCAAGTGAGCAGTTCCGTGACTTTGCCTGCTATTCTTCGAGTTCGTGTGCACCTTCTTCTTCCACTTCACCAGTCACCTCAGCAGAGCTGCTTTACAGAACTGTGCTATGGAACTTGGAAAACATCAGTTATGAAATTTATTCCTATACCTGACAACAACGTAAGGACTGGATGAAACTGGGTGTTTTGAAAAGTATGGAGTTTTATTTTCACAGAATGAAGAGTTCTATAGATGGACAAATTCAACAACTATGAATGCACTTACTATTATTACTTAAAATTTTACTACCAATTTTTAACTCATTGGTTGAGAATTTTATGCATGTACATAACGTGGTTTTTTTTTTCCACAACCCCATATGTTTTTTCCTTCAACTTCAGTCAAGCCCCCACTATAACATGTTTGAGGTGGTAAACTTTCTATCTGAACATGCAGCGCACCTTACTTATAACTTACAAGGATTGCAAAGTCGCTGCCTTTTAAGGCTCCTAAGCACCACCTTGATGTTCCTCTTGCAAGGAAAGGGTAAGTTACAATACAGGATAGTTTATTGGCCAAACTCCACCATTCTAACTTTGGGCACATATAGCAACTTAAGGTGAGATGTGGAAGGAGTCAGAGAATGCGATTTTGGAACATCAAGAACATGTTTATGGTAGCAATCCTAGTCCGTATAAAAATCTCCACATGGCAGCAGTGGGTGCTAATTTAGAACTATGTGAAGGGTGAGGCTGGACAAAAGGAACTCACAATCTGTCATTTTTTCCAGTGGGCTTCCAAGGACTAATTATGATTGGTTTATTGATAAGACCATGGATTGGCACATAGCAGATAAACTTAGGTACATAAAATGTGACTTTTTATGCTAGAACTGTGGAGGGCTATAAAATAGAATAAGTTTCCATCATAAAATATGTTGCACAGTAGACAGTCAATAATTTCTTGAATTTCTTGAGTATAGTTTTTAATTCTTGCTGTGTTGTTAGTGTAAAACTGCAATAATATTTCTTGACATAAATATTAATTTCTATTAAGATTGTAAACTTTTATGTGCCATCATTTGGTGTTGGGCTTAGGTTAGCTATGACTAACTCCATAATAAAATTTAGTAGTACACTTAGTATGAATGCATTACAGACCATTTATATTAAGGCAAAACACACCCAAAGAGATAAAAAACAAAAGCACAGAGAATACAAAATATAAAGCACAAAAAACACTCCCCATAGCATATTGCTGATAAAATGTTAAATATCAAGAAAACAAACAAGGAAGGGGTACTAAAGGAAGTGATGGAAAAGCCACAAGCTACATTTAAAAAATCTATAACATTAACAACTGATATCTCAATGGACACTTTAAAAGTCTAGCTCTGACTCATTCTCTCAAATCTTTCTCTGAATCATCACTTTGTCTGCCCCTTAATTAGATGTCACTTTCAAACATGGCTCCTTCTTTCTACAAAATAACTTTACCTTCATTGCTGAGGATTAAAGGTGCATACTAAGGGTGTGTCTGTATTCCAGCCAGATCATACTGTAATCCAGGGCATGTCTACATTCTGGCCAGATCATATATACCTTGAAGATCTTTGGATGTGATCCCTTGCCAAAGCAGCCATGGTGCTGGATTAAATCACTTCCACTAAAATCAGGAACAAGACAAAGATAGCCATTCTATCCATATCTATCCCACACAGTACTTGAGGTCTCGACTAGAGCAATGGGACAAGTGAGCGATCGGGAGAACATAAATAGAAAAGGGAGAAGTCAGAGTATCTTTATTTGTACATATGATTATATACATGTGTGAGCCTAAAAGTTCCACCTGAAAACCCCTACACCTGATAAACACAGGAAAGTAGTGGGATACAAAATTCACAAAAACAAAAATATAAAGAAATGACAAACAGACTAAGAAAGAAATCAGGATGAGTATATTTCACAATAACCTCAACAAATAAAATATCTTGGGTTAACTCTAACCTAGCAATAAAAGACTTGTCTGATAAAACTTCAAAAAAAAAAAAAAAGAAACTGAAGAAGATAAAAGAGGATAGAAAGGTCAAAGATCCCTAGAATTAATATTCTGAAACTGCCATTCTGCTGAAAGTGATCAACCGAGTAAATGCAATCCCCATCAAAATCCCAACACATTTTTTTCACAGAAAATTTTTTAAAAAGCAATTCTCAAATTCACATGGAAACACACAAAAAAAATCCAGGACATCTAAAACAATCTTGAATTATAAAAGAACAGTCAGAGAAATTACCATCCCAAGTATCGAGTTAGTCTACAAAGTTATGATAATAAAAACCCCCACGGCATTGGCATAAAAACAGACATGTTCATTGCTGGAATCGATTTGAAGTTTCAGACATAATTTCACACACCTAGGAACACCAGATTTTTGGCACATCATTCAGATAAAGTGGCAGCCTACAGAATCCCAATTACATATCTGATAGAGGGCTAGTACTTAATCATATACATTTTAAAATGGAGGATCAAGATAGAAATTGCTCAAAGAAAAACTTAGATACATAACTGAGCAGAGTGTTCTCAAAAGATAAAACACAAATGGCTAAAAAGAAACACATTAGGAATTGTTCAATATATGTAGCCATTATAGAGATGCAAGTTAAAAAGCTGTCAAGAAGAACACTCTTCCATTGATAGTGGAATTGCAAGCTGGTACAACCACTCTGGAAGTCAGTCTACAGTTCCTCAGAAAATTAGACATAGAACCACCTGAGACCCAGTGACACCACTCCTGGGCATATACTCAGAAGATGCTCCAACATGTAATAAGGACACATGCTCCACTTTGTTCATAGCATCCATATTTATAATAGACAGAAGCTAGAAACAATCCAAATGTCCCTCAACAGAGGAATAAATACAGAAAATGTGGTACATTTACACAATGGAGTACTACTCAGCTATTAAAAACAATGACTTCATGAAATTTGCAGGAAAATGGATGGAACTTGAAAATATCCTGAGTGAGGTAACCCAGTCACAAAAGAACACACACATTATGCACTCATTGGTAAGTGAATATTCACCCAAAAGTTCAGAATACCCAACATACAATTCACAGACCATATGAAGCTCAAGAAGAAGGAAAACCAAAGTATGGATGCTTCAGTGCTTCTTAGAAGGGTGAACAAAATACTCACAGGAGGAAATTTGGAGACAAAGTGTGGAGCAGAGACTGAAGAAAAAGCCATTCAGAGACTGCCCTACCTGTGGATCCATCACTGTATGGATACAGTCGTCAAGCACAGATGCTATTGCAGATGCCAGGAAGATTTTTAAATGGCTGTCTCCTGAGAGGCTCTGCCAGAACCTGACAAATAAGGAGGCAGATGCTCACACCAAACATTGGACTGAGCATGGGGTCCCAGATGGAGGAGCTGGAGAAGGGACTGAAGGAGCTGAGGGGGTTTGCAGCTCTATGGGGGGAGGGGGGCGGGCAACAGTGTCAACTGGCCTGACCCCCTGGAACTCCTGGTGACTGGACCACCAAACAAAGAGTACACATGGAGTGACCCATGATTCTGGCCGCATATGTGGCAGAGGATGGCCTTGTTGGACATCAGTGGGAGGAATGGCCCTTGGGCCTGAGAGGGTTAGGTGCCCTAGTGTAGAGGAATACCAGGACAGGAAGGTGGAAGTAGGTGGGTGGGGGAGCACTCTCATAGTGGCAGGGGGAGGGAGAATAGGATAGGGGGTTTCCGGAGGATTTTCTTATCCAAGTCAAAATGGTCAAAATCAATAATACTATCAGCAGAATGTGTTGGTGAGGATATGAGGAATGGGAAACAGTTATTTATTATTTGGTGGTAGTGAAAACTTGTACAGCTACCATGGAAATCAAGGTGTTATTTCCCAAGAAGCTGGAAATAGACCTACTTCAAGTTCCAGCTTTATCACTCTTGGTACCCAAAGGACTCCACATACTAGTAGAGACACATGCACTCACCCATGTTCATTGCTACCTGATTCACAGGAGATAGGAACTGGGAACATCCTAGATATTTATCAACTGATGAATGGATGATGATGATGGCGTGATACACTTACACAATGGAATATTATTCTGCTGTTAAAACTGAAATTATAAAATTTGAAAATAACTGGACAGAGCTAGAAAAAGGTAACCTGAATGAGACAACCTAGATCCCCTTCTCTAAATAAAACAAATATTATGTGTTTTCTCTTATAAGAGGACATTCACTTTTAAGCCTTTGATAGAAATGCTACAATCCAAAAATTTTTTTTAAAAATCACGAAAGTGTCAGATAACAGACTTAGAGGGAGGAGGAGAAAGAGGAGATAGAATTTAGAGAGTCAAAGAGAAAGGGAGAGTAGGAGGATTAAATAGGGGGTGGGAGAGAAAGGTAATGGAGGGAATGTGGGAAAGGACAACTAACAGTAAAGGCCATTAAAATAAATCCTCATGGAAGCCTACAATTGTAGAAGCTCCTAAAATATATACATATATAAAAAGGAATCTAAACGGAGTCACTAAATAATAGGGCAGAAAACGCTCCAAGATGTCTAGTTATCTTACATCGTCAAGTTAAAACCTACAGTGCCAGGGACAGTTTACATCTTGCTGAGTCATTAACTGAAGAGGCCCCGTGAAAACCCCTAAACATCACAGGCTATTGCCAAGGCTATGTGTTACTCTACACAACCTGATAGTTAGATCCCATTGCTGAAGACGACAACACTTGCGTATGGCATTGAATATGGAGACGCTGAGCTGGTGCCTATCTAGAAGCTTGTCTCCAACTGATGAGCATTGATGTTATTGTAAGGTACTTTCCACACTATCAGAGAAGAAAGGCAATCATCGATATCTTCCAGCTGCAAACCCTGAGAACTATAACAGTGGCCTGCCTGCAAGATATACTCCTGAAATAGTAGCACAAAAGTTACAGAAGTAAGCAACCACTTTTTTACTGTACTTAAGGCCCCCCGTGAGATCTATCCCATTCCTGACATTGCTGCAGTGGCTAAGAACCTGAGATTAGGTACAGCAATGACTTAGGAGGAAACCTACTACTTTTTTTTTTTTTTTTTTTTTTTGCTAAAGGAACATAGCACTAAAATTATTTCTAGTGGCATTCTGTTATGTATGTAAATCAGTGTGTTGCTCAAACCTCATCAGAGAAGCTTTTTCAAGCAGTGTATGGAAATTAACACAACGTCCCTCAGCTGGTCATTGTGTAGAATGTGACTTTGGAGCACTCAATCCTAAATAAAACTTTTTCATCAAAGCTCTCCCCTTCAAGGGATCTATGTGGAAGAGGAGGCAGCAAGACTGCTAGTGCCATAGGTGATAAGTGATTCCAAGCAAACACTATCTTCCAGACACAGCTAGAGCAGAACTCAGAGAGTGTGCCAATATGCACAAGAGTTACACAGATTTAATCCAGATGTGATCCCAGCAGTGAGGGAGGGAAGTGAAGCCTGAAACAATGAATCTGCTGGAAGAACAGGCAATCCCAGGCGTGCGCTTAGGAAAGAACTTTCTAAACAGAACCCATTTACCAGGGAATTAATGTCAAAGGTTGACCAAAGAGAACTCTGAAACCAAAAGCTTCTGAACAGAAAAGGAAGCGACAGAGAGGAGAACAGACTCACCACAGAGTTGGAGAGAATCTTTTCCAGCTATACAGCTGATAGAGGATTAATATGCAGAATATACAAACAAGTCAAAACAAATGACACAGTTTAAAAATGGACCATGGATCTGAACAGACTGTTTCCAAAAGAAGAAATAAGAAGATCTAAGGAATATCAGAAGGACTGTTCAATGCCTTTGGCAATTAGGGAAACACAATTCAAATAGTGCATGTGTTTGCTCACAGCAGTTTCAACACTGTAGGCTTTATATAGAGAGCCTTGATCCATTTCAAGTTAATTTTTGTGAAGGTGGTAAGTATGGGTCCAATTTCATTTTTTAACTATTTTGAGATTTCATCTTACCTGGGGAAGAATGATCAAGAGTTAAAAAAAACAAACAAACAAAAAATCTGACAGTGAATGTGTTTATGAGGACATGGGGAAAGAAGAACACTCATTCACATTGGTGAAACTGCAAATGTTTGCATTTGTGGAAATCAATTTGGTTAATCTTCTAAAAGCTAAAAGTAGATTTACCACATGACTCATCTATACCTCTCCTTGGCACATGCCCAAAAGACTTGACATCCTACTCCACAGATCCTTGTTCAGCCATATTCATTGCTGCTCTATTCATGGTAGCTAGAAAACAGAAATAAACTAAATGTCCTTCAACAGATTCACGGATAGTGAAAGTGTGGCACAGTACATGTTGGAATACCATTCGGCTGAAAAGAAAATTAACATTGTAGAATTTGGAAGTAAATGGATGGATCTAGAAAATAGTATACTGAGTAAAGTATCCCAGGCCCAGAAAGACAAATGCTACATATACTCACTTGTTTCCAGAACCCATCTCTGAATCTCCAGCTCTGAATGTATCACCTGGAGTAACTGCAGACACCAGGAAAGTCAAAAGAAACCATCGGGGTCTTCAAAGGAGAACAGTACAGGCTATGAACCCTGGATGAGGAACTATTAATGTCACTTCCCTAAAACAGAATTATTTCTTTTTTTTAATTTTATTTTTTTATTTTATTTATTTATTTATTTTTTAATTCTCTTATTATTATTATTATTATTATTATTATTATTATTATTATTATTATTGTTAGGTATTTTCCTCATTTACATTTTCAATGCTATCCCAAAGGTCCCCCATACCCACCCACCCAATCCCCTACCCACCCACTCCCCCTTTTTGGCCCTGGCGTTCCCCTGTACTGGGGCATATAAAGTTTGCAAGTCCAATGGGCCTCTCTTTGCAGTGATGGCCGACTAGGCCATCTTTTGATACATATGCAGCTAAAGACAAGAGCTCCCGGGTACTGGTTAGTTCATATTGTTGTTCCACCTATAGGGTTGCAGTTCCCTTTAGCTCCTTGGGTAATTTCTCTAGCTCCTCCATTGGGGGCCGTGTGACCCATCCAATAGCTGACTGTGATCATCCACTTCTGTGTTTGCTAGGCCCCGGCATAGTCTCACAAGAGACAGCTATATCTGGGTCCTTTCAGCAAAATCTTGTTAGTGTATGCAATGGTGTCAGCATTTGGAAGCTGATTATGGGATGGATCCCTGCATATGGCAATCACTAGATGGTCCATCCTTTCGTCACAGCTCCAAATTTTGTCTCTGTAACTCCTTCCATGGGTGTTTTGTTCCCATTTCTAAGAAAGGGTAAAGTGTCCACACTTTGGTCTTCGTTCTTCTTGAATTTAATGCGTTTGGCAAGTTGTATCTTATATCTTGGGTATCCTAAGTTTCTGGGCTAATATCCACTTATCAGTGAGTACATATTGTGAGAGTTCCTTTGTGATTGGGTTTCTTCACTCAGGATGATACCCTCCAGGTCCATCCATTTGCCTAGGAATTTCATAAATTCATTTTTTTAATAGCTGAATAGTATTCCATTGTGTAAATGTACCACATTTTCTGTATCCATTCCTCTGTTGAGGGGCATCTGGGCTCTTTCCAGCTTCTGGCTATTATAAACAAGGCTGCTATGGACATAGTGGAGCATGTGTTCTTCTTACCGGTTGGGACATCTTCTGGATATATGCCCAGGAGAGGTATTGCGGGATCCTCCGGTAGTACTATGTCCAATTTTCTGAGGAACCGCCAGACTGATTTCCAGAGTGGTTGTACAAGCTTGCAATCCCACCAACAATGGAGGAGTGTTCCTCTTTCTCCACATCCTTGCCAGCATCTGCTGTCACCTGAGTTTTTGATCTTAGCCATTCTGACTGGAGTGAAGTGGAATCTCAGTGTTGTTTTGATTTGCATTTCCCTGATGATTAAAGATGTTGAACATTTTTTCAGGTGCTTCTCTGCCATTCGTGGAAAAAAAGACAGCATTTTCAACAAATGGTGCTGGCACAACTGGCGGTTATCATGTAGAAGAATGCGAATTGATCCATTCCTATCTCCTTGTACTAAGGTCAAATCTAAGTGGATTAAGGAACTCCACATAAAACCAGAGACACTGAAACTTATAGAGGAGAAAGTAGGGAAAAGCCTCGAAGATATGGGTACAGGGGAAAAATTCCTGAATAGAACAGCAATGGCTTGTGCTGTAAGATAAGAATCGATAAATGGGACCTCATAAAATTGCAAAGCTTCTGCAAAGCAAAAGACACCGTCAATAAGACAAAAAGGCCACCAACAGATTGGGAAAGGATCTTTACCTATCCCAAATCAGATAGGGGACTAATATCCAATATATATAAAGAACTCAGGAAGGTGGACTCCAGAAAATCAAATAACCCCATTAAAAAATGGGGCTCAGAGCTGAACAAACAATTCTCACCTGAGGAATACAGAATTATTTCTAATTGTATTATAAATATGGGAACCATATACCCAAAGATAGTGTAGCTCCTATGCCTTGTGGTGGTTGGAATGAGAAGAACCCCATAGGATCATATTTTTGGATGTTTTGTCCCCATTTGGTAGATGTTTGGGAGTAATTAGGTCTCGGATGTGGTCTTGTAGGAGTGTCACTGGGAATCAATCTTTCTCTCTCTCTCTCTCTCTCTCTCTCTCTCTCTCTCTCTCTCACACACACACACACACACACACAGAGAGAGAGAGAGAGAGAGAGAGAGAGAGAGAGAGAGAGCCAAACTTTCTCATTTATGTTTTAAATATCTGTATGTTATAGTTTCCATTGCAAATAAACAACACAACAAATGCTTTACTACAAGACACAGGATGTGGATGGGGCTCCAGCCCCCATAGCAAGTTTGAGGATAGGCTGCAGGTGCCTAGGAAACAGTGTGTGCTTGCTGCACAGAAGTAGATGGCTGAATCTTCAGGCTGTGTGGCTGTGATGTGCAGGGAGAATCGTTTGGCTTTCTTATCCAATAAAACTGTAAGTCTTTGGCTCTGTTTTCTGTCCACATTTGAACGAATGTCTATCACAAAGTGGAGACTCTTTCCAGCTTCTTGCTTGTACCAAGGGAAGTATGATGAGGCAGTATCTGTGTAAGTGCAGTTGATGACAGCGCTGTCTCCCTCTCGAACACTCAGTGTAGACTGGTGTTGCTCGACCTTCTCTCCATGGCTTTCCCCTACACAGAAAGAAAAACAGAAAGGAGAGGAGCAGTCAGGCAGTACTCTGCTAAATCTCTTTGTCCACAACTAGAAGGAACTGTATAAAATAGATTGCCCATAGATGTCTAACATCCACCATTTTTTTCTCTTGACCCAAATCTTCCAACTCACAGTCCATCCACAGCCACAAGAATAGGAATACAGTGTGAAGGGATGTCTTCATCATTCTTCCTGCCTGGGATCAATGCAGACTTGCAATCTCTTGCCATGCAAGCTGTTTGTATTTCCAGGTTGTCCCTTTTCTCTAACAGTTATCGTAGCTTCCTGGGTTATCTTACCAGCCAATAAGAAAACAAATGCCTCTGTCCTCACACATTGCTTCAGCATGCAATGAAATGAGCTGGCTATGCTTTTCATCAGCTGCGCTACTGCCATCTTGTGGCCACTTCTCTAACTGCTGGATGCTGTGATTAAATATAGAGAGACTGGGGTGATTTTTTTTTTTTTTTAATACAACAAAGTCATTATTAGTAACCTGGAAAGAGGTGCACACACTTGGTGCCACTGAGTAATGAACTGGGATAAACATTTGAAATCAATATGTCACATGATTCATCCTTATGAATGGAGGCAAGAAAATGGTTAATTTTCAGTCAATATCATTTTTCTGGACAATGGAGAGTAAAGTAGGGAGGGAGAGGGTATGGCAGAAAAGATAGGTGGATGGATGGACAACTAACACTAAGGATGTTTGGAAATTGTGTGTGTGTGTGTGTGTGTGTGTGTGTGTGTGTGCGCGCGCGCACATGCAGGAACAGACACGTTGAGAGAGAGAGAGACAGAGACACAGAGACAGAGAGACAGAGAGATAGAGAGACAGAGAGACAGAGAGAATTAGTATAATACTTCTTCCAGAAGCAATAGCATGCCAAATAAAAGTCTCAGAGCCAGCTAGGGGGCACATCCCCTAGAGTGTGGATCTGGAGCAGTCATAGAGACTCCTGAAATAATGTCACCCATTGCCGTTGCTCTTGGTTACCCACCAGAACTTTATGGCAGGACAACATTGCTGAAGACAGCACATATTTTGGTCACAGGACTGAGAGCAATCAAGCCAGGACTAATCAGGAAACCTCCTCCTTGCTGACTACATTTTATAGTATCAGAAGTGTGACTCAGGCTGCTAGGGGAGGAAATTCAACAACAGTCTTAGGCTGCTGTGAGCCATGAGAGCTACAATAGTGACCACCACGGCAAGATACAGATATGCCCATAGGCACAGGAGCAGCGGGAATGTTATGGGAGTGGTGAGTCACTTTCTAATTAAATTTCAGGTCTATTTCGTGGTAGAAGAAAACGCATGACTGGTACTGTAAACAGGCCAGGAGCCAGTGACTGTGGAGATTATTGGCCCAGGGAGGCGGGGAGGAAATACTACTATTATTTTTGCTAAATGGATATAGTGTCAAACTTCCCTCTAAGTTTACAGTATCAATAGATTAGTGTGGCAGTCAATCCTAATTAGAGAAATAATCTTTTGTGCAGCAGATGGTGGGAATTACATATACTCACAAGTGGTCACAGTACTGTTTCTTTTAATTTTTGTTTTATTTTACATAAGACCATTTTCACACACACACACACACACACACACACACACACACACACACAATTATACTTTTTATCCCCCCCAATGTCCTAACTTCTCTTCTCTCTCACATTCCATTAGTGCCTTTTATTTCTTAGACAGCCTTCCTCTATTTTCATGTCATACATACTACATTATGATTCATATGCAATGTCTAGCATCTGGAAACAAGAGACATCATGTGACATTGGCATGACATTGACGTGTGTCTTTCTGAACTGACCTCATTCATTTTATCTGATAATCTTCACTTAGAGCCATTTTCCTGCAAATGATATAACTCCATTCTTCTCTGTGGGGGAAATAATTCCTTTGTTGAGGATGTCACCGTTTCTCCCCCTATTCCTGTTTCTCTGAAGATTGTTAACTTGGAGTCTTGGGGAGAAATTCCAAGAGCTATAGCTGGGCTTCATAATATATCTAGTTCTAGTTTGTTTTGTTGATGTTTTTTTAAATTCAATCTTTTGAAGAACCCCTATTCTGATTTCCTTATAAAATATTTCTTAAAAGGAATGTGAAAGAGAGATGCACTGGATATTTGAAAGTCATATATTATCTCAAACTTTGCTCTTCAAGAATACTCTTGCTAGAGACCTCACTTGAGGCATTATTAATAACCAAACAATCATGTCTTCATCATACAGATGACTATAATAAAATGAACAGATTCTATCTCTATGAGAAAGAGGCAGGGTAATGAGTCCTTGAACTGTTTCTGCTCTAAAATTAGAAACCATTTTGAAGCAGAGACTGCAATGAGAAAGCTGACTTGCTTTGAGAAATGTTTGACTTGCTTTGTGAAAAGTCCTTGAATTGTTTCTACTCCAAAATTAAAAAAGAAATGGACTCAGCAATTACAAGGAGAAATCTGACTTGCTTTGAGAAATGTTTCCTTGTGGCTGAGTGGTAAAAGAAAAAAATATAATCTCAAAAATCATCATGCTACTCATTTGTTAAAGATAAACCTGTGCAAACTTGTTCTCTGTTCATTTATTTATTTTCCATTGTGATGGAGATCAAATACAGACTTTCATGCATGCTAGACAAGTATTCTACCACTAAAACTTTATTTTTGACTAGGCTTTATTTTCTGGTGTTAAAATGGATGTTATCCTTAAATGCAGTGACTGGCATGTCATTGCTGGTATTTCCTCTAGCCTGGGAGCCAAGCCTCTAAACATGATCACTGACTGCCTTGATCACTCACTTTTCTCTCAAAGTGCACAATAGTGTGCTTTCCACAAAGCACTGAAAGAAAATCTTTCAGCTCTATATTCCCAACATTGTTTTCTTTTGCCTAAAAACCATCTTGATCTGTTTTAATTTTCTTATACTTTTATTCCTTATATAAGAATAATTCTTTTTTAGATATTTTCTTTATTTACATTTCAAATTTTATCCCCTTTCCTCATTTCCCCTCTGAAAGCCCCCTATCTCAACCCTCCCCCCAACCCCTGATCACTAACCCACCCCTCCCACTTCCCTATCCTGGAATTCCCCTACACTGGGGCATCGAACCTTCACAAGGCCAATGACCTCTCCTCTCATTGATGTCCCACAAGGTCACCCTCTGCTACATATGCAGCTGAAGCCTTGAGTCCCTCCTTGTGTACTATTTGGTTGGTGGCTTAGTCCCAGGGAGCTCTGGGGATACTGGGTGGTTCATATTGTTGTTCCTCTTATGCAACTGCAAACCCCTTCAGCTCCTTGGGTCCTTTCTCTAGCTCCTCCACTGGGGACCCTGTGCTCAGTCCAATGGATGGCTGTGAGCCTCCACTTCTGTATTTGTCACACACTGGGAGAGCCTCTCAGGAGACAGCTATATCAGGCTCCTGTCAGCAAGCACTTGTTGGCATCCACAATAGTGTCTGGATTTGGTAACTATGTATGGGATGGATCCCCAGGTGGAACAGTCTCTGGATGACCTTTTCTTCAGTTTCTGCTCCTATGGGTATTTTGATTCCCCTTCTAAGAAGGATTGAAGTATCCACGCTGTGGTCTTCCTTCTTCTTGAGCTTCATGTGGTCTGTGAATTGTATCTTGGGTATTCCAAACTTCTGGGCTAATATCCACTTATCAGTGAGTGCATACCATGTGTGTTCTTTTGTGATTAAGTTACCTCACTCAGGATGATATTTTCCAGTTCCATTCATTTGCCTAAGAATTTCATGAATTCATCGTTTTTAATAGCTGAGTAATACTCCATTGTGTAAATGTACCACATTTTCTGTATCCAGTTCTCTGTTAAGGGACAACTGGGTTCTTTCCAGCTTCTGGCTATTATAAATAAGGTTGCTATGAACATAGTGGATTGTTGCGGCCGGCCAGCAGCCCACATGTCTGGGTTCTAGCCTGGGAGGCATCTTGGAATCTGGAAGAGAAGAGGGAACTAGGCGGCGCAAGAAAGATGGAACCAAGACATCAGTCTGATCAAGGTTCAATTTTACTATTCCGAGACACTGGGTTATGAAGAAGGGGAAGGGAAGAGGCCCATTCCCGCCAAATCATCCTTGTAGTCCAGTTTCAGGTGACCACGTGATAGCTCCAGAACAGCTAGGCTGTAGGTAGCAGCAGTGGGAGTGGCAGAACGATAGGGTGGCAGGCTCCACCCCAGATGCTCTCTTCCTGCTAACAGTGAAACCTGATCAGCCAGGTTTCAGGCTGAGGGGGGGAGGTTACAGTGGATCATGTGTCTTTATTACATGTTGGAGCTTCTTCTAGTTATATGCCCAGGAGTGGTATTGCTAGGTTCTCAGATGCTCTAAGATCAAGAATCCACAAATTGGACCTCATAAAATTGCAAAACTTCTGTAAGGCAAAGGACACTGTCAATAAGACAAAACGGCAACCAACAGATTGGGAAAAGATCTTTACCAACCCTACATCTGATCCAATATATACAAAGGGCTCAAGAAGTTAGACTCCAGAAAACCAAACAACCCTATTAAAAATGGTGTACAGAGCTAAACAAAGAATTTTCAACTGAGGAATACTGAATGGCTGAGAATCACCTAAAGAAATGTTCAAATTCTTAGTCATCAGGGAAATGCAAATCAAAACGACCCTGAGATATCTCACACTAGTCAGAATGCCAAGATCAAAAACTCAAGTGACAGAAGATGCTGGTGAGGATGTGGAGAAAGAGGAACACTCCTCCATTGCTGGTGGGATTGCAAGCTGGTACAACCACTCTGGAAATCAGTTTGGCAGTTCCACAGAAAACTGGACATAGTACTATAAGAGTAATTCTTGGGAGATTGAAACATTGCCTGGGTCTGCTGCAGGGGTTGTACAAAAGGAAACTGACTTCAAAGAACCAGTTGAGAATTGGTTACTGATTTTACTCTTTCCTTTTATCCTTTTATGCTATTGCACAAGGAAAGGATAGCCAACCCTGAAGAGTTTTTAGCAAAGTCACCTGGAGGTCTCTAGAAGCTTCCTAAACAATATACAATCACAGATAAAAAATATTTTAATGAAGTTATCCTATAACCAGGAAACTATACTCCTACTAGGCATGGTAGGCTAACAAGTCCAGAGCAAATAATGGGTTACTTCTTCGGAATTGTTGGCCAATGAGGTCCCATAGACCCTACTCCTCAAACATTACAGACTAGTGCCAGTGCTCTTAGTTTCACTACAACACTTGATGGTAAGAACTTATCACGGAAATTCCATAAGTTTAAGTCATGATTGTGAAGAAATCAAGCTTGCACTCACTTAGATGCTTCATCTCTACTGGTCAGTTTTCATAGGACTGGAAGATGCTATGCACCCCACCAGAGGACAAAAATAACCATCAGTCTTACCCAGCTGTGAATTCTGAATGCCATAATAATAACTGCCCTGGCAAGCCATGAACACTGACTCAATAGAGGCATGGATAGAATGGGAATAACCACTCATCTTCTGATTGGATGTAAGGCCTGATTTATGAGATGAAATCTATAACTGAAACAAAGGAGAACCTACTATATTAGTCTGATAACTGGATATAGTATTAAATCGATGCTTAATGGCATATTGCTATACCTATAGGTGAATGCCTTTCTCAAATCTCATAAGAGAAGCTTTTATTTGAAGTCAATGAAAATGAACACAGAGACCCACAACCAGCAAGATACAGATATAAGAGACTGCACAATGACCACCCAAAAATGGGACGTCTCAAGAAATTTTGCAGAAGAGAAAGTGGAAAAATTATAAGAGTGGAGTTAGTTGGTGACTACAAAGTCTATCCAAACATAGCAGAACAGTTGTACATATGAACCCATGATGGCTGTGATAAATGTATGAGACCTGTGCAAGTCCAAGTCAGACAAAAATTCATGCATAAAAATTGATCCGGCCATGTATTACTGGTCACACACAGTAGTATCTTCTATATCTATTTCTCCTTCTGCATCTTATTTTTCTAGTTTTCTTCTTATCTGCATACTTTTTCCTTTCACTCTTTTTAAAAATGCTGGCCATCTGTGGAACTGAGATACTTTCTCGGTCTGCGAAATTTGAGATATTTTACTTAAAAACATAAAAATTTCAAACTCCATATAGCAAGCAGGTAAAAAAGGGAAGTTGATTATGCAGGGAGAAATCATTTATCAATATTGATTTTATTGCTTCTCATTTGTGCATTGCAGTGATAGTTTATCAGCCAACTTGATGAACTCTGAACTCTATCAGATATACAGTTGGTATTCAGTATCTTTCAACAAGCCACTGAGATTGATATAAAAAATAGTAACTCAACAAAAGAAGAAACACCCAAGGAAGTGAAAAATATATGGGACCTTTTAGAATAATTATGTGGAAATGTAAAAGGCATAACACACACAGACACATATAACTTATGGGTATCCTTTTAAGAACAAGTATTTCCTTCAATGTTCAATGGAAATATGATATCTTGCAATGCAATAGAAGATGGTTGAAAAGGAAACCAAATCATCAAGGGTATAAAGAACACTAGAACTTTAGAATTAAGTATGACGTGTTTATGTAAGTAAAAGAAGCATATATAAATTATCTTTAATAAAAAATTTAAATCTTGTCTGCTATTTGTGAAAACAAAAAAAAAAGGAAAACTGAACACATTGATTGAGATTTTTAGTAGTTACTGCTTGTCAACTCGGCATAAAATCGAGTCACCTGGAAAAAGAAAACATAGAATAAGGAAATGCCTCCATTGGACAGGCCCATAGGCGTGTCTCTAGAGAATTCTTCTGACTGTTGCTTGATGTCCACTGTGGGTGGCACCACCTCTAGGCAGGTCACCCTGACTTACATAAGAAGGTAGGAGAAGTGAGCCAGTAAACAATGTTCTATCTTCAGTTCCTGGCTCCATGATGAACTGTGAGCTCTAAGATTAAGTAAACCTTTTTCTGCCCAAATTGCTTTTGGGCATAGTGTTTATCACAATAATAGAAAGAAAGCAAGGACAGAAATTGGTACCAGATGCTTTATGTTGCTATGAGAAGAGTGATTATGTTGCTTTTGTTGAGTATTGCAGAAAGGTTTTGGAGTCTTGGTCTGGAAAAGCCATTTACCACTCAGAAGCTAGTGGGCTCTTATTGAAGGATGGAAGATAAGGATGCTGAAAAATGCAGATACTGAAAGTCTGCCATACGAAGTATCAGAGGGAAATAAAGATGGAGGAAAGACCATTTGTGTTATATATTTGAATTAAGAATCTGTAGAAGTGAAACGTTCTTCCCTTTGCAGGGATAATTGATGCTAGTTATATAGAGCTAAACATCTACTGTCCTTAATAAGAAAATAGCATTGCTGGGTCAAACTCTTCTGGGAAGTATTTTCTTGTGGAACTGTGAAAGGTAGCCTGTCTTCTGGTCGAGCAAAACTTATCCCAGAGACCCAGTAGAAACTCTACTGGACAGAGCAGTGATCCATGCTCCCAGAGAAACATGCTCCCAGCCTGACACCACAGAGCCCCTAACTCCATAATCCTGTGAATATCAGTCTCATAGACAATGTCCCAAGCTCCTGGCATTCTGGCTAGACTCCACTCTCACAGTTACCTGACAATAGCGAGGTATGCTCCTCCCCACAGCTACCCTGCAACTGCAAGATAGCCCAGCCCACTATATAAAGGGCTGCTTGGCCCCTCCTCTCTCTCTTAAGCTCTCACCTCTTTTATTCTCATCTCTAGCTCTCCTTCTCCCCCCCTAAATGTGGCAATGGCTGATCTTGCTTTCTCTACCTTCTCTCTTTTTCTCTGGCTTTCTGCAATAAAGCTCTAAAACCATGGACTGTCTCTGTTCATCAAGAACCCTGTGCTTGAACGATGGAATGGGCCTTCCCTAAAGAGACACGTCTAATATCCTTTGGGAAGGCCTTCCAGCATTTCCAACTGCCACCACTGGATCAAGGACTCTCTCCCACGTGGGAACCACCAAGTGCCCCCTCTCCCCCTGCCCGCTGCCCCCAGAGCCCCCACTTCATTCTCAGCTCTTCTGAGATATACAGCGATATCTCGGATGTCTGAGACTGAGCGCCTGTCATCTCTGGCCTCCATGAGGCCCAGAGACCTCGGAATGCTCCCTCTCCATCTCCCACAGACTGGGGTTCCATGGCTTTCCACAGCCAGATGCCCACCTGGGGCCACATGGAGAGAGCGTGGCAATCCCCCAGCCTGCCCATCCAGAGCACCAGAACTCTAATGGAATCCGGGTTCTCCCACTCCCTTTATTTCCCCAGGAGAACTGCCCCACGTTTTCTCAAGGTCATGCCATGGATTCTGTATATAAAACTACAGCAGAACTTGGCAGTTGTGTGGAACTGATTTTGAAAATGTGAAGGGACGTAAAAATACTATTTGGGCTCAATGCTTGGTAGCAGGATCAGAATCTGCCTGAAGCGAGGCTATTGGTAAAGGTGCAATCTCAATTGTAGTGGAAACCGTGACATCGAAGATCCCAGGACCATGAAATGACCAAGAACGCTGGCAGGTATAGATTGTAGCCAGACTGAACCCATGAGATTAGCTGCTTATGCTGCAGATGGTAGAACTGCCCAAGCCCTGTGGAGCCCAAAAAACTCCAAGTGAGTTCCAGACCCTGAAACCCTGAGCTCTTTGCACTGGTGGGTTTTGTTTTTGCATTTATCTAATTGCAACTGTGTCTGATTCTTCCCTGTTAGAATAAGAAGGACAATTGAGAAACTTCAGGCTTTTAAAAAGTCTTTTGATATTTTATCTTCTTCTGTGAGACTTAACTTTTAACATCTGAGCTTCAGCTCAGGTTAGATTTTTTTTTTTTTGAACAGACTGAACTTTTAAAATGTTTAAATTTTTTAAAGACTGTGGGACTTTAAAAATTTTAAATTCTTATATTAGCATCAGATATTGGGAGGATAATAAAGTTTACCATGTAATAGTGATGCATTTGTGTGTCAAGTTGCTTTACTGGGTAGTTTCTGTCAATTTAAAACAAGCTAGCTCCGGGCGGTGGTGGCGCACACCTTTAATCCCAGCACTTGGGAGGCAGAGGCAGGCAGATTTCTGAGTTCGAGGCCAGTATGGTCTACAAAGTGAGTGCCAGGACAGCCAGGGCTACACAGAGAAACCCTGTCTCGAAAAAAAAAAAAAAAAAACAAAAACAAAAAACCAAAAACAAAAAACAAAAAAAAAACAAAAACAAAAATCAAAAAAACAAAACAAACAAAAAAAAACAAAAACAAAAACAAAAACAACCCAGCTAGCATCATCTGGGACCAGAGAATCTCAACTGAGGATTTGCCTCCATCAAATTAGCCTGTGGACATGTCTATGGGATGTTTGCTTGATTAATGATTGGTGTGGAAGGGCCCAACAACTTGTGAGAAGTACCACTCGTGGACAGATGGTCCTGCGTTGTATAAGAAAGGGACCACAGCCCTCTCCCACACGTATTACCCCACCACAACCACCAATAAAATTCTCAGAGGCTTCCTAACTGTGGTGGTAAAGGAGAAGTGCAAATTACTCAACCAAAATTGTTCCTAAGAAGATGAGATCTGGAGGGGGGTGAGGAAGATGATAAAGCTAAAATAAAGCAGAATTTATATTCAGACAGGAAGATAATTAGAAAATGGGACAATGAGCAAAGATAAAATATTAATAAAAAATGAAGAATTAGCTACACAAAGGAATAAAACTAAAGTTAAGAGAATCCGGTACCCTTATCTACTTTTCACAGAGGAAAAAGCACTTGCACTGAATAAACAAACACGTTTAATTTCTATCACTGGTCCATTTCGCTCCATTCTTTATGGTTTGAATCATGATTTCTGATGGTTGTTTGTGACTGAATGTTTCTTGTTCCTCTAGAAATGCATTTAGGAGAATGTGGAGAAGCCTCATCATCCAGGGTATATATGATGTCTGTGTCACCAGAAGCCCCAAGGGCACCGGGTCATGCATTTAGTATTTATCTAATGTCAGGTCTGGCCTGAATTGCACTCTCTCCAAAATGTTTACATTAAAGCTAAGGCACTAAGAACCTCAGAATGTGACTGTATATAAAGACGGGAACTTTAAAAATTATCAAGGCAAAATGAGGCCAACTCTGACTAAATGAGGCTGATGTTCATATAAGAATAGATGAACATCCTCAAAGCAAAAGCATGTGAGGACTTAGGGGAAAGGGGTCATCTACATACAAGTCAAGTGGGAGGCTTTGGATAAAACTGTGGTCAATATTTTGATCTTGGAATTTCAGTCTGGAGAGAGAGAGAGAGAGAGAGAGAGAGAGAGAGAGAGAGAGAGAGGAGGGGGGAGGGGGAGAGGGAGAGGGAGAGGGAGCGGGAGCGGGAGCGGGAGCGGGAGCAGGAGCGGGAGCAGGAGCAGGAGCGGGAGCGATTGCTTATCCACGCAGATAAACTAGTCTGAATGACATACCAAGAGTTAACCTATATGTGGTACTTAGAGAATACTTCACTGAAGTAGATTTGAACAAAAAAAATTGGAAATTATAAACATATTCAAAGGGATGATTTTCAAAGAAAGTATGAAGAGATTCTCTAAGTACTTTTTCTTAGAGCTTGCAGTAAGACATAGAGCTTAGGTTAGAAAATGATTAAGTTAGTAAAACTTTTGGGTTTCTCATGAGTCAACTAGGAAATGACTGGGTAGGGGAAAAGTTGTTTTGTTTTTGGTTTGTTTTGATAGTTAAGATTCATTATTTTTTTTTAAAAAAAGAATTGATATGGCTGCTTTTTAAAAAAAGAAAATGTCCTTTATCAAGTAGAGATGCAGGAAATCCAATGTGCAGGACTTGAAGTCTTTAGGGCCCACCAGATAACCTAATGAGACAGAAGGATAAGTCTTTGTGAAAAGGAGACAGACTCTGGATCAAATTAAAAAGTTAACCCACTAGATTTTCTTTGTTTGTTTTTTAATGCTATATTTATATAACACGATTTTTCATCTTTCTAGAGCTTTATTTCTTAAATAGATCTTCTGAGATTTTTTTTTTTGGTTTTTCAAGACAGGATTTCTCTGTATAGCCCTGGCTGTCCTGGAGCTCACTTTGTAGATCAGGCTGGCCTCGAACTCAGAAATCTGCCTGCCTCTGCCTCCTGAGAGCTGGGATTAAAGGTGTGAGACACCACGCCCAGCACCATGCCCAGTGGTATTCTTTATATGCTGTATAATTTGGGTCATTTAAAATGGATATTTTATATATGCATTTGTATATCAATAATTGATATTTTGTTCATACATTTGTATAACCATCCCATCATCACTGGCCATCACACTCATTTCCCTGATATCTGGACTCTGTAATTCTAGATTAATAGCCAAGCTGATAACCAACCAAGAAGAATCATCACAGAATCTTCACTCATTGTTAGATTTTAGGGGACATCATGTTTTATTATGTATCTGTATGCTATCCATTTTATTGCTGCACAATATCCCATTGAACATATATGATGTCTTCGCATTCGTCTAGTGATAGGCATTAAATTATTCTACTTTGGGGTTACCATGAACATTCTAGCCTGAACATTTGGTTCAGCTTTCTGTGTGGGCATGTTTTCAATTATCTTCAGAATATAAGTGGGAGTAGAGCTACTATTGACCACAGCATTTTACATTGCTACCTGCAATGTGTGAAGACTACATCTATGCCAATATCGCTATTTCATATTCATTTCATATTGTCTATTTTGTTGTGTGAAGTTACATTACTCTAAACAATGTTTGTGTTTGTTATTTTTCCATGGGCTTTTGGCTATGTTTAAAATAGTCATGTGTAGCGCAGGCTAGCTTCAAATTCACAGTCCTTCTGCCTCATCAAGCTGAGTGTTGTAATTGCAGACACATGCCACCATGAATGTTTATTAGCGGGGCATGCATTCAATCATTTATCCACGTTGAGTTTCTCATTATGCTATTATAGAGTAATTTTTAAATGTTATGCTAATGCATTCTGTTTGGCGCTGACTAAGCAGATACATGATTAGCAAAAATTTCCTGTACCTTTGGGATTCTTTTTCTATTTATCCACGTTATGCTTTAAAGCATTAACACTTTAGAGGCATAGCTGGAACTCTGTGGAGCACTTACCTAGCATTCATGAGGCCTAAATCTAATTCCTATCACTGAAAACAGTAAAAAGTTAATGTTTTTCACTCCAATAGGAATCACCTATTTTATCTTCACTTTCTTTCCCTTTTTTGTCATAACCTAGAAATCTTTGCTGGATTCATGACAATCCTGTTTACTTAAGCATGCTTCACTTGGCCTGAAGAGATGGCTCAATGGTTCAGAGCACTAACTGTACTTGCAGAGAGCCCAAGTTTGGTTTCCAGCTGTGGGTTGCCTATAACTTCAGCTCTAGAGCATTTGATGTCCTCTACTTGCCTCTGCAGACAATTGCACTCTCACACGCATGCACATGAACACACACACACACACACACCATCCAAATTTTTTCCTTTTAATTTTTTATTAAGTTATTTGATTTATTTACATTCCAAAAGTTGCCCCCCTTCCCGAGTAGTTCACTCCCTCTCCCCTTGACTCTGAGAGGGTGCTCCTTCACCTGGCCATCCACCCTCCACCTCACCTTCATCAACATCCCTCTTCTGTGGGGCATCAAGCTTCCACAGGATTGAGTGCATTCTCTCCCATTGAGGCCACACAAGGCAGTCCTCTGCCACACATGTGCCCAGGGCCACAAACCATACCAAGAGTGCTCCTTGGATTTTGGCTTAGACTCTGGGAGCTCTGAGAGGTCTGAGTTAGGTGACATTGTTGTTCTTCCTATGGGGTTGCAATCCCCTTTAGCTTCTTCAGTCCTTCCTTTAACTCTTCCATAGTAGGTAGGACCCACCATGCAAATGTAATACATTTTTGATATGTAATTGATATGTAATGATTCATACTTGGATGCTACATTTTGGGTCTATGATTCATTTCATTTTTTTGGTAATATACTACAGAAGGAAGGAATACATCTTCCATTACCATGTGATGATCTATGCATAGCTGCCTAGTTTTCTTCAAGGTCTTTGGATCTCTTTGAAATAGTTGTGTATGCCACTCTACCTAATTCTTAACCTCTGTTATCTCCTAAGTCCACAATCCAAGTTTCTTTCTCCCAACAATGTCACTTCCAGCTTTCCCAATGCTTAATTCATTTTCCTCTACTTGACCTATAAACAGAATTGAGTCTCTTCATCTTAATTCACTTTTTCCCCCAGGGCCAAAGCATCCAACATTCAGCATGTTTTTACTCCATGTGAATCACAATTGTTCAAAGATTTCACTGAACAAAAAAGGAACACACTAGAAACATAAGGAAGATGCTGCAGAATACGCTAGAATGAAAGAAGCCAAATAAAAATGGCAGGAATATATTTTTACAAGACGTGGACTGTCTCCACCAAAAGCTTCTACTTTTAAATTCAGTCAAACATAAAAATCTTTATAAGCAACCAATAAATTATCAGATCTTGAAAAGGGAAAAAAAGAAAGACCCCTTTCTTACTGCACGTTGCCAGGAAAACATGGAACACATGCAACCTCATAATCCATGTCTTGCTGTATCACACATGATAACTCCGTGAACACATAGTTTCATTCAAAAAAAGATTTTGTATTTAAGAAATCACAAATTCAGCCTAGTATGGTGGTTCATGCATGTGACTCCAGCCCACTGTAGATTTAGGCAGGAAGAAGTGTTCAAAGCTAACCTCAGGTCCACAAGTTATTCAAGGCCAGCCTGGGCTACATAAAGTTCCATCTCATAAAACAAAAGCCAAAAAGGAAATCACTGTGATGTGTGACTGCCTTCGTTCTCTCGGATTAAGCCTAGAGTGTGGCATGCTTCCTTCCTGTTCTCCTAATACCTTCTTAATGTTAATTTGGATGCTTTTATGTGTGGTATCAACAAGAGCAGACCTGCTCGTGGTCCCTAAATGAGTGATCTCAGACACACTCAGCAGCCAGCCCCCTGCTTCTCAGAGTTTGTGCTCAGCTCCCCTTGTGGTTTCTGCCACTGTGTCACCCAGAGCACAGTAGTACACAGCCGAGTCTGACTCTTGCACTGAGGCTTTCTGCAAGTGGAAGGAGGTGGCTTCTTTATTGTATGTAGCTTCAAAACCTCTGTTGCTTCCCTTCTCGTTGGCCTTTGGGACTTTAAAGAGGAGCTGTGGACCTTCTCCGGGATACTGCACATACCAGAACAGGGTTGGGTACTGTTTGGTTTCATAGGAACAGTTCACAGTCAGAGAAGTCCCTTCAGACAGTGTCACTGGGCCTTCTGTCTGAGTCACTGAGTCTCCATTGCTTTCTCCTAAAAATAAAAAAAAAATGAAATTAATAGCGATTCAGTGCAGTGATTATCTGTATTATGTCTCATAAGAGAAACTGTTGTTAAAGTTTACATCAATATCATGAAACAAGACAGAATGTGTCGTTCCACTTACCAAGCATTAGGAAGAGTAGAATCCCCAGTTCAGGACAAAGGTTCATTTTCTGAGCCACTGTAGTGTGTGAATACAAATATTTTGAGATAGAAAAGGTTATGTCGTAGTAAAAAGATGAATATGAGCTCAGAACAAAACAGGAAATGTGTATGTGTTGGATAGACACACCCACCCACCCCTCCACACCCACCCACCCACGGGCAATTTACTAACCTCAGAGGACTGCTGACCTATATTCTCAGACTGAACTGTGCAGAGGGCTGCAGCACCACCTTGGGAACATGGCTGGTGGTGGCCTGTTGACCGTTGTGAACCAGACTTCTGGCTTAGACTGCCACTACTTCTGCCATCACCATGTGCCCTAGTGACCATCTCAGTGACTGTCATGTATTCCTAAAGTGAGATGATGCACAGCTGTGAAAAACATTGAAATGGATTATGGCAAATTGTCCATGACTCCAAATTATTTTAGTGAAAACAACAAGCTTTACGATCATGCTTACAATGTTTTATTATTGGCATATATTTTTAACACTCAGACCTACACACTGTTAACAAACACACACACACACACACACACACACACACACACACACACACATATTAGAAATGCAAAACACAAACTTGAAAAATAAAGTTTACAAGTTTTGTTGTTGGATAATGAAAGGGCATAACACTGAGGAGAAAAACCAAGAACCATGACAATTTTATTGGTTTTAAAGTTGGTTAAAACTTTATATTGAGTAAAACTATACTCACTTAGATACATATACCTAAAGGGTGCTATAATTTGTTCAAATAACAACTATAACTGTCTAAATCTTTGTGGTTGTCCACCTCCTCATTTGTGTTCATAAATACATTCCATGCTTGTGTCATTTTTCCAGTGAACTACCACAGGTACAAAACTGGCTGCATAAGAAACTTAGAAATGGCACGGGAGGGCTGGTGAGATGGCTCAGTGGGTAAGAGCACCCGACTGCTCTTCTAGACTGCTCTTCCGAAGGTCTGGAGTTCAAATCCCAGCAACCACATGGTGGCTCACAACCATCCGTAACGAGATCTGACACCCTCTTCTGGAGTGTTTGAAGACAGCTACAGTGTACTTACATGTAAATAAATAAATCTTTAAAAAAAAAAAGAAAGAAAGAAATGGCATGGGATGGTGTTCCCAGGTAAGACAACAGACAAGGTGAAAATAAGCCTATGACAACTACTATTCAGAATGACAGCTATACCATCCAATAACCGCCAGGTATCTTAGTCAAAATAAAAGATGCAAAGTGTCACTCTACCATCGATTTCCTGCAGAGGAATAACTAATACTGCCCTGCTCACAAATGACAGTGTACCTCAGTTGTACAAACAGAATCCTCATGAGGCTACAGCTGTCCTTGCTCCATCCATTATCAGTGAGTCTCAGAAAGGAAATGGTTTTGGTAAAATAGCCTATTTATAGTCAGTCTCAAATGAGCAGAAAATACTAGGAATGAGAGATGGCAGACTTGTATATATCCCCTTGAAATGGCACAAGACTCCTTATCCCAGTCTTCTCTAAAAAAAAAATCTAAATAGTCCCCCTTCTTCTTTGAAGATGCCCATTTCCTGCAAAAGAGTTTCTGCTCTTTGCTGTTTGGAATCATCTGATCTGCTGAGGTCAGACTCCGGTCTCTTTTCTCCCCTCTGTGTCTTTACTCTGTGCTCTCATGTCTGCTGGAGTAAGGAGAGCATCCTACTTCCCCATCCATTGCTGTGACAAAACAGCTTGACATAAGTAGCTTAGAAGGAAGAAGACCTCTTTAACCTCACTGTTCCAGGCTATCGTCCATCATAGCACAGACTGTGTGCATGTCACAGCAGCAGAGGCCTTGGCCAACGTGTCACACCGCATCCATCTTCAGGAACAAAGAGCACAGAATGCTTGCTTGTCATGCTCCACTAACTCTTCCCCATTTCATGCAGTGTTCAGGACCCAAACTCTGGGCACGGTGCTTCCCATGTGCAGGCTGAGTCTTCCCACAGTGATTAATGTACTCTGCAGCAGACATGCTCACAAGACTCTCGGATCCAGATAACTACTTACTGAGATTCTCGTCTGGATGATTCTACACTGAGGCAAGTGATCTCAACTAACGATCACAGATGGAGAGTGCTTCTGAGGTCCTGGAGGTGTTGCGTGCAAGCAGTCAGTATCCTTCCTCAGCACTGACCTTCAGTCTGGAGCTGAAGGGAGCCTCTTCTCCCTCTAGTGCACACTGTGTAAGCCCCCGCCGCAGTTACTGGTTATATAAGAGCTGAGTTGTGTCTTAAATCTCATGGACATAGTCAGTAGAAAATGCAGTCTACAAAACAAACATTAGGAAGGCGATTGTGTCTCAAGGACCACTTTATGCTTTTTAATCCTGCTATGTCACTTTTCCTGGGAGCCATGGCCAAATGTCTATACATTCCACCTAGGATTCCAAGGATAGAGCAAAATAATGCCGACTTGGAGAACCAGTGAGTTTATTTGGGTTCCTTCCATGGATGACAATCATGAATGACTGAGAGTCACTCAGCTGCGGTTTCCTCCTCAGCATCTTACAGGTTTGTGTTCAGCTCCCCCTGCAGCCCCACACACTGTGTGCTCGCAGCACAGAAGTACACAGCCGAGTCGCTCCAGTGCACGGAGGCTTTCCGAAGGTGGAAGGAAGAGTCGCTCTTGCTGAACTCAGCCTCGAAGCCGTTCACTCCTTGAACCACTGGGTTTCCCGAATAGTACTTGAGGAGAAACTGGAGGCCACGGCCATGGTGCTGGATGTACCAGGAGAGGTAAATGGATCCACCATAGGAATAGTTGCATCTCAGCTCCACCGAGTCTCCTTCGAAGACAGTGACATGGGCATCAGACTGGGAAACTGTCTGTGTTTGGACATCTGCAGAATCAATGATAAATTCGTGATTGTGATGCAGGCTTCATGATGAAAACTATTCTTACTAAAATTAAGTAAGAGAAAGAGTGAATTGTGTGCATCTACTACTGTCAGGATATTTGACTCACCCAGGAAGAAATGTATCCCGAGGAACGAGATGAGAACCAGGAGCATGGCTGCACACTGGAAACAGCTCTGGTGCCTTTCTGGAAAAACCTGGCTCGTGCAGGAAAGAGGCTGTTCCCAGTTCTTGGAGACAGTTGGCATAAGGTTTACTAGACACCTTCCTGTTGTACGTAAAATTCTAAAGAAAAAAAAAAAACCCTGCAGAAGTGGTCCTGGCCCTGGGAACTTTCTGGCCTCTGGTTGTCTTCAGCTGTCAGATCATCTAAGAACTCAGAACTGTTTCAGGGAGGGACTGAGTTGAGGGTGGGGACCAAGTGCATGGAGGCAGCTAGTCTGTGCAATGTCGCCCTCTGGCGGCCAGTGGAGAACGAAGACTCTGAAACAAATTAGTGTGTTCTATCTAGAGCTCACTTCATCTTTCTAGACTAATCTGTGTTGTGTCGAATTCTAACCTAATTTAAAAATGTGCTGTTTTTTTTTTTTAGAAAATTATTATATGATAAAACATTAAATTTTGGTCCTGTCGCCACTTGGGTATAAAAGCAGGAAATTGCAAGCTGCAAACAGAACTGCAGCCTGTCATATAGTCAAAACCCAGAGATTGAGTCTTTAAAGTTTGTTCTGAAGCTTAAGAAATGGCCCAGCAATTTCGCTATTGAAGGCATAGTAAAATAATTTAAAAGTGTGTTCATTTCAATCTGGGAAGCCAGAAAATAATGCCTTTACCATCATTTTCTCATCAGTGTTTTTATAAAGAACCAGAACAAAAGAAATCAATTTGAAATTCAGTCCTATCCTTCTGGCCAGATGGCTATTCGATCTGAGATTTCCTCTCCATATCTCTCTCTCTCTCTCTCTCTCTCTCTCTCTCTCTGTGTGTGTGTGTGTGTGTATCTCCAATTCTTACTTTATTAGGGAGGATTTGCAGACACCAGGGCCAATGGGCTAATAGAGTCTTGCAAGGCTTCTCAACTCTAATTCTCTCTCCCTCTCTTCCCCACTTCTTTCTCACCTCTCTACCCCCACCCCTCATTTAACTCAGACCAACTAGGTCATTAATGGTGTTGGCCTGCATATTCTTTCTTATAGAATGAACTCCACATATGCTCTTACAATTCAGATGCAATGCCCTCTCACTGTGTGTGCCCCTGTCATAGCTGTTACTTATGCAGACACACTCAGTGACTCTCCCTGGGCTGGCCTTTAGAAGCCTTTGCTGGCAGTGAGCATCATATCAAGGGAAGTTCTTGTAGAACACAGGAAAGTTACTTTGGTAAGATGCAGGGGTGGGGGGAGAGAAATACAGACATAGAATAATAGTCTAAAATGTGAATCCTTGCCTTTTTTAAAAAATGAAGCAAACTTATCCATTTTAATTAGAATTTTAAATATTTAGTGACTTTAGAAAAGCAGTAGTGACAATACAATACCAAGAAAAGACAGCAAAATGTCATTTGGTCTGGATAGTCTGGGTTGATTGGCCATCAAACAATAGACTAGAGCATCTGCAGATGAAGGTAGGATGACTGATGAAGGTACTTACACACACACATACACACGTGCACACCCATACAAACACACACACTCCTTGAAAAGTTTAAGGCTGAAGTAAAGAGTAAAAGAAGATTTACCATGGACTCCTTGGGGGAGCACCATTGAAGCACAGCCCAGAGAAACAGAAGCCATGGGAGCAACTAAATTTACACACAAATATTCAGCAGTTTTAAGTGGGTAGAAGTTGGGCAGTCTAATGAAGGTAGAGTTGATTGTGGCCAATAGCCATGCCATTCTTCTGAAAGAGAAGTTATTTTCTAACCACTTCAGCTTTAAGATCTTCTGGGGGGAACAAAAGTCAAAATGAGTAGTTCTGTGAGATAAAGGAGTCATTTTACATTGAGTAAATGGACCTTGCTCAAGAAGAAGTGATATTCTCCATCTATACACTTAATAAGAGAATCATAAGCAAACGTTGAGAGAATTGGAATAAGATTAATCTATGATTGGAGTAGTGAGGCCATTAACACTCCCTTCGAAGTAGCTAATAAGACACAGTAAGAACTGGCACTAGACAGAGCAACCAATTAGACCAAACTGACACCTGTACTGACCATTCCACTTGTCAATGCAGGGTACGTTTACCAGTGTACAAACAATGTTCTCATAGACATACCATACACTCAGACAGTTCAAAATACACCAGTGAACCTTAAGGACTGAAGTTACATGACATGTGTTTACTGACCACAAAAGTATGTAGCGTTCACTCACTCAACAAATGTCAAAATACCACCAAGTATTTTGAAATTAGATAACATATTTTTCGTAAGTAACACACAGATAAGGATAGAAATGAAAGGGGAGTTAGAAGCTATTTTGAACTAAGTGGAGGTAAAGCTCGGCCTGTGGAAATGCTTTAGATGTAGCTCACACATATACAGGGGGAGAAGTGCAAAGTCTCAGCAGAGAAGGAAAAGTTCAGGCCATCAATGAGCATCTACCGTGAAACGCATGCTGCATCATTCTCAAACTTTTCCTCATTTTTAATTAGATATCTTATTTAATATCTATTCATTCATATCATGTGTTTGCATCCTACCTATTACCATCCCCTGTCATCCAATGCTTCACATACGTCTCAACTTCTCCCTTCCAACTGTGTGTGTGTGTGTGTGTGTGTGTGTGTGTTCGCTGGCTTGCTTGTTTGCTTGTTTTAAATCAATCCCGAGTGAGTCCACCTAGTGTGGCCTGTATATGCATGGTGTGGAATTATCTGGTGGGTAACTTCTTAGAACCAACACCCATGAAGAAAAGGGATTCTCCCTTTTTTCCCAATTATTGAATTAAATATGTGGAATAAGTTACATGAAAGAGAAAGTTGTCAGATATTAGTTCAGGTTAATATTCAGGTTATTATTTTCTTATGCTGGGTATCAGCATGGCATATAACTTTTTCCATACTTTCATTTTCATTTTTCAGTCTGTTTTTAATCAGTTAAAAAATATTTTTTTAAAAGAATGATGTGTACTGCATGGCAGAGCATGAGACTCACTTTGCAGTTCTTTTGATTGGAATGTTTTGCTGCTTATATTTAGTGTAATTATTTCAGAGTAACTTGAAGCAAAAGCAACCTTGATACTTGCTTTACCTTTGAGGGACTTTTTTGCTTTTTCTTTTACTCTTTATCTCAATATTCCCTTATTTCTGAGTTTTTGGAATTGTGTGAGATTATAATTCAGACAATTTTAGTATCAACATTTTTTGTTGACATATAGAAATCCTAATGCCATATATGATACACTTCTCTGTAAGCTGCTGATCAAGATGACCCCACAGGCCCCTAAAAATTAAAATCCATCCCAATTCTATAATGTCAATCTCTACATCACACTGAATCACTAGCACTAAAACCTTGCAGAACTCCAATGAGAATGCATATACAAAAAGTTGAGAATAACAACTCGTCATCTTGGGCACTCCACAAGAGCCACTTGCCATAAATAACAAAGGGTTGGGAGACACATTTGAAATTGAAGTGAAGTTGATTCATAAAACAACGTTCATAATACTCTTCTGTGGTGGAGATCTCAACTAACATACCATATTTCATGGAGATCCATAGATATTTTGGCCTAACAAATTTCTTACTTGGAAATCACTATATTGCAATGTTATAATATGACTTTGGGAGGTATTGTAAATAGAGCAGAGAAAACTACTCTGTGATTGTCCTTAAATGACAGATTTTTCTCCATCAACATTCATTCCCACTCCTCATAATATTTCTACAGTGCAGCGAGGGACACAGAAGGAGATGCAATTTCACTTAGCAGGAAGAAATGTCTTCCCACCTGCATAGCATTGCCAAGCTTGGTTTCCAAAGTATAATGCTGACTCTTTAGCCCTGTGCATTTTACTCAAGTTCAAGCAGACCTGGGAGAGCAACGGATGAAAGAAGAGCCAGTCCTCCTGAATCTATCGAGCACGATTGCTACAAGAGGAATTTTTTCTCAGTTCAGTAATAGACAATCCTGTTGCATGAGGCTTTATCATACTTTAACACATGAACACAGCAAAGGAGGCAGTAGAAACATCACAGAGATTTCAGCTGGACACCAATGACAGTGCTTCAGTGAAACACTACTGCCTTTCTCCATAGACAGCATGCTTCTCAATAAAGAAAAACAGATTTAAACATTTCAGAATGTGGTGACCCTTGCCTGAATATATACAGCATACATATTATAAATTTGACCAAACATCTGTAGCTAGGAGATGATAGACCCTACAGATAAGCCCACTATTTTACTAAATGAACACAGTAACAAATTGCATTTTTAACATGAATCTCACCAATAAGCAGGAAAATGGATGGACTTATAATGTATAATATTAAGAGATGTTACACACTCTCAGAAGCTTAAAAAAAAGTCTCCCTCATATGGGGAATCACAGCCTGGTATGTAGGTGTATACATGTAAACAAATGTGCACACCTCACTAAAGAAGATTCTTTATGCAACGGAGGACCATTGATGAAGAAACCTCAAAATTGGACAAAATACAGAGAAAAAACTGTCTCCGGAATGCCCAGCCATAGGGCCCATATTGGAAGGAGGGGGTGAAAAGACTATAAAACAGTGGCTTCTGGGCTTGACAGAACTGATGCAACCATGAACTCACAGCAAATGTGCTTGCCCACACAAGGCCTGCACAACATCAAGCCAGCATTCCACCATGAATGGGAAAGACACATGACTCCTGCCACTAACTAAGGAACTGTTGACAGTTGATAGCTATTAAAGGTAGGAGAAAGAATGAGTTTTCTTTATGGGGTAGCACCTGATAGGTTTTTCCTGCTCCAGTGATGATCCCATATCCATCCATAAACAGGCAGCAGTAATTGAACTTAGCAGGCTTCTTAAAAAGAGAGAAAGAGCTTCAAGGCTGCACCTCCACCTGGGGCAGGTCAGCATGTCTAACTCTCCCACACCCTACAGCTTGCCTGTGCTCCAAGAGGTCTGCCATAGCACACACAGGTGATAACCCTGCCCTAGAACCCACACAAGCTGGGACACCCCCACCCCCACACACACACACACACAGAGCTCAGCAGACATTGTCCCAAGCCACATCATTCATCCAGTCTGCACCTCTACCCAGGGCAAATCAGTGTGATTATCCCTCTCCCACACCCCACAGCCTGCCTATCTCCCAAGAAGTCTGCTGTAACCAGGGACACAGCCTGCCTGACTCTCTGGAGGTTTACCATAACAAAGGACAAAAGTGAGACCCCAACTGTAATACCAGCATTAGCTGGGACACCCACACACATAGAACCCAGGAAACATAAGTTCTATCCCACTCTGCCTGAGGCCCATAAACCTTCCTGTCTGTATCTCCATCTGCAACTGTAGCAGATCCTGCCCCTGGACCCCAAAGCCTGCCTGTCTCCCAGGAGGTCCACCCTAACCAGGGACACAGGAAGTCTGCCCTCACCAGGGACAGATGAGAACTGCTCTAACCAGGGAAACAGGAGGTCCGCTCCAACCAGGGACATAGGAGCACCCCCCTCCCCCAACAAGACAATGCATTGTCTGTGTCCCAGGAGGCCTCCAAGGAGGCTGGATCCAGTTAACATTAGAAATAACCAGATGGTGAAAGGCAAGCACAAATCAAGGAACCGATGCCAATGTAATTTGGCACCATCAGAACCTAGTTCTGCTACCACAGCAAGCCCTGGATAGTCTAACACACCTGAAAGACAAGATGATTCTGATCTAAAATCCCATCTCATGAAGATAATAGAGGCCTTTAAGGAGGATATAAATAACTCCCTTAAAGAAATACAGGAAAATACAATCAGGCAGGTGAAGAAATTGAACAAAATTGTCCAAGACTTAAATATGGAAATAGAAACAAAAAAGAAATCACAAATGGAGGCAACCCTAGAAATGGACATCCCAGGAAAGAGATAAAATTTAAACATTATCTTTCTACTAATCCAGCCCTACAGAGGATCATAGAAGGAAAAGACCGACACGAGGAGGGTAGCTACACTCAAGAAAACACAAAAAATAAATTAATAATCTCACAACAAATCTAAAAGAAAAGAATCACACACACACACAATACTACCTCCAACAATAAAAATAACAGGAAGTAACAATCATTGGTCTTTAATATCTCTCAATATCAATGGAAACAATTTCCCAATAAAAAAGACATAGACTAACAGACTGGATACATAAACAGGATCAAGCATTTTGTTGCATACAAGAAACACACGTTAGTGACAAGGACAGATACTACCTCAGAATAAAAGGCTGAAAAAAAGTTCCCAAGAAACAAGTGGTAGTAGCCATTCTAATATCCAATAAAATAGACTTCCAACCAAAAGTTATCAAAAGAGATGGGTAAGGATACTTCATTTTTAAAAAAAAGGGATACTTCATACTTATCATACTTATCAAAGGAAAAATTCACCAAGATGAAGTTTCAATTCTGAAAAATCAATGCCCCAAATGCTAGGGCACCCACATTCATAAAGCAAACGTTACTAAAGCTCAAAACACACATTGAACATTACACAATAGTACTGGGGGACTTCAACACCCCACCTTCACCAATGGCTAAGTCATGGAAACAGAAATTAAATGGAGACACAGTGAAAGAAACAGAAATCATGAACCAAATGGATTTAACAGAATCTATAAAACATTTCCTCCTAAAGTGAAAGAATATACCTTTTTCTCAGCATGTCATAGAACCTTCTCCAAAACTGACCATTTAATAGGACACAAAACAAGCCTCAACAGAAACAAGTAGATTGAATTAATCCTATGCATTCTCTCAGATAAGAACAGACTAAGGCTGATATTCGATAACAACAAGACAACAGAAAGCCCACATACTGATGGAAACTGAATGACTCTCTACTCGATAATAACTTGGTCAGAAAAGAAATAAAGAAATTAAAGACTTTCTAGAATTCAATGAAAATGAAAGCGCAGCATACCCAGACTTATGGGACACAATGAAAGCAGTGCTAAGAGAAACAGTCATAGCACATAGTGCCTTCATAAAGAAATTGGGAAGACCCAACACTAGCAACTTAACACATCTGAAAGCTCTAGAACAAAAAGAAGCAAACACACCCAAGAGGAGTAGACAGCAGGAAATCATCAAAGGCTGAAACCAATCAATTGGAAACAAAGACCAATACAAAGAATCAAAAAACCAAGAACTGGTTCTTTGAGAAAATCAACTAGATATATAAACCCTTAGCCAAACTAACTAAAGGCCACAGAGACCAAATTAACAAAATCAGAAGTGAAATTGGTATGAAGTTTTCTTTCTATGTTGGGTCTTTGTGTGGTTTATGTATCAGTGTAACTGTGAATGAATTAGGCAGTGTTCCCCTGTTTCAATTTTGTGGATAGGTTGAGGAGTATTGGTATTAACTCTTCTTTGAAGGTCTGGTAGAATTCTGCACTAAAACCAATCATCTGGCCCTGAGCATTTTTTGGTTGGGAGGTTTTTTAATGATTGCTTCGATTTCCATAGGGATTACGAAACTGTTTAAATGGTTTACCTGATCTTGATTTAACTTTGTCTTGATTTAACTTCTGTCTAGAAAATCATCCATTTCATCAAGATTTTCCAGTTTTGTAGTAGGCTTTTGCAGGCATTTGTAGTTAAGTGCTTATGAATAGCGATGCAAAACTAATAAAACTCTTGCAAACCAAATCCAAGAACACATCAAAACCATCATTCACCATGATCATGAAGGCTTCATCCCAGGGATGCAGGGATGGTTCAATATATAAAAATCTATCATTGTAATCCACTATATGAACAAACTCAAAGAAAAAAAATCACATGATCATCTTACTAAATGCTGAAAAGGCCTTCGACAAAATACAACACCCCTTCACGTGGTACACCAGACAGGCTGTATTATCCTTTGGGCATATATCCAAAAGACACTACTATATCACAAGGACATGTGCTCCACTCTGTTCATAGCAGCATTATTTGTAATAACCAGAAGCTGGAAACAACTAGATGTCCCTCAACTAAAGAATGGATACTGAAAATGTGGTTCATTTACACAATGGAATACTACTCATATATTAAAAATGAGGACATATCAGTATTTAGTACATAATAAAGCTTGCTTTAAATTTGGCCCAAAATTGTGGGATTAATTTTTCTCCAGAGAACCTTAATATTAACACCTTTCTTCATTCTAAACCCTTCCATATACCCCTCTTTACTTGCAATATGCTTGTATGCAAAATCATGGCCTCTCATCTTATTAATTGCAATATGCTTATATGTATATGTACATATTTATATATTTATATGTGTGTTTGTTTATATGTACAGGTATATACATATATATTCCTAAGTATAACCTGCTAAGTCTGTATATTATTTGTGTATATGTTTTCAGGGCTGACATTTTAGTATTTTTTAGGTCTGAAAGAAACCCCAAGTACTCTAAAACGACAGTCCCACTAAATACAAACTGAGCCCCTGGCCTCGACTCAGAATGACTGCTGGCAGATACTTTCTCATTCCTTGGGAACTTATGAAAGGGTTTCGGTCTGCCAGAAAGAGCTGACTCCCTATCTCCCCTTCCTCTGGCTGAGGAAGCACGAAGCTCCCTGTTGACATTTACCTATGGCCCGTGCCAGCCAAAGCCAGTGCTACTCTCCAGGCTCCTCTCTACTCTCTGGTCCAAGTCCACTCGAGCCTCCTGACTTCCTCACCTCCCCTTTACCCTAAACTTCCAGGCTGCTCTAGTTCATAGCATTCCCTTCCCCAACCCTGCAGGTTTTTCTCTATAACCCAGGATGTTTTCCCATCTCTCACTCTTCTCCCTGATCCTGTGAGAGCTATCCCTCTCTCTCTCTCCCTCTCTTCCTCTCCCCATCCTCCCTCTCTCCCTCTCCCCCTCCCCCCCCTCTCTCTCTCTCTCACACACACACACACACACACACACCACACAAATCTGTAATGAAAACCTTTTCTCCAAACCCATTGATCTTTCGATTCAGCGGCTTCTCTGCCCTTGCTTACAGCACTGGATAACCAACTGCTGTGCTCTTCCCTGAGGAAGACTGGTTTGGGTCCTTGTCTTTTGCCACCACGCAATCAGAAACTATAGTTTTTTTTTTTTAATTCCTAGACCACGAGGTCTGTGCAGGCTAGGGAAGTGTGGCTAACCACACACTGCTGTTCCACCTCCTCCTCTTGCCTTGGCTTAGGTAGCATCTAAGCATGAGCTTAAGAAAAACAACGAGTGCTGAGGCTGGAAGCACAGGTGCCACTGACTGAGTCATGTGGCACACACTGATGGTATGCACTGGAATAGCCTGAGGACCCACTTACAATAAAATTTATTGCATGATACAGTATCTTTAGAAAATTAAGATCTATAAAAATTAATTTCCTGATAATTTTATGCTTTATTGCATAGGATACATAAAGTTCAATCTTTTAAAAATTTTTTTCAATTTGTTGTGTTCTACTTCACTTCCCAGGGAGATCCATCCATCCATCCACCTTAGAGCCCTCCTTGTTATTTAGCCTCTCTGGGTCTGTGGATTGTAGCACGATTATCCTTTACTTTACAGATAAGATTCACTTATAAGTGATTACATACCATGCTTGTCTTTCTGTGTCTGTGTTCTGTCACCGAGGATGTTTTTTTTTTTTTTTTCTAGTTCCATCCACTTGCCAGCAGATTTCATGATGTTATTTTTTTAAACATCTGAGTAATACTCCATTATATAAATGTATTACTCTTTTAACCCTTTCTTTGTTTGGGAAGCATCTAGGTTATTTCTAGCTGTCATGAGTAATGGCACTATGATTTCGGGAGTGTGGGGATGGGAACAGGAGGGATCTGGTGTGGTGGTGGCTGGCAAGAGAGAGACAACTGGAACTAGAGGTGGGCACTTGAGAGGCTGTGGGAAAACCCAGTGCTGTAAAAACATCCAGGATTCTTCTACAAGGGTGACCTAGCTGAGAATGCCATTAATGAAGGTTACAGAGCCTGAACTTCTGTAAGCAGGCAACATTCAGAGGTAAGACTGGGTCACCAACCCAAACACAAAATCTTCACCTACTACATTGCCTGAAATATATGCTGGAGCAATGGAAGTTCAGAACTTGTGGGAGTAGCTAATCAATGACTGGTCTAATTTGAAGTCCACATCATGGAAAGGGAGCCCAGGACACCCCACTAAGAGGACTATGACAACTGGTCATATAACATAGAGCCTAGAGTTCTCCAGAATAATAAGGTATCTAGATAGGCCCTTAATATCTAGCCAACAAGCTTCCCTTCCCAGGTATCCCCTTCTGGGAAAGGTATTTAATTTCTGGTCCACCCTGAGTAAGTTGTATGCATCCTTTTCCACCATTAATAAACAGTTTGGAGAAGTAAGGACTGTTTCCTTCCTCAAAACCCTGTGGGGAGAAGTCTTCATCATACAGAGCAGTGCCTAAGCATCCCACAGAAGTCTTCCTCTGCACACCTGGCACTCACCCTGAGCTAAGCCAGATTCCCCACACCCACCCACCAGACACCCAGGGCTCATCTCATGCCTGTGAGTCCCTCCCCCCACTCTCAACTTCATAAGGTTCCTGGCGGTGTCTGGGTGTCCAGGAGCTTGAGAACTCTGCACCAGTCTGCACCATTTATCACCCAGAGAAACATGGGCTGGGTTTCCTATTTTAGGCTGCATTCTGCCTCCCCTGAACGGGTGTTGGGCATCAGTGAACTTGACACCCAAAACAGGGAGAAAGTAAATACCCAAGTGCCTCTGTGTTTCATCTCCCTGAGCAGCCTCCTGACACTCCAGCAGCAAGGGGAACCACAGAACCACAAGTAATTATGGCTCTGTACTTCTTCCCACAGTCTCTTAGGTATATTCATCTCTCTCTTCATCCTAGAACACTGCTTCCTACGTATTCCTTAGGTTTGCTTTGTTGTGTATAAATTCTAGAAGGCTTTTTTATCATAGAAAGTTTTACTTTCTTCTTAACTATGGTGGATAGTGTTATTGATTATATTAGTCTAGGTTGCCTGTCATGCATGATCTTTTAGGACTTAGAATGCATAAAGGCTCTCCTTGCTTTCAAAGTTTACATTGAGAAGTTATCTGCTATTTTGATGGGTTTTCCTGCATTTGTGACTTGTGGTTTTTGTTTCTTTGTTTCTATTTTAACTTTCAATACACTTTTTGTTCCATATATTTAATATTTTAACTATGATATGCCATGGGGATATTCTTGTCTTGTCTGTATGTTCTGTGTGCTTCTTGCATGTGTACGAATATGCCTTTCCTTAGTCTGGGGGAAGTTTTTGTCTATGAGCTTATTGAAGACTTGATCTATGGCGATGATTTGGGATTCTTCTCCCTCACTTTTGCCTGAGGTTTTTCTGAGGTTTGATCTTTTCATGGTGTCCCACAGTTCCTGTATGTTCCTTTCCTGTGTGTTTTTAAATCTTTACTATTCCTTCTTTGTGTGCTCTAGACTTTATGCTAAAAATGTTTAGCCCTGGTATTTTGTCTTCGGCTAGACTCAGTCTACTTGCAAGGCTTTTCTTTGAGTTTTCAGTTGGGCTATTGGATTTTTCAACTTCAAATTCATTTCAGCCTGAGTTCCCCTCAACCTTTCTTTCTCTTCATTAGTTCCATTTTTGATTCCTGGGCTGTCTTCCTCATTTCCACCATCCTCATGCTTATATTTTCTGGGGCATCACTCAGGCATTTATTCTCTGAAGTTATTTTTTCTGAATTTAATTGATCTGGGATTGTTTTGTGCATGAGTCTTTTTTTAAATGCCTGGGATTCTTTGATGAAGTTTATAATTGTTCTTTTAAATTCTTTATCCTGGATTTATTGAAGTAATTCTCATTAGCTAATGTTTCTGTAGTATTGGTAGATCTTTTTAGTGGAGATGATGGCTTGATCTTTTATAATGTTGGTAGTTTTGCAATTATAACTGGACATGTGGTCTTTTGCTAGTTTTGTCTCTAATATGGACAGAGCAGGTTGTGACAGAAGAGAGGATGTATGAGCAAGTTGGTCCTAGAAGTTGAAAATGTCGTAAGTGGAATGAACTCAAGTAGACAGAAGAGACTGGTCTATGTACAGGATGTACATCATGTTTTGAAATATGAAGAATGGGCATTCTCTGAAAAACATCCTCTAGCATTACCAAACTGAAGGACATGTCTTACCATGGCCATTGTTTGAGTTGGTGTTAATGAAGGCAGGATTGAATTGAGGAAATAAAGGTACTAACAATACAGAATTCTTTCCAATAATTTGAAAATAATACAGAAATGATTCTCAAAGCCATCTTGGTCTAAAAAGCACTGTTAAAAAATAGAATAATTTTCCTTATAATCGCGTTACTAGATTATTATGAACAATAAATAATAATGTTTCAGAAAAGTAAGCCTTCAAGTGCAGTTTTCTTGCACGACCCCCCAGCACTAGAATCCTGTTGCTCCCTATCCTAGCTGTATCTTTGTGATTCAGATACGGTAAGTTCTGTAGACCTATGTATGTGAACAGAGAATGAAACTGAGAAGAATCTGTCTTCTGGCTTAAACAGAGGTTTATTGTCCATGATACCACTTGGAAGGAGGCTCAGAATGCAGGGGAATGACTGGTTTACAGAGAACAGATGACAAGGATGCTTCTGTCCTTATTCTAAAGACCACAGCTTCGATGCAGATGTCTAAGAAGGCACAGTGATCTTCAAGCTTAGATGGAGCGCTGTATAGAGAGCATTCTTCCTTTGATATTGTGGATATAAGACTTTCTGTTTTGTTTTATGTTTTGGTGTGTGTAGGGAGGGGGGAGAGGGAGAGAGAGAGAGAGAGAGAGAGAGAGGGAGAGAGAGAGAGAGAGAATATGTGTGGTTTTATTTTGTTGTTGTTTTGTTTTATATTTTTGTTGTTTTGTTTTGTTTTGCTTTGCTTTGCTTTAGCATCAGTAGGATATAAGCTGAAGAGGAATCTGGCCATTTCCCAAGGTCTTGCCTAAACCAATGTATTTCTGGGTAACTACAGTGGAGGTCAGTACCAACTCTTTCCTGGAATTTCAGGGTATCGGGACTCAATTTCCTGTGTCTTTTCCTTGCAACACTGGTTAGGAAAATAAGGTGAAAAAAATTTCAAATTTAGAAGAATTACATTAGGATGACACAGAAGCACCTCACCCACCCTTGAGGTCTAGGAAGCAGCTCTGAGTTTTGTGTCAGGGCTGCAGGTGCCCGCCACACACTGTGCATCAGTAGCACAGAAGTACACAGCGGTGTCTTCACACCGAGTAGCAGTGATGGACAAGGAGCTGCTCTGGCTGGAGGTGTCAAGGGTGGCTCTGAGTCTTCCATTGCGCTTCTCTCTCTCATTTGAACGTATTAAGATTAGCTGGGCAGGGCCTTCGCCTGACTTCTGTCTGTACCACTGTAGGGCAGTTATGGATGTCTTGTAACTACAATTCACCGTGACACTTTCACCCTCGTGGACGCTCAGGGCCCACAGATTCTCTTCTGCTAGTTGACTATTCACCCCTACATAAAAACACAGGCCAGAGAACAGAATCAGTAGTTAGATTTTCAAACTGTAAATTTCTAGAACACTAAAAAGGCTTTACCTCACATCTATGTGGGTTATGAAGTTTATATTGTCCCTGTTCCCTTCACTGTAAACCCAAACTCACTTGTCAGTTGCAGCCACAGTGACACCATCAACAACCCTAGGAGGCTGTGCATTCTTCCCTATGAAGATCAGATCGCAAGAGATACAGCTCCAGGCCTGTTCAAGGTGGTTGGTTTCTGAGCATTTGAAGAATCTCAGAAGCAAGGTCAGACACCACCCTCTCCACCCCCTCTCCCCTTCTCTCTCCAACCATCTCTCCTCCTCCCTCCTCTCTTCCATCTCTCTGATTTCAAACCAAGGAAGGCTTGTAATTACCTTCTGAGTCTGAGTCAAGATCTGAGGAAGAGGAACCCTGACATCTGCTGGTGGCCCCATCTTCTTGCTAAGAAGGCATAGCTTGCAGTGGTGAGCAGTGTGCACCACTGGAACGCAATGCTGTTGTAGTCTCTTCCCTTACTGAACTCTTGTTAGATTTCTGAAGCAGTGGAGGGAGACAGAAGGCAGAAAAAGACACTAGGGGCTGATGTCAACAGACTGGACTGTTTATTCCAAAACAGTAAAGGACAGTCTCCCATAGAAAATTGTGGGTGTGGGGAAAGGCTGGCAGTGACTCCTTATAAGGGTGGAGTGAGGGAATTGTTTGCATCCATAAGGGCCTAGAAGAGTTCTGAGTCTTTCTTTCCCTGCCTTTCCAGGAATCAGCCAAGGGGTTCCAGGTCAGTTGTGGGTGCTAGAGAAACTAGCATTATGCAGCTGGAGGGTGATAGGGCAACCCCCACTCCGAATGACTTTCTTCCTCTCTGTGATGACCAATGGTCAAGCAAGGCCATTAGTTAAAAAAAAAAATCCTGACCTGTGACTTAGGAGTTTATCAACTCTGGTTCCAGTTTAAAGTGAAACAGACGTGTGAGTCAGGTCAGAATTCACGAGAGATCTGGAGTGCAGTGTTTACAAAACGCCTTTAAGAAGTGTAGCTGAAGTTCTTGCAATTATCACAGTCTCTGCACACGTGTGTGTGCTCTTCTTCTGGAAATGTCGTGTCCAGTGCTGGAATGAGGTTGTCATTAAGTCAGGGTTGTTAGTGAGCAGCAGACATGGGATCCGGCCATACTGGCCTGAAAGGAAAACCAGTGAAGACTGGGTCTGCTTCAGAATCCCACATAAGGACAGAAGACCAGCATAGAAAACTACAGGATAAGGACAGAGGTGCCTAACTCTGCAGTCACTCCTCTGAGTGTCCACAGTCCCTCTGAGCTCCACACTGTGTGGAAGGTGCCTGTAAGGTTTCTCATACAGACACAAACACCAGTGCAGCTTCACCTTGCTGCAATTTCCACTGCTTCTACAAATGAAATCTTTCTCCTCCTCTTCCTCCTCCTCCTGCTCCTCCTTCTCCTCCTCCTTTCCCTCCTCCTCCTCTTCTTCTTCCTCCTCCTTTTTCTCTTCCTCCTTTTTCTTCTCATCTTCCTCCTCCTCCTCTTCATGCTCCTCCTCCTCTTCTTCCTCACTCAAAATCTGAAAGAACTCCATCTGAATACATGGCTAAGCCATGTGCCAGTGTCATTAGCATCAATTGCTACTACTGCCTTGTGGAGCTAGAAAAGGATCTCGGAACAAAGGAAATCTGCTAACACTTTAACCTTCTGTTTCCAGTTCCTCATGACTGTGAGAAAATAAGTATTTCTTGTATACTCCACTCTGACAGTTATATGTTGTTATGGCAGGAGTGGAGGGGAAGGGCAAACGGAGAAATCTGGTCAAGTTGTATGACGTTTCAGTTACATGAGATGACTAAGTCCAGATAGCTCTTCCTAGTGTTCACCCTATAATTAACAATACTTTAATTGCAATTTTTAAAAAAAATGTACATATAATGCTAAATGTCATTACTGCAGTTAGGAAAGTCTTATCTCTGAAAAATGTAAACCTAACGTAAAGGACAAAAATGGTATAAAGAAGGAACAAAGTTTTCAAAAAGGCACCAGAGTGAAAGGAGAGGCAGTGTATCATGAAGAAAGTGGAGCATTGCAGTAGCCAGGAAACTGGAGAGCGTGAGTCTTTGATGCAACTGAGAGGAAAGGGCCAGGATGAATATTACACAGAATTCAGATGCACTGGACACTTTTTATTCAGTTCAATACATGTTTATTGAGTGACCACAACAGTATTTTCCAGACTGGTCTCATACTTCCGGGCTGGAGTAAGCCTCCTTATCTACTTCAGAAGTAACTGAGACATTACAATGCTATTTATGGTATAATTTATTGCTCTAGACACTATGACAAGGATGGAAGGATTCCATATAAATAAGGGATTTGGGGGATTGTAAATATATTTTAGAATGGAATTATTTATTTCTTAATTTTTGCCAAATTGAATTATAAAATATCTTATGTGTAAATGCTTGAATTCTAAATGTGAAGCTGCCCATAATAATATTTTTTAAAACAGGATCATATCAGATAATACAATCACACAAATTTTGAGTGATCTAAGAAAACCACAGTTGTGAAAAAGAAAATACTTTTCTAAAATAAACAGAAAAATATTCTGAGGCGCTGCAATACCAGACTGAAGCTGAAGGTGTCTCCGACAGACACCTGCTGGGCAATCTGGAAACTGTGCTGCTGCCTTCAGAGGATATCTGCCAAGGGAGTCAGTTTCTGCACTTCCTATTACTGGTTTAGAAATGCAGACCCTTATGTTTTCTAAATTGCTTATTGACTATGCTGTGAATATTTCACAATTTAAAACATGCAGAATGGTATGCCTGCAGAATAAAAGACAGCTGAAATTAAGTTCTTTTTCAATAAAAAAGGATTTCAAATGATTTTTTTTAATCGTGGGAAAGGTAATTAGTGTGATAGTTTTGTTTAATAGCTCAAACCTACCCTACACCTAACACCTACTGAACTTGGACTGTGCTCTGGGAAGGAACTCCAGCTCGCACGGTATGGGCAAGCATAACCCCCAGTGTGCCCTGCCCTCCAGTGTGGAATGTATCAATCACACCATGGACTCTGTCTCCAGCAGCCCCCGAAGGCCCCCTTTCAGAGACAGCTTCAGTACAGTGGGCTTCTCACTGCCAGCCCCACCCTCGCCTTCGCCAGCGGGCCCTGAGGACAACTCAGGGTAGATGACCAGGAATGTGGCTGTCAGGAAGCCCAGGAAAGAGTCCACAGAAGCCACTATGGGAATGATAACGATACTATTCACAGCGTCGACCACGCCCCCAAGGGCAGATGCAACCAGGATCTGGGAGATGTAGACCTGACAGGAGAGGATAGCGTAGTCAATGCCAAATCCACGCTTGGAATTCACCGGACTGTGGTGGACATACTCCTTGATGTCAGGGTAGTGCCCTAGGAGGGCATAGGGGCAGTAGGAGATGCTCATGGAGACAACGCCCATGGTGCTGATGGTGACCATGGCCACATAGACGTTGGGAAACATGGCCATCACAGCGGTGCCCACGGAGAAGCCCAGTGTCCCCAACATGTAGATGATCCTGTTGCTCAGGTCATAGTTGTCCAGGTACTTCTGTAGCAAGGCTGAGCATATAACACCAGTAGCAGCGTAGATGACCAGGCCCCAGCAGCCCATCTTCACGCCAGCATTGTAGGCATGCCACTTGGTGGAGTTGGAGGGGGCCTGCAGGTTCCCTTTGAAAATAACCTGGCCCGTGAAGTCAGTATAGAAGACAGACTCTGTGATGACAGAGAACCAAGTGAGAAGGTGGCAGAGGCAGAGCCATGCTCTTGTTGCCTCGGTTGGTGTTTTTACATCAAGTACTTTAAAGTGCATGAGAATCATGCTGCAAAATGAGCGTTCTAAAGCAAATATATATACATATATATTTCAAGATGAAACTAAGCAGTTTTTAAATAAATTACTTGAATTTTCTGTGTCTTCAAAAAAATTTTGAGTCATAACTTTATAATTGTCTGTATTTTCATAAATCTATATTAGTGTATAATATACATTAAGTTACATATGTGTATAAAATCTATGAAATGTTGTTGATGTTAAATGTCTCAGAGTAAACAGAAATACTCAACTTGGGAAAACCCTATGAAAATGAGTGGAATATTTGATACTTGAATTGTTGTGCTGGGTCTCTTATGCTACTAACTTGCATAATGTGTTCCAAATAGTTCAAGTGTGATAATACATAAGAAATTATTTTAAATTTTTTGTTAAAAATTTTTTTGACCTAAATGTAGTCTCATTTGGAGAAAGTTATATGGGATGCCAAAGATATTATGTACTTTGTGGCCATCCAGTAAAATATTCTACAGATATCCTTAGGCTATTTATTCTATGTGAAGTTTATCTTTAAGATTCCATGACTATCTTTTTGTGTGGATGATTTACCCATTAATCATAATAAGAGTGAAGTCACCCACTATTATACACATTGTTACACCTGGGCCAGTCTGATTCTTTATGTCTAATACACTTGGCTTTACAGAACTGAATGCACTGATAATTGGCACATATATTTTTACAATTGCTCTATGTTCTTGCTGGACTGTTCCCTTTGTCCATGTGCCTTGTATTTTCTGATTGGTTGGGGCTTAAAATCTGATTTGTCAGATATGAATAGAGCTGACTCTGCTTGCTTTTGAGCTTCACCTTCTAAGAAAAATATTTTCCATCCTTTCACTTTCAGTATGTGCATACCTTTGCTAGTGAGGTGAGTATCTTACAGGTAATATCCTGCTGAGTATTTATTTCGTATGAACAACAGTCTTTTAATTGATAAGTAAGACCATTTATACTTGGAGTTACTATAAAGTTATGTCATTTTTAAATCATTTCCCTTAATTTTATTCTTCACCCTTTGCTCATCTTAAAGCTTATTGGTTTACTGAGATAATGTTTGACTGCTCATGAGTTTATGTATTCTCTCCAGACATCTCAGGGCTGTTGAGTCTTCCTCACCTATATTCAATGTTCCCTTAGAATCTCTGTGATGGAGTCCATCCATGCTCCAGAATTCTCTGAAAGATCAAGCTGAATCAAGTCAACAGCTGTACCACTTCAAGCACAGCCTTTTCGGTCCCAACCTGTTTTTCTCAAATATTCATGGGCAAAAGAATCCCAAGTTCAGATTTTGCTTCTCAGGAAATCAATCTAAGGCAATGTGTTATTTCTTTTAATACTGAAACAAATATTGAAATATTTATCATACTAAATCATATAGCAAATGACCCTAAATTAGTTTCTTTTCTGTTACTTTGATAAAATACTGAGTCCAAAAAGAAACTTATGGAAGACTGTAATTTGGCTTAGGTTCCAGAAGGATAGCAGTCCGTCTTAGTAGGAGGAACACATGACAGCAAGCAGTAGTCATGGTAGCTAGAGCACAAAGTTCAGCAATCACATCTTTAACCACACGCATAAATGTAGAGAGTAAACTTGAAGTGGAGTGATGGGACTCTCAAAGTCCAGCCCCAATGACTAACTTCCTTCAGCAAGGTCTCCTCTCTTGCATGTCCCTGAAATCTGTGCTACCAACTGGGAAGTAAGTGGTCAATATGTGAGAATATGAAAAACATTCTCACTCTAACCACCACAGACCTCTTAATAACATAATCAATATTCAAATCGGAACATTATCCTGGATTCTTGCCAAAATGGCATAAAGCCAGAAAACATAAAATAAGAAGCTGAACAAATTTTTAAGTATTTTTATTCTACAGCAACTTTTTAATCTCCCTCAGTGCCATTTCATGTATGTCCATATTCCTCCTAAGCTCCTCTCCAGACTTCATGCCACTTTTTTCTATAACCCACTATGTCCATAGTATATTACCCATATCTCCATTATGAGGACATACACTGAAGCATGGAAAACTTAACAGTGACCATACTGTGAATTAAAGATGATTATCCCATGAATTTGAAGGAATAAATGGCTCAATGGTTAAGATACTAGCAGCTCTTTCTGAGGACCTGTGGTAGATTTCCAGCACCCACATGGCAGCTCACAGCTATCTGTAACCTTGGTTCCAGGTGACCTGATACCCACCCACATATATACATACATGCAGGAAAAGCACCAATGTACATAAAATTTATTTTAGAGAGAGAGAGAGAGAGAGAGAGAGAGAGAGAGAGAGAGAGAGAAAGAATGATTATCTATTTCTTTGTATCAATCTCCCATAGTAAAATATGATGTCTTGTAGCTATATGCTTTGGAGTGTTTCAAATTGTTCTTCCATGGTTTGGAAATATGGATAGAAAATCCTGATTATGTTATTCATTTAATAATTATTATCCATTTAGTAAGTGTGACTTTGAACAAACACAAACAAAATATCCAATCCTTCCTCTACAGGTTTTTTTGAAACCAATGTACTACATAAACAGTGTCTTGAGTGACTAAAAAGAAAGTAGTACATGACTAACTCTAAAGGAGATCTGTTACCATATGATAACATTTCCGTGTATTGATGCATGATTAAAAACCAGAACTAGTGAATTGACTTGTGGTAAAGCCACAGTGAGCACTAGGATGAATATGCTAAGTGAGGAAAACTTACAGCACTTCAATTAAAAAAAGCAATAAATGGAGATACTTATGGTGGCAGAAACCTGTAATTCCAGAAAACAGGCTGGTAAAACAGGGGAAATCAAGAGTTTTAAGCTAGCATAGGCTCTACAACAAAATCCTGTTTCAAAAATAAATTAATTAATAAAAATAAATACAGAAAGACACTGTATGAGACAGTTAAGTGAGCAAAGAGACAAACTACAAATGAGAGAAAATTTTTGCCAGCTACTTATCTGGCAGAGGATGAAACAACACATATACACAAATACACATACACACATACTGCTTATTATTGTTAAACAATGAAAACAATTTAAGAATGGGCTTTGGAATAGATCATAGCACTGAGCATTCTTAGGCTCCACGGAACTGGAAATTAAACTAATATGAGATTTTTGTCACATCCCACTCAGATTAGCTATTATCACGAAATCAAATGATGACAAGTGCTGGTGAGGATGTTGGGAAATAAGAAGCCTTCGTTCATCATTGCTGGAAGCATAAACTGATGTAACAGTTATGGTAATCAGTGGAAAATGGTCTCACAAGCCTAAAAGATGAAGTGTCATGTGGTCCAGCTATGTAATTCCTAGGTACTTATCAGAAGGCCTCTATGTCCTACTACAGAAATATTTTTTGCTCAGCCTTGGTTATTGTTGCTCTATTCAAAATTGCTAGGGAGTGAACATAGCCTAGATGTTCATCAACAAAAGAATGGATAAGGAGAGTTTGGTGGGGATCTCTCTCAACAGAGAGATGACAGACAGGCAGGCGGATGGATGAATATTATTCAAGAGTAAAGAAAATAAGACCTACCATTTGCCTGAAAATGGACACAATTGGAAAATACTGTGATAAGTGCGTTATCTGGACTCTGAGAGAATAGCACATGCAAATCTTAGCTTCTAGGTTTTTATATGTATTCATGTGATTATGAGTGTGTGTGTGAGTGTGTGTGAGTGTGTGTGTGTGTGTGTGTGTGTGTGTGTGTGTGTGTAGATACCAGAACATTAGAAAACTCCCAATGAGAGGGAAAAGGAAGCAATAAGGAAGATGAACGAGAAGGGAACAGAACACATTATACAGAAGTGGAGGAGGAGATACTGGGCACAAGAAGCCTTAGGTGGGTATGAGAAATAGGGAGGTAATGGATAGAAACTTCAGGACCGGTTGACCAAAAGTAACTATGCCTAGAACTGCCATAGAGAACCTGCTACATTATAAGCTACTTTTAGAAAATTAGTAAACTATTTGTATTAATTTCTTTTTAATCAATGAAGGCTAAGTGCTGTAGAGTTGATGGTTGTCTTTATGGCATGTGGTGAGTCTTGTGGCCCTGTGCTTGTCTTACTCCTCAACAAGATATACACATTGAGAGTGTATAATTGTTCTATAATTGTTCTATAACATGTTCAGCATGTGAGAAAAGTGGAAAATATTCCATCAAACCAGTAGTTTGCCTTTTCCCTGAGGATGACTTATTATTAAGATGTTAAAGTATTTTAACAATCAAGTCTTTTTTTTTACCACTCCAGCACATAAATCACATTGCACACAGAATAGAAACAGAATTGCTTCACTGTATAGACTGTGCTCTCTGTCAGGCCTTAATGGGGCACAGTAGGTTTGGGTGCAGCCTGCAGGTGCCTGGAGAGCACTGTGTGCTCACTAGCTGCACAGAAGTAGAGAGCGGAGTCACTGGGCTGGGAGTCTCTGATGTGCAGGGAAACATGCAGGCTGGCCTTATTGAGGTGAGCTGTGAATCTGCCTTCTTTCTTGTCACCATCAGAGAAGATGGACATCAGTGCCTTGGGGCCTTCTCCAGAATGCTGTCTGTACCACCAGAAGTACTGAAAATTACGATCACTTGAAGTGCAGTTGAGAGAGGCCATGCCTCCCTCTGGGACACTGAGGGATTCTGGGCTCTGCTGCACCTTCTGCTGGCTCCTCACGCCTGTACAGAAAAACAAAGGTCAGACAATCAAGACTGGATGCGTATGGATGCTAACATTCCAGAATGGCATTTCCATGGGTCTCCCACCCCTAACTAGGGATTAAGAACATCTGTGTTTGTACCATTAGCCTGGAGCAGACAATAACTTTACATATCACACCTGGATCCCAAAGGAATTCCCAAACTTACAGTTTAACTGGAGCCACAGGACCACTAGTAAAACACTCAAGGATTTCATTCTCTCCTCTTCCCTCTTCGCTGTGGATTTAGATTCTCAATCCTAAACTCATATAGTTGTGTTCATAAGTTTTCACATCTCCTATAGGAAACATAAAAAGCAGCTTTGCTAGCAATCACAACAGTGACTCTTCACCATCTAAACAGCAGCAAGCCTTTCCTCCAGCTCTCTGTCTACTCCCCCCTCCTCTTCCTGCCCAGCCCTCTTTCACCCTTTCCTCCTACTTGAGAAGCTTACTCAAGATCCCTATAAAACACTGCCACCTTGTGGGCTCATGATAGTAATCAAAAGAAAGAGTCAAACTGCAAATTCTTCTAATGTAACTACTAACACAATGAAAATCCCTAACCAGTTCAGCTGGAGTATTAAAGAGATATTTGCCCCAAGTCAGGGTTGGGAATGAGGTAAGTTCAGTAGATATTGTCTCTGTTCTCAGTAATAATAAGTATTGCACATAGGCAGCCACCTACTCTGAAAAATCACTATGAAGCATCAGCCATGGAAATCTAAGTGAAGATCTTACCTACAGCACAATTCTAGCCCTTGTCCCTTCCATTCAAAGTCCATCTTCAAGGCTTACAGATGGCTGGGCAGACTGCTTATCTGGACCAGAGCCTAGAAAGGCCTGGGATTCTTCATTCCATTTGGAACCAAGAGCACACTTGTGTTTAAACAACTTTACTTGGGTTGGAGCAGGATAGATGCTGAGCACCTAAACTCTAAATAAGACCTAGGCAACTTGTTCATTTGTCTAATTTTTTATTCTCTTTTCTTGAATGAAGAATTGTTGAGTAAAGATTGATCTTTGAAAGTTCTAGATCTGGTGTCTCTCGCCCTCCCTCTTTCTGACTCCCTCTCCCTCCCCTCTTTCCTTCTCTCTCTTCTTCCCTAACCCTTTCACTTTATCTCACTATCCATTTCCAACATAGTCATCAAGCCATATGTATCAAGGGAATATCTACGCCAGAGCTGAAGTGGGTCCACAAAGAAACAAGTCAACAAACAACTGACGCGCAGGAGTCTGTGAAACATCCATATCCAGGACAGTAAAGATTGTGGAGGCAAGCGAGCAATTTGGATCAATACAACAAGTAGCAGCTATTGGTTCATCACTTTGGTAAGCTGGCATTGAGTTGATTATTTTTTTAAGCATATGTAACTACAAGGCAATTTGATGAAAGATTTACTGGTGGTAATAAACTCAATCCTGCATACAAAATAAAACATATATAATTCTCACTGAGGCACAAAGTAAGGTAAATAAAGATTGAATACGACAACATTGAAACTCTTGGTAAAGTACCTGGTATACCTTCTATAATGATGTAGTCAGTAGAATGACAGAAAAATAAGCTTATAATAAAGGTGTGGGCTTAGGAAAGGGATTGGTATGGTCTCTGACTACACAGGTAGTACAAAGGTCACCAGGAAATGAATCACTTCTGTCCCCAGACCTCTAGACAAGTAACAGATTTTTACATTCCTTCTTTTGAATGAACAACCTGGTGTATTTCACATTCCAGGTTCCTCTGGTGATATCTGTGGGCACAAGGACCTCTATGCCTCCTAAACTGTCCTATGTTAGGTTTTGAGATCTTGCAGAAACTGGAGACTGAAGAGTTAAGCATCCACAAAATACAGTTTGATCAGACCCTTCCTTCAACATCAACAAGTACAAAGGGAACAGACTGAGGGAAAGATGCTCATACTCAGACTGTTTTATGCAACAGTACATTATCCATGACAATAATAACACTATTCATTTCTCAGTAAATATGAAACCTAAAGAAGTAGATAGTCATAGTGGCACATGCTTAAAATCCCAGAGGGGACTCTGGTTTGGGAGGCTGAAGCAAGAGGATGTGAGTTTAAGTCCTGTCTGTGACATACAGGGGAGACATGTCTCAATAAATCTGTAAGAATGAGATGAAAACAACAAGCACTATGGCTTTGGGAAATGGCCAAAAGAAGTATGAAAGTAAATGAAGCAGTCTTTGTGAGATACACACCTCCATGTAAAAGACTCATAATAAAATGTATATAATTAGAAAAGCAGTTTTCCTGGAAGAGCTGTGGAATGGCCAGTTAGAGACACACAGCACTTTCCTGCATCACTGTGAACCTGAAGCAAAGCATCAAGTGTGTGGCTGCCAGGGGAGGGGAGGAATATCCAAAGAAAGGGAGTTATAAAGTAAACAGCAGAGCTAGATGAAACCTCCAATTGCTAAACTGGAATGTTCTAAAAGAAACTAAGGATCCTAACATTGGGTGCTGAAAACAAGATAGGGGAGAGGAGATGCCCCTTGGTTGGGCTTTAAGCAACAGAGAAAATAAAAGTCTGGATAAGATTCAGAGACGTACAATCTGACACTCTGCAAAGACATAATTTAAGATAAAAGATCTTTGATCCTCACAGCAAGTAGAAACTGGAGAATGGGGCCTCTCCATTTACTAGCTTGTTCATTGGGGCCATGGTGGGGAAACTTCTTTAGAAAACTCTTATTCTTGATGCCCAAACTCAACAATCAGTTCAATCATTATACAGCAGCACAGCCTACCAAGTATGCCTGACAATTCCTGCACCCTTCCCTACCTGGGGACCTACCCCTTATCCACAACCAGGGACCTATCATAGACTGCTGAGTCCTACTTGTGTCTTGCCCAACCTCTGGGTTTGTCAAAGTGACACTTGTCCTGTGTACCATCTCAGCCTAAGCTATCATCACAATATAAACAACCAATTAAAGAAGTTTACATGCCCAAGTTTAATCACAAAAAAACACAAACAATATGAAAGGTCAAGATAGTATGTTCCACATCCCACAAACCCAGAATTACCTCAATGAACCTCATACCATAGAACTAAAAAGGGTTCTTTACATAGAAAGAACCATCACAAAATTCACTAAACAATCCAAGGAGTTTAAAGATAAAACAAGGTCACAGCTCCATGAAGAAACGTTCAAAGTCCTTAGTCATCAGGAAAATGCAAATCTAAACGACCCTGAGATTCTACCTTACACCAATCACAATGGCTAAGTTAAAAAATTCAGGTGACAGCACATGTTGGCATGGATGTGGAAAGAGAGAAACACTCCTCCATTTCTAGGGGAATTGTAAACTGGTAAACTGTAAGCCACTCTGAAAACCAATCTGGAAGTTCCTCTGAAAATTGGAGATAATTCTACCCGAAGATCCAGTTATACCACTCTTTGGCTTATATCCAAAAGATGCCTCACCATACCACAGAGGCAGGTGCTCCACTATGTTCATAACAGCCTTATCTGTGAATAACCAGAAGCTGGAAACAACCCAGATGTCCTACAATGGAAGAGTAGATACAGAAAATGTGGTTCATTTATACAATAGAATACTATTCAGCTATTAAGAATGAGGGCATCATGAGTTTTGCAGGCAAATAGATGGAACTAGAAAATGTCATCCTGAGTGAGATAACTCAAACCCAAAAGGATTTGCAGAGTATGTACTCACTAATAAGTAGATATTAGCCAAAAAGTACAAAATACCAAGAATACACTCCACAGAACCCCCCTAAAAAAGGTTTACAAGCAATGGGGTCTCATAAAATTACAGATGCAGATACTTATACCCAACCAATGAACTGAAGTGGGGGACCCCTGTGGACCATTAGGGAAAGGCTGTAAAAAGCTGAAAAAGAGGGTGACCCCATAGGAAGACCTGCAGTCTCAATTAATCCAGACCCCTGAGATTTCTCAGACAGAGCCACAAAACAGACAGTATACATGAGCCAGTCCAAGCACACCAGACCCACCCCACCCTCACGTACATACAGCAAAGGACTGCCTGATCTGGCCTCAGTGGGAGACGTGGTGCCTAACAGTGGAAAATTGAGGCCCCAGGAATTTAGGGAGGCCAGGCAATAAGAAACTGTGGAAGGGTGAGCGGGGAGGGGGTTCAAAGAAAAGATTGTGAAAAAAATTAATAAAGAAAGAAAGAAAAAGAAAATTATCTTAAATGAAATAAGTGTTTGCGTGATCCTGAAGAAAACAAAATATAAGACTAAATGAAACAATGAAAACAATCCAGGATTTGAAAACTGAATTCAATAGAGAGATAGAAATATTGAAGAGAATTCAAGCTGAAATGAAGATGGAATTAAAAATCTTAAAGCATCACTGAGAAAACTCAGGAAGAAGCCTTACAAATAGGACAGCTCAACAAAAGCTAGAATATCAGGGCTCAAAGGTAAAGCAATTTTTTTCAAATGTTCAAAAGGAACCTGCCTGAACTGTAGAGTGCCATAAAAAGACTGAGAAAGCTTGAGAGAAGGCTTGACAGTTAAAAGTGTCAGCTGCTCTCCAGAAGACCTGGATTCAATTCCTAGCACTAATATGATGGCTCAGAGCCAGCTGGAACTCATTTTTAGGGAATCTGACATCCTCTTCCAGCCTCTTGAGGTACCTGGAACATGTGCTGTACAGACACTCATGTAGGTAAAACACACATACACACAAAAACTAATAATAACAATGACAATGATGATGACAATGATAAGGATGATGATGATAAACTTTGAAAAGCCATATCTTCAAATTATAGGCATAAATGGAGAAGAATTCCAGGTTAATGGCATAGAATGCATCTTCAAAAAGATCATAAAAGAAAACATCTTATACTAAGAAAAAACACACCCATATAGACAAAAAAAAACCACATAAACAAGACAATAAAAGAAATCCCCACAGAATACCTTAGTTAAAACACTAAGCATAAAGAACAAAAGAAGAGTATTGAAGGCTGCAAGAAAAAAAGAGTTTTATATACAGCAAAGCCCATCAGAACAACACATGATTTCTCAATGGAAACACTAAAAGCTATCAGAGACTGGAGAAATGTATGTCAAGTTCCAAAAGAGTATACATGCCAACCTAAACTGCAATACCCTGAAAGAGTATCTGCTATGCTTGAAGGAGAAAAGGAGATCTAGGATATAAACATGCTAAAATAACTCATGCCCATGAGACCACTCAGAGAGAAAATACTAGACAGAATACTAAATGCTGAAGAGGTGGATAAATGTGGCTGAGAAACTATAGACAGACAACAAATGCAGTGATAATTACTGAAGCACAAAGAATGACTAAGAATATAAGCAGTAAAAATACAATAAAATGACTGAACTCAATACACACCTTTCAATAATAACCCAGACCCAGAAAGACAAATGTCTCATGTTCTCTCTCATCTGTCGTTCCGAGTTCAAAATCTTCAGATGTGAGTTATAAACTGAAGTAACTACACATACCAGCCAAGTAAAAAGAAACCAAGTAAGAGGAGCTCCAGAGAGGGGAATAGCAGGAAATAAAGGATATGAAGGAGAAAGAAGATGGAAAAGATGAGGCAGAGGGAGTTTTAATTTGGGGATAGGGGGAAGTAAGGGAAATGAATACAGAAGCATAGGGAGGGAGGAGAAACAGAATAAATGATGTTTGATAAACTCTCAAGGAACTGTATTATTTCATGTTCACCTAAAACTGCACACACACACACACACACACACACACACAAACACACACACACCTTTTAAAAAGTTGTGCCACTTCAGCTGATAGTCCTCCCTAAAGAGCCATAAACTATGTATCTAACAAAAAAAGAACAAAAACAAAAAACAAACAAACAAACAAAAAAAAACCATTTGAGTTAAAGATTGCTGGCTACTCCCTTGGATGTTCATTTTGTTCTAGAACTTTTATGTGTGCTGTTAAGTTGCTAGTATAAGGTCTCTCCATTTTTCCTTATATACAGACTTAAAGCTATGAACATGCTCTTAGAACCACCTTCACTATGTCCAATCAGTATGTGAATGTTGTGTTTTCATTTCCTTCAACTGCAAAAATGCAGAAAGTTTTTTTTTTATTCTTTTCTAATCTCTATATTGACCAGTTTTTCATGTAGCAATGAGTTCCTCAGTTCTCATGAGTTTGCAAGCTTCCTGCTCTTTCTGTTGATGGTGGTATTCCTGGTGGTTAAATATTATGGTGGGTGTTGTTTTGGGTTTCTTATATATGTTGAGATTTGGTTTGTGTCTGAGTATATGGTCAACTTTGCAGAAAGTTCCTTGAGGTTTTGACAAGAAGATATATTCTGTGTTTGAGTGAAATTTTCCCTTAGTTATCTGTTATAGTTACATTAGGTTTATGACGTAAGTTAACTCCAACATTTCTGTAGTTTTTGCCCCTATGACTTGTCTGTTGGTGAAAGTAGAGCACTGAAGTCACCCACTATCAGTTTGTGATGGTCCATATGTGATTTAAGCTGTAGTAGCATTTCTCTTATAAACTTGGGTACCCTCAATTTTGGTGCATAGGTGCAAAGAATTGTAATGTCCTCTTGTTGGAATTTTCTTTTGATGAGTATAAGGTTCCTTCCCTATTTCTTTTGAATAGTTTTGGTTTGAGGTCTATTTAGTCAGATATCAAAATGACTACAACCAGTTTGCTTCTATGTCCATTGCTTGGAATAACTTTTTCAATCCTTTCACCCTGAGGTAATGTCTATCTTTGATGTTAAGGTATGTTAATTGGATGCAGCAGGAAGATGGGTCCTATCTTTTTAACCAATTCTATTAGTCTCATTCTTTTTATTGTGGAAATGAGACCATTTAATTTTTTTTTTGTTTGTTTGTTTTTTTGTTTTTTCGAGACAGGGATTCTCTTGTGTAGCCCTGGCTGTCCTGGAACTCACTTTGTAGACCAGGCTGGCCTCGAACTCAGAAATCTGCCTGCCTCTGCCTCCCGAGTGCTGGGATTAAAGGCGTGTGCCACCACGCCCAGTGACCATTTAATATTAAGAGTTATCAGAGAGCAGTATATGTTGATTCTCAGTATTTGTTATGGTGGTAGGTATATTTTCTTGTGATTTTGTTTGTTTGGTTGTTTGTTTGGTTGGTTTGGTTTATTTTATTTTGTTTGATTTGCTGGCCTGACATTATTTATTCCTTGTTTTACTGGATGAGGTTATCCTTTTCAGGTTGAAGTTTTCCTTCTAGCGCCTTATGGAAAGCTGAAATGGTACATAAATTCTATTTAACTTGGCTTATATTTTGACTCTCTTTCTCCATCTACGAAGACTGAAAGTTTTCTGGATGTGGTAGTCTGGGTGGCATATGTGGTCTCTTAGACTTTGGAATGACAGTCCAAAGCCTTCTGGCTTTTACAGTCTCCACTGAGAAGTCAGGTGTTATTCGAGTAAGTCTGCCTTTATGTTATTTCCTTATATATGACTCATTTTTCTTGTACTTCTTAATATCCATTCCATGTCCTGTAAATAAGTATTCTGATTATCATGTAACATGAGACTTCCTTTTCTAGTCCAGCCTACCTGATGTTATGTATATTCCTTGTGCCTTGATAAGTAACTCTCTTTGTAGGGTTGGGCATTTAAGTTACATGATTTTGTTGAAAACATTTTCTGTGCCTTTGACCTTTCTTCTCCTTCCTTTATTCTTAGTATTCATAGATTTTGTTTTTCAAAGTATTCTAGATTTCCTATATGTCTTATATCTGGATATTTTCAGATTTAACATTTTCTTGGACCAAGTTATCCATATCTTCTAGCATGTCTACAATGGATGTGATTCTTTCTTTCAATCTTGTATGCTCTTTTGGTGAGGTTTACCTCTCAGCTTCCTGTTTACATTTCTAAATTCTTTGTTTCCAGTTTCCCCTCAGGTTTTTTTTTTTAATCAATTCTACTTCCACTTACATATCCTGGACAGTTGTCCTCATTTCATCTCATTGTTTGTTTTTTAAAAGATTTCTTTATGGGGTTTATTCATTTTCTCCTTCAAGATTTCTAACATATTCATAAAGGCTCTTCTGATGTCCTTGTCTTGTGCTTCAACTATACTGCATTTCTCACAGCCAACAAGAGTAACTTTTCTAGGCTTCAGTGGAGACATATTATCCTGACTGTTATTATTGTTTTATGCTAGAATCTGGGCATCTGTGTTTGGGATCACAGTAAGTCTTAGTGTTGATATCTGATCTTGTCTCTGTTGGATGTGTATTCTTGCTTGATTCCTTGGTTTCTGTTGCACCTCTGCTTTTTAAGAGAGTTCAGTTGCTGATGGTTGCCTGGTAAGTAATGCTTTGGACATCCTGCCACGTGTGAATACTAGAGTTCCAGAAATAACATGATTCTTAGTATTGGGTACAGACAGGCATAGAGATAGGCTAGAAGAACAGTGAAGTGAGGGGATCCACAGTAGGTAGGAAATCAGTGTGACATCAAGATGTTCTTAGTCCTCTGGGAATGGGCACAATGAGGGAGGAGAGGCCAAGCAGGTAGTCTGCTAGAAGTCTTGGGATGAGACTAGGGAGTTGGACTTAGAGAAGAGTAGGGACATTGAAAATCTGATGATTGCCTACCTACCTCTGCCTTCCTTTCTACTTCCTTCTCTACCCACATTTCTTTGGTAGAAATCTTGAGATATGAAAGGCTGTAACCTTCTGATAACATGTACTTCCATATTATCAGTTAGAATTATCTAAATGCCACCTTTCCTGGCACATTTGACCCACTATGTCATGCTAGAGTGACATGCAACAATATGAAGATAATGACTTGTACATGGAGATAATGACAACTGACCATGTTATTGTTTCCATGGCTTTCCTGTGAAATCACTGTTACCCTCCATGAGGAGCCACAGATGTGCTAGAGTTTTAGGTTCCCATATGAAAATCCAGCTGTGGTAACATCTTTTTGTAGTTCTGCTCAGTCTATTTGTATGATTTTCTTCAACCAGAGAAATATTGGGGCACACAACAGACTTTATAGAAACCAGGATGATCCAAAGGGAAAACAGGGTGATGCAAAAGTAGATGATCAGCAGTTAGGCTTTCTTTTGCTTCTCAGAGTTTGTGCTCAGCTCCCCCTACAGTTTCTGTCACTGTGTCAACCAGAGCACAGAAGTACACGGCTGAGTCTGACTCCTGCACTGAGGCTTTCTGTAAGTGGAAGGAGGTGGTCCCTTTGTCATATGTAGCTTCAAAGCCTCTGCTGATTCCCTTGTTGTTGGCAGTTGTGACTTTCAGAAGGAGCTGTGGACCTTGTCCAGGATATTGGACATACCAGAAAAGAGTTGGGTACGTTGTGGTAGAATAAGTGCAATTTATAAATAGGAAGTCATCTTCTGAAAGGGTCACTTGACCTTGTTTCTGGGTCACTGAATCTCCGTGGGTCTTTCTCATCCCTGGAGGAAGAAGAGGATATCTGTGTTATAGCAAGGACAAATTTCATAGATTAAATATATTCTAACATCATAGAAGAAAGAGTGGTAAGTCACTTAACTTACCAAGCATGAACAGCAGCATCGCAGTCACTAAAACTGGAGAAGTATTCATGTTCAGTGTAGAGTGATGCTCTCAACTCTTCACAAGAAGAAATGATGGAATGACACAAAATGATGAACCTATGAAGCTTAGAGTTCAAACTGATAATGATCTTGTGTTAGGAAACTCTACCCCCTGGTGGACAGATACTAAACTAGGATCTCTTGCTTACCTCCTACAATCAGAAATGTGTTCTTGTCCTCAAAATCATTTGCAAGGCACTCATCAGATTGAAGCATCGCTTATCAATGTAAAGAATATAAACAATGGCTGTTAACATACTCAATGTTATCATTCTTAGGATTCTATGTGACATGAAACTGTTGTATGGTACAGCAACTGATGGGTTTCCTGTGTTGGAATTTATCACTTAATAAGCAAATGACAAGAAGTGTGTTTTACCAGTTTATTTTCACTGATGTAAGTTTGTAGTAAGATACGATGTGAGTCTGGAGTAATGGTTCAGCACTTGCAAGTTCTTGCTGCTCTTTCCGAGGACCCAGGTTTGATTCTCAGAACCCACATATACTGGTTCAAAACCATCTGCAACTCCAGTCCCAGGAGAAATGACTCCCTCTTCTGACCTCCTTAGCCACCAGGCACACACAGTACACGAATACAAATGCAGGCAAAATACTCATGCACATAAAATTAGATAAATAAATCTTTAAAAATTTCTTAAAGTTATTAAGAAATGGAGTAATTATCAACTGATCCTAAGAATGTAAAATCATTACATTCTATTCCTTTCACCTTCTAGAAGTTTGAAATTATGAGTTGGTACCGCCTATTTAGTTAGGACATCACTGGTGTCTTGAAACAATGTCTATAGAATAACTGTGAAGGACAACCACAACAAAGGAAGCAGTTGTGACTGGCATGCAAGACTCATGTGTTATTTCACTGCATCGAGTACAAGCTATGGCCTTTCTCTTTTCTGTAAATGTCATTGTGACTAGTGGTGCCTGTGAAGAATAAAAATTACTGGCCTCTTGTAAGAACATGAACTTTTTACCTCGGAGCCCACCCCCTCCCATCTAGAGGTTGTTCTCGGAACACTCCTAAACTTTTCACCCCAAAACTCCTCACCCTACCCTCCCTACCCTCCCAACTGAAAACTGTTCCAAGAACATTTTTGAGATAAAGGCCTCCTGAAACAACCTCAAAATGAACCGGGTACATTGCCAAATGATAGGACATGACTCCTTAGTTACGTAGATTCCTTGATAGGACATGACTCCTTAGTTACGTAGATTCCTTTGGCAGAACTCCCTAGTGATGTAAACTTGTACTTTTCCTGCCCAGTTCTCCCCCTTTGAGTTTTACTATATAAGCCTGTGAAAAATTTTGGCTGACGGTCGAGACTCCTCTACCCTGTGCTAAGGTGTATGAGTTTCGACCCCAGAGCTCTGTGTGCTTCCATGTTGCTGCTTTATTTCGACCCCAGAGCTCTGGTCTGTGTGCTTTCATGTTGCTGCCTTATTAAATCTTGCCTTCTACATTTTATGTATGGTCTCAGTGTCTTCTTGGGTACGCGGCTGTCCCGGGACTTGAGTGTCTGAGTCGAGAATCTTTCACCTGCTGTTAGGAAACAGGAAGCTATTATTTGGGACTGTTGACACATTTGTGGCTCTTCCTTGCAGACCTGCAGAGGGCACCCCAAGCAGCCAGTTCACCTATGTGTCTTGTAAACAAAAACTTCCTTTCTCAAGTGTCAAAGCTGCCCTTCAAGAGTCTGGCTTACATGGCTGCCATGTTAATGTGGGAGCTCCTTCCAGCCTTCATTTGATCTTTGTAATTGCTTTCCTCCTTGACAGAATTTGTCTTCTCACACAGCTGTTCTTTCTTACTTTTGCCAAATCTGTTTCCTATTTTTTGTTTTATTGCCAAACTTTGATCAGAACCTTTGTTTCTTTATGTTCAAGGTAATAAATGTTGATCCCATCTGAACTTTCCTCACATACAACCTCAGAAGTTCTTTCATAACATGTGATTGACACTGGATTCCCATATTCTCATCTATTAAAATAACATTTTCTTTCCTTTTTTCCAATTTCATAGCCATAGGCTGACATCTCATGTGCATGCATTTCCCCAAAGAGCAGGCCTCAAGTCTAAGGAGAAATAGTTGGTTGCTCCTTAGAAAAGTCATGTCACTATTGAATCAGTATGCACATCTTGTTGGCAGGTTGATCATTTAGCATACATGTGGGTCCACACCTAGCAGTTCCAATGATGATATATCTTCCCCAGCAGCCTTCTACCTAGAAGAAAATATCCTACATATGTTCTAATGTGATTTCTCTATATATCAAAATATGTGGTCTCTTCAGCGGTAGGAACTTATCAATTAATTATGTTACATAACAAAGAGCAATGGCAATATGGTATATTGCTTTGGAGACCGGTGGGACCTCCCTGGACAATAACTCACATGGAGGTATCACACATCTAGCTTTGGCCATATCAATTACAAACCTATAGCTTCATGTAGTGATATCTATTGCCTTGTATACCTGCAATACTATTCACCTTCCATTAAGTTTTTTTTTTTCTTCCAGTGGCCACATTGTAGATTCCTGCAGTAACTTCACTTTAAACAGAAAAATCTAAAGATAGAACCCAGGATCCATGATCCATATATGAGAAATAACATGGCAGTATATGTTCTGAGTGTGGAAACTCCTCTAGCTTGATTTTTGTCAGAATAATTTATCATAGCAACAGAAATCAAACCAGGACAGCTATAATAATCAAAGCCTCTTCTCCTTGTCTCTCAGAATTGTCTCGATTGCCTGAAGCACCTCCAGAGTCTGTAATGACAACTTCACGAAGTCTGATGACACTTTGGCTGTGTAACATTATCTTCTCTAAAAGTAGCTTATACTTATCTACAGAGAGGTTGGCTATAAAATATCAATATTTTCTCATGACATAAGAGTCCATTATATATTTCATGCAAAAGGCTCTTATAACTATTTCAACCAGTCAAAAAGTGATGATAGATGATGATAGGTGTGATCTGTTAGGTGTTATTGTTTCCATGGCTAGCATAATCTTTCTGCCCCAACAGAGATCAGGCCAGATTCTTGAACCCCAGGAAAGACTGCCCCCAGCCCTGCCTATGCTGTCCCCAACTGTTCTTCCTATCTTCTTCCCAATATCCCAACCCACATCTCCAGCAGAAGCCTCCTACCCAACTAGAGGACAGACACAATCCCTGAAAAACAGATAAGCTACCTCCTCACTGCCACCACTCCATGTATACCTGCCCAGCATAACTCTAATTGCCCCTCATCTCCTCATCATCCTGGCCCACACCTCTGTAGGAACCCTCCTATCCCACCAGCATCCTGAAAGCTAGAGACCAGGCCAGCTCCCCCAAACAGGCAGAAGCCTCCTACCACACCAAAATCCAGACCAGCATCCTAAACACCAGAAGATCTGCAGCCAGATGAAAGGCTATGCACATCACCAAAATGCCAGCTCCCAACTTGGGTAGTAACTCTCTGCTTGTCCAGAGACCATCAATGCCATCAGCAATCCAACCACCATTTGGGGATGGAAGAGGTAACCAGTGGCACTCCAGCCAGAAGAAATGGAAACCAAAGAAGTAAACAGCCACCCAACAAAGACAAACCCAGAAATTAAGACCTCGACCTACAATCACTCCAAATCCAGATATGTCTATACATCACTATAATTAACAAAATCAACAACATCTAGGGCAATGTGTCACCACTAAAGCCCAGCAATACCAGTACAGCAAGCCCTGAATATTCCAACATATCTCAAGCACGAGAAAACCTTTAGAACAACTTTATGAAGATAATAGAGGTTCTTAAAAAGGAAATAAATGAATCCCTTAAAGAAATTGAGGAAAAGACAATACAAATTTGTGGGACATGATGAGAGCAGTTTTAAGAAAAAAGTTCAGAGCACTAAGTGACTTCATAAAGTAATTGTAGAGATCCCATGCTACTAGTTTAACAGCATACATAAAAGCTCTAGAACAGAAAGAAGTAAATACACCGAAGAGGAGTTGACAACAAGAAATCAACGATGGCTGAAATCAATAAAATAGAATCAAAGAGAACAATACAAAGTTTCAGTGAAACAAAGAGTTGGTTCTTTAAGAAAATCAACATGATAGAAAAATCCCTATCCAAATGAACTATTAGACAAACAGATAATATTTAATTTAATGAAATCAGAAATGAAAAGGAGATATAACAACAGATACTGAAGATATCCAAAGAATCATTATGTCATACTTCAAAAACATATACTCCACAAAATTGGAAAACCTAAAAGAAATGGCCAATTTTTATAAAGTTAAACCAGAATCAGATAAACAACTTAAATAGACTGTAACACATAGTGAAATAACTATTAAAATCTTCCAAAAAAAAAAAAAAAAAGCCCATGACCAGACAGTTTTAACACAGAATTCAGACTTTAAAGAACTAATATCAATATTCTTTAAATTATTTCACAAAATAGAACTGAACGTTGTCTGACACTTTTTTAATGAAGCCAGAGTCACCCTGATACCAAAACCACACAAAGATTAACTAAAAAAAAAACTGAATTACAGAACAATTTCTTTCCTGAACATTGATACAAAAATATAAAAAATAAAATATGTCTAAAATGAGGCTTTTGCCTCAGAATCGGCAGGAGCCATCTTGGTTCCAAGACTCTGCAGGAAGTAGTCTGCACAGATGAGAGTGTGGACTACAGAAGCTAACAGCTTCTGGGACAGGCGAGAGCCACAGAGATTCTGAGGCAGCACCATTTTTGGGCTCTAGACATCCGGCCACCTTCCCAGCCAGAGGACAAGTGTCTGCCTGGCCTGGGATGCCTTTGCCTCAGGATCCGTGGGAGCCATGTTGGTTCCAGGACTCCACAGAAAGTAGTCTGCACAGGTGAGAGTGTGGACTACTGAAACAACAGCTTCTGTGACAGGCCAAAGCAACACAACTTCTGGGAAAGATCCTGTTTTGGGCCTTCATCTTCGGCTAGGAGGAGGTCCAAATGCCAGATAACTGTGAACCTTCCCTATAAGAGGAGAGCTTGCCAGCAGAGACTGCTCTGACCACTGAAACTCAGAGGAGAGAACTAGTCTCCCAGGTCTGCTGATAGAGGGTAACAAAATCACCAGAGGAACAATCTCTAAACAGAGACAACTATAACAACTAACTCCAGAGATTACCAGATGGTGAAAGGTAAATGTAAGAATCTTACTAACAGAAACCAAGACCACTCACCATCATCAGAACCCAGCACTCCCACTTTGCCCAGTCCAGGGCACCAAAACACACCCAAAAAGCTAGACCTGGATTTAAAAGCATATCTCATGATGATGGTAGAGGACATCAAGAAGGACTTTAATAACTCAAAGAAATACAGGAGAACACTGCTAAATAGGTAGAAGACATTAAAGAGGAAGCACAAAAATCCCTTTAAAATTGCAGGAAAACACAACCAAACAGGTAATGGAATTGAATAAAGCCATCCAAGACCTAAAAGAGGAAGTAGACACAATAAAGAAAACCCAAAGTGAGGCAACGCTGGAGATAGAAACCCTAGGAAAGAATTCTGGAACCATAGATGCAAGCATCAGCAACAGAATACAAGATATGGAAGAGAGAATGTCAGGTGCAGATGATTCCATGGAGAACATCTGCACAACAATCAAAGAAAATACAAAATGCAAAAAGATTCTAACTCAAAACATCCAGGAAATCCAGGACACAATGAGAAGACCAAACCTATGGATAACAGGAGTGGATGAGAATGAAGATTTTCAACTCAAAGGACCGGCAAATACCTTCAACAAAATTATAGAAGAAAACTTCCCAAATCTAAAGAAAGAGATGCCCATGAACATACAAGAAGCCTACAAATAGACTGGACCAGAAAAGAAATTCCTCCCGACACATAATAATCAGAACAACAAATGCACTAAATAAAGATAGAATACTAAAAGCAGTAAGGGAAAAAGGTCAAGTAACATATAAAGGCAAGCCTATCAGAATTACACCAGATTTTTCACCAGAGACTATGAAGGCCAGAAGAGCTTGGACAGATGTTATACAGACCCTAAGAGAACACAAATGCCAGCCCAGGCTACTATACCCAGCCAAACTCTCAATTACCATAGATGGAGAAACCAAAGTATTCCACGACAAAACCAAATTCACACATTATCTTTCCATGAATCCAGCCATTCAAAGGATAATAACAGAAAAAAAAAATACAAGGATGGAAACCACGCCCTAGAAAAAGCAAGAAGGTAATCCCTCAACAAACCTAAAAGAAGACAGCCACAAGAACAGAATGCCAACTTTAACAATAGAAATAACAGGAAGCAACAATTACTTTTCCTTAATATCTCTTAATATCAATGGACTCAACTCCCCCAATAAATAGATATAGACTAACAAACTGGCTACACATACAAGACCCAACATTTCGCTGCTTACAGGAAACTCATCTCAGAGAAAAAGATATACACTACCTCAGAATGAAAGGCTGGAAAACAATTTTCCAAGCAAATGGTATGAAGAAACAAGCTGGAGTAGCCATTCTAATATCTAATATAATCAACTTCCAACCCAAAGTCATCAAAAAAGACAACTCAAACAAGTCAATGGCCTTTCTGTACACAAAGGATAAACAGGCTGAGAATGAAATTAGGGAAACAACACCCTTTATAATAGTCACAAATAATATAAAATACCTTGGCATGACTCTAACTAAGGAAGTGAAAGATCTGTATGATAAGAACTTCATGTCTCTGAAGAAAGAAAATAAAGAAGATCTCAGAAGATGGAAAGATCTCCCATGCTCACGGATTGGCTGGATCAATATAGCAAAAATAGCTATCTTGCCAAAAGCAATCTACAGATTCAATGCAATCCCCATCAAAATTCCAACTCAACTCTTCAACGAATTAGAAAGGGCAATCTGCAAATTCATCTGGAATAACAAAAAACCTAGGATAGCAAAAACTCTTCTCAAGGATAAAAGAACCTCTGGTTTAATCACCATGCCTGACCTAAAGCTGTACTACAGAGCAACTGTGATAAAAACTGCATGGTACTGGTATAGTGACAGACACGTAGACCAATGGAACAGAATTGAAGACCCAGAGATGAACCCACACACCTATGGTCACTTGATCTTTGACAAGGGAGCTAAAACCACCCAGTGGAAAAAAGACAGCATTTTCAACAAATGATGCTGGCACAACTGGTGGTTATCATGTAGAAAAATGCGAATTGATCCATTCCTATCTCCTTGTAGTAAGGTCAAATCTATGTGGATTAAGGAACTCCACATAAAACCAGAGACACTGAAACTTATAGAGGAGAAAGTAGGGAAAAGCCTCGAAGTTATGGGTAAAATTCCTGAATAGAACAGCAATGGCTTGTGCTGTAAGATCAAGAATCGATAAATGGGACCTCATAAAGTTGCAAAGCTTCTGCAAGGCAAAAGACACCGTCAATAAGACAAAAAGACTACCAACAGATTGGGAAAGGATCTTTACCTATCCCAAATCAGATAGGGGACTAATATCCAATATATGTAAAGAACTCAAGAAGGTGGGCTCCAGAAAATCAAATAACCCCATTAAAAAATGGGGCTCAGAGCTGAACAAAGAATTCTCTCCTGAGGAATACCGAGTGTCAGAGAAGCACCTGAAAAAAATGTTCAACATCCTTAATCATCAGGGAAATGCAAATCAAAACAACCCTGAGATTCCACCTCACACCAGTCAGAATGGCTAAGATCAAAAATTCAGGTGACAGCAGATGCTGGTGAGGATGTGGAGAAATAGGAACACTCCTCCATTGTTGGTGGGATTGCAGGCTTGTACAACCACTCTGAAAATCATCTGGCAGTTCCTCAGAAAATTGGACATAGTACTACAGGAGGATCCTGCAATACCTTTGTGGAGCATATATCCATAAAAAGTCCCAATCAGTAAGAAGGACACATGCTCCACTATGTTCATAGCAGCCTTATTTATATTAGCCAGAAGCTGGAAAGAACCCAGATGCCCCTAAACAGAGGAATGGATACAGAAAATATGGTACATTTACACAATGGAGTACTACTCAGCTATTAAAAAGAATGAATTTATGAAATTCCTAGGCAAATGGATGGACCTGGAGGGCATCATCCTGAGTGAGGTAACCCAATCACAAAGGAACTCACACAATATGTACTCACTGATAAGTGGATATTAGCCCAGAAACTTAGGATACCCAAGATATAAGATACAATTTGCTAAACGCATGAAACTCAAGAAGAACGAAGACCAAAGTGTGGACACTTTGCCCCTTCTTAGAAATGGGAACAAAACACCCATGGAAGGAGTTACAGAGACAAAATTTGGAGCTGTGATGAAAGGATGGACCATCTAGTGATTGCCATATCCAGGGATCCATCCCATAATCAGCTTCCAAACGCTGACACCATTACATACACTAGCAAGATTTTGCTGAAAGGACCCAGATATAGCTGTCTCTTGTGAGACTATGCCGGGGCCTAGCAAACACAGAAGTGAATGCTCACAGTCAGCTATTGGATGGATCACACGGCCCCCAATGGAGGAGCTCGAGAAAGTACCCAAGGAGCTAAAGGGATCTGCAACCCTATAGGTGGAACAACATTATGAATTAACTAGTACCCCGGAGCTCTTGTCTCTAGCTGCATATGTATCAAAGATGGCCTAGTCGGCCATCACTGGAAAGAGAGGTCCATTGGATTTGCAAACTTTATATGCCCCAGTACAGGGGAACACCAGGGCAAAAAGGGGGAGTGGGTGGGTAGGGGAGTTGGGGGGGGGGTATGGGGAACTTTTGGGATAGCATTGGAAATGTAAATGAGGAAAATACCTATAAAAATTAAAATGATAAAAAGAAAATTAACAGATTGAGGGGTTTTTGTTTGTTGGTTTAAAAACTAAACTAATAAAATGTATTTTAAAATATACAAAAAAACACAACATTTTTTCAGTCAATGAAGCCCTCTCTATTCTTGCTCATAAATCCCACTGCATATAGATAAGAAACAGAATGTCTTCTACTCTGTGGTCTGTGATTTATGTCAGTGCTTGATGCTGCACAGTAGGTTTGCATACAGGCTGCAGGTGTCTGGGAAGCACTGTGTGCTCACTGCACAGAGGTAGAGAGCAGAGTCACTGGGCTGGGAGTCTCTGATGTGTAGCGAGAAATGCAGACTGGCTTTATTGAGGTGAATTGTGAATCTGCCTTCTTCTTTTTCACCATTGGAGAAGATGGACATCAGTGCCTTGGGGGCTTTCCCAGAATGCTGTCTGTACCATGCAAAATACTGAGAAGCACTGTCGCTGAAAGTGCAGTTGAGAGAAGTCATGGCTCCCTCTGGGACAATGAGGGATTCTGGGCTCTGCTGCACCTTCTGCTGGCTGTTCACCCCTGTGCAGAAAGACAAAGGTCAGACAATCAAGACTGGATACGTATGGATGCTAACACTCTAGAATGATTTTTCCATGGGCTTCCCATTTCTTAACTAGAGATTAAGAACATCTGTGATTCTACCATTCTCCTGGAGCTGACAGTAACTTTTCATATCACACCTGAATCCCAAAGGAATTCCCAAACTTACAGTTTAACTGGAGCCACAGGACCACTAGGGAAACACTCAAGGATTTCATTCTCTCTTCTTTCCTCTTCACTGAGGACTGAGATCCTCAACTCTAAGTTGGCAGCTAGAAAAGAGACTCTTCATGACCTCAGCAGCACCAAGCCTTCCTCCAGCTCATTCTCTACCCCCCCCCCGCGCGTGCCTCCTCTTCCTGTACCCCTTTTCTCCTCCTCCCCACCCACCACCACCCTATGCCCCACTTCTCTCCCTCTTGAGATCTTTGCTCAGGATCCCAAAGAAAACACTGCCATCTTGTGGACTCATGAAAATGACAAGGAAAGGTTTAAACTGCAAAGTGTTCTAACTTGGCTAGTAAAAAGTAAAGCCCTTGAGCGTTTAGTTGGAGTTTTGAAGAGGCATTTGCTCTGAGTCAGGATGGAAAGAAAGCTGAGCTTGTGCTTTCACACTTAGCAGATGCTGTCCTCTTTCTCCGTAAAAATAGGTTTCGCACACTAGCAGTCACCTGTACTAAAATGTCACCTCTGAAAAGTCTGCAATGGAAATCTGCATGAGGTTTTATTTTTGTACTGCATAACTCTAACCCTTGTTACCACTGGCATCCCCATTCAAATCCATTTTCAAGTTTAGTTTTTGTTTCTAAGTATTTTTGTTCACTCTTTGTGAGTTTCACATCATGTACCCTGATTCCATTCATCTCCAGGGTGCTTTGTATATCCACCTTCCTCCCTTGCAACCTCTGTCCACCCACAAAGGCAAAATAAAAAGCAAAAATAATAAAGAAAACAAAACAAAATCTCATTGTGCATATACTGTGGGACACACTGTGACGCATCTTCACGTTTTAAAGATGGTTTGGACAGGCTGTTTATTTAGGTCAGAGCTAGAAAGGTCTGGAACTCTTTATTCCATTTGGAGCCAGGACCAATCTTGTGTGTAAAAAGAACTTTACTTGAGTTGATACAGGAGATGGAGCTGAGTACAACACCTAAACTCTAAATAAAACAAATAAAACCTAGGGACTTGTTAATTTCTCTAACTTTTATTCTCTAATCTTAAGTCCTGCTGAGTGAAATTGATCTGTGAAAGTTCTAGATCTGGTTTCTCTCACTCTCCCACTTTCTGACTCCCTCCCCTCTCCATCTCTTCCCTCTTCCTTCTCTCTCTTCTTCCCTAACCCTTTCATTTTATCTTGCTCTTCATTTCCAACATAGTCATAAAACTGTATGTACCAGGGGAATATCTATGCCAGAGCTGAAGTAGGTACACATAGAAACAAGTCAGCAAACAACTGTACTGCAGGAGTCTCTGAGACCTCCACATCCAGGAGAGTAAATATCTTTGGAGGCAAGCAGGCAGTTTGGATCAGCACAACTAAGTAGCAAGTGTTGGTTCATACTTTGGTAGTTTGATATTGAGTAGTTTTATTTAGGTATATATAAGTGCAGGATAATCTGATGAAATCATTTCTGGTGATAACTGACTCAATCCTGTGTACACAATGAAACATATTTTAATCTCCCTGAAAAATAAAATAAAATAAATAAAAGTTGGACAAGACAACATTGAAATTCTTGGTAAATTAAGTACATGGAGACACCCTCCATAAAGATGGTTCCAATAAAAACAAGCTTCGGATAATGATGGGGATGAGGGTGGGGATGAGAGTGGGGAAGGGATGGCTGTGGTCCTGGCCACACAGATAATGCAAAGGTAGCCGAGCTATTAACCACATGTGCTCCTGACCCATCCAGCAGGTCCAGTTATTCGAGGGTCTCGAGGGGACCTCCTCCTAATAACCAAATTGGGGGGGGGGGGTAGAGAGAGACAAGGGCCTTGTGCGAATAACGACACGGAAACGTTCTGGAATGCATCAAAGCCCCAATGTATTTCGAAAGGTCCAAGGCTTAAATGCACAAGCAAAAGGGGAAGTGCCTTTCAGCAGGAAGGATGGGGAAATAGAATTGCACAAGGAAAAGGGGGAAAGTACTTCTCAGCAGAAGGGATGGGGCAATAGAATTGCACATTCTTTAGGCAGTTACAAGGGGAAGCAGGAACTTGGCGGTATCAGGGTATCTTGAGGTCAGGACATCCGGCACTGACTTAGGGCTAGAACAATCTGTGGTTGTTCTCCGGGCAGTGTGTCGATGGCCCGCTTTTGACCCTCTTTTCTTCTCGGGGAGGGGGGGCCCAATTCAGAGATCAGGACAATAGCGTTGCCTTAATAGCTCCCAACATGCTCCTAAACTTCTGGACTAATAACAGATTATTCAATCACTCCTTTGAAGGAAAACTATGCATATTTCACATTCCAAGTCCCCCTAGTGATATCTGTGAGCACAAAGACAGCTGTGCCTCCTATACTGTCTTATGGTGGGCTTTGAGACCTTGCAGAAGCTAGAGACAAAAGATCCTTTCCTACTCAAGAGTTAAGCATCCCCCCAACACAGTTTGATCATTTTCTTTACCATCAACAAGTGCAAAGAGAACAGGCTGAGAGGAAGATGCTCAGACTCAAACTGTTGTCTGCAACAGTACATTATCCATGACAATAATAACAACACCCATTTCTCAGTAAATATGAAACCTGCAGACAGAGATAATCATAGTGGCATATGTTTATATTCCCAGGAGGGATTCTAGTTTGGGAGGCTGAAGCAAGAAGATGTGGATTTAAGTTATGCCTGTGACATACAGAGATTCTTTTCTCAAAACACACACACACAAAGGAGGGAGAAGAATGAAAACAACAAACAACCAGAACCATGGGCTTGGGGAATGTCCAAAAGAGGGATGAAACTAAACTTGAAGTCTTTCTAAGTCTTACAGTCTTTGTAAGATACACACCTCCCTGTAAGAGACTTGCAATAAAATGTATGCAGCTAGATTAACAGGTCTCCTGGAAGAGCAGGAAGATGGCACATTTGAGACACACAGCACTTTCCTGCACCACCATGAACCTGACACAAAGCATCAAATGTGTGGCTGCTAGGGGAGGGAAGTGATATTTAAAATTGAGGGAGTCACAAACTAAACAACAGAGCCACAAGAAACCTCAAAACACTAAACTTTAAACCTCTCAAAGAAACTAAGGATCCTAATATTGGGTGCTAAAAACATGAGAAGGCAGAGGAGAGTCCCTTTGGTTGGGCTTTAAGCAACAAAGAAAATAAAAGTCTGAATAAGATTCAGAGATGTACAGTCTGCAAAGATATAATTTAAGATAAAAGATCTGTGATCCTCAGAGCAAACAGAAACTGGAGAATAGGACCTCTCCACTACTAGCTCATTCATTGGGGCCTTGGTTGGGAATCTTCTTTAGAAATGTCTTACTGTTAATGTCCAACCTCAGGGCTCATCCCAGTCGTTATATACCAACACAGACTGCCAAGTATGCCTGACCTTTCTAGCACCCCTCCCTGTAGTCTCCCCCAGCCTTGAAGCAGGCTGATTCGGGCCTTGCTGCCTCTGAGTATGAGACCACCTGAGGTGGAACCTTCTGACTTAGATGGCTCTATTGTTCTGTCACCTGTGCTTCTCTTCTCCAAGACACTGCTACCTGCTGAGAGGCCCTTGAGACTGCAAGCAATCCAGTAATTTACACCTACTTGCCAAACCAGTTCTGTCAGGCAGATTGCCTACAGGCTGGTGATGGGCATCCAGAATAGATCTGCAGGGAATGGACCTCCCCTCTTTATAAGCATAGACTCTTAGTAAACTTTGGGGCCTTGAACAGAAACATGTCTTGGCCTCCATTATTTCTCTTGCTGTTTCCTTCCATACAGCTCCGGCCTCCCACGCAGGAACCCAGTTAGTGTGGCCGCAGGCAGCTACACCTCCCAACCCCCAAACCTACCTCATGTCCAAAACCAAGGACCCAGTCTAGAATGCTGAGTCCTACTTGTCTCTTGACCAACCTCTGAGTTTCATACTTGTGGCAAATCCTATGTACCAGCTCAGCTACTGTATAATCACAAGACACACAAAAAATTGACAAAGTCTACCATGCCCAGTTCTAATCACAAAGAATACACAAACAATATGAAAGATGATGATAGTATGCTTCCCATCTGTACTGGCTAGTTTTGTGTCAACTTGACACAGCTGTAGTTATCACAGAGAAAGGAGCTTCAGTTGAGGAAATGCCTCCATGAGATCCAACTGTAAGGCATTTTCTCAATTAGTGATCAAGGGGGAAAGGCCCCTTGTGGGTGGGACCATCTCTGGGCTGGTAGTCTTGGGTTCTATAAGAAAGCAGGCTGAGCAAGCCAGGTGAGGCAAGCCAGTAAAGAACATCCCTCCATGGCCTCTGCATCAGCTCCTGCTTCCTGACCTGCTTGAGTTCCAGTCCTGACTTCCTTGGTGATGAACAGCAGTATGGAAGTGTAAGCCGAATAAACCCTTTCCTCCCCAACTTGCTTCTTGGTCATGATGTTTGTGCAGGAATAAAAACCCTGACTAAGACAAATTGGTACCAGCAGAGTGGGGTATTCCTGTGACAACCTGACCATGTTTTGGGGAGGACCGTGGAAGGACTTTGGAACTTTGGGCTTAAAGATCCATCCGTTGTTAAGAGCTCTATCGGATGTTGTGTAGGAGCTTGGAAGATAATGTTGAGAACACTGCAGAAGATGGAGGTCTGGTTTGTGAAATTTCAGAGGGAAAATTAAAGACTTTTCAGGGCCATTGCTGTTTTGATTGTGAAGATTCTGAAGTTCTGGTTAGCTGGGGCTGAAGAATCAGCTGTGATTAACAAGATACCAGAACTACCAAAGCAAAAACTTTGCATTATTGGGACTATTGATGCTGGTTAGCTGGAGCTAAGAAATTAGCAGTGATTAAGAAGAGACCAGCATCATTGAGGTGACATCTTCTGGGAAGTGTTTTCTGAAAACACAAAGAGGCTGTGTTCCAGAGATGGCCAAGGTTGTACTCCTGCTGCAGTGGGACTTGGTAATATGTAAGGGTCACCCAGGTGGTACTGGTTTTGAAGGCATGAAGGGGTCATGCAAAGCAGCTGAGGCTCAGCACTGTGAGAGGCCATGGAAGGCCATTGGTGAAGGTGCAATCTCAGTTTCAATTGAAGGCCCAGGACTGAAGGGGTCATGCAGTGTTTTGGAGATGCCAGTACCATGAGATGACCACCAAGAGCAGCAGCAGCAGCAGTGGAGTACAGGCATCTGGAGCCTAGAGGATGACGCGTGTGCTACAAAGGGCATGGCTGGAGAAGTGACCTAAGCCCTTGGAGGAGCCCAGAAGATCGTGAGTTGGATTCCAGACATTGGACGGTTGGAGATTGACTTTTGCTTTTGATTGTGACTGTGCCCTGATATTTTCCCTCTTGAAGGAAGAAACTGTTTTAGTGGAGCCCACAGTTAAGAGACTTTTAATTGTAAAAAGACTTTGGATTTTAAAAGAGATGGATATTTTAAAGAGATTGAAAATTTAAGAATATGTAAAGACTGTGGGACTTTTAAAGTTATTTAGATCTTGGGGATGAATAAGATTGTAAGGGTTGAGGCTTATTAGTGATCTGTTTGTGTGTCAAGTTGACAAGGGGTCAATTGTACTGGCTAGTTTTGTGTCAACTTGACACAGCTGTAGTAATCACAGAGAAAGGAGCTTCAGTTGAGGAAATGCCTCCATGAGATCCAACTGTAAGGCATTTTCTCAATTAGTGATCAAGGGGGAAAGGCCCCTTGTGGGTGGGACCATCTCTGGGCTGGTAGTCTTGGGTTCTATAAGAAAGCAGGCTGAGCAAGCCAGGTGAGGCAAGCCAGTAAAGAACATCCCTCCATGGCCTCTGCATCAGCTCCTGCTTTCTGACCTGCTTGAGTTCCAGTCCTGACTTCCTTGGTGATGAACAGCAGTATGGAAGTGTAAGCCGAATAAACCCTTTCCTCCCCAACTTGCTTCTTGGTCATGATGTTTGTGCAGGAATAGAAACCCTGAATAAGACACCATCCCTCAAATCTAGAGTTATTTAGATCAACCCTTGGGGCTCTCAGAGTGGACCAAAGAACATAAAGGGGCTGAACCTAGACCTTGCTACTCCTAGCTGTTCTAGCTGGGCTGCCTTATCTGGCCTCACTGGGAGAGTAAAGACATACTAGCCTCACAGAGACTTGATGTACCAGAGTGGGGGGAGAGGGTGGGTACTCAGGGGGCCTCACCCACTCAGAGGAGAAGGTGAGTGGGTGGGGTAAGGGTTGTGGTAGGGGATGACAGGGAGGGGAGAGTGAGCAGGATGTAAAGTTAAGTAAGAGAAATATTAAATTAAATTAAAACAAAAACAATCCTACCTATCCATGACCATGGAGAACTTTCCATATTCTTATATAGTCTTCAATTTCTTTCTTCAGAGACTTGAAGTACTTGTCATGCAGATCTTTCACTTGCTTAGTTAGAGTTACACCAAGATATTTTATATTATTTATGACTACTGTAAAAGGTGTTGTTTCTCTAACTTCCTTCTTGGTCAGTTTATCATTTGTATAAAGGAGGTTTGTATCCAGCCACATTGCTGAAGCTATTTATCAGCTGTAGGCGTTCTCTGTTAGGATTTTGAGGTCACTTAAGTATATTTTCATATCATCCTCAAGCAGTGATATTTTGACTTCTCCCTTTCCAATTCATATCCCCTTGATCTCCTTTTGTTGTCTTATTGCTCTAACTAGAACTTCAGGTACTACATTGAATAGATTTGGAGAGAATGGATGGCAGCCTTGTCATGTCCCTGATTTTAGTGGAATTGCTTTAAGTGTCTCTCCATTTAGCTTGATGTTGGCTATTGGCTTGCTGTATATTGCTTTGATTATATTTAGGTATGTGCCTTGAATCCCTGATCTCGCTAATACTTTTATTTTTTTAACATAAAGAGGCATTAGATTTTGTCAAAGGCTTTTTCAGCATTTAATGAGATGGCCATGTGGTTTTTTTCCAGTTTATTTATGTGTTGCATCTGTTGATGGATTTTCATACTAAACCATCACTGCACTCCTGAGAGGGAAGCCTATTTGATCATGATGGATTATATTTTTGATGTGCTTTTGGATTTGGTTTGTGAGTATTTTATTGAGTGTTTTTGTATCAATGTTCATAAGAGAATCCAGTCTGAAGTTCTCTTTCTTGAGTCTTTGTGTGGTTTAGGTATCAGAGTGACTGTGGCTTTATAGAATGAGTCAGGCAGTGTTCCTTCTGTTTCTATTCTGTGGAATAGTTTGAGGAGTATTGCTATTAGCTCTTCTTTGAAAGTCTGATAGAAGTCTATACTAAAATCATCTATCCCTGTGCTTTTTCGGGGGGGGGCGGGGGGAGACTTTTCATGACTGCTTCTATTTTCTTAGGAGTTAATGGGCTGTTTAAATAGTTTACCTGATCTTGATTTAACTTTGGTAAGTGGTATCTATCTAGAAAAATCATACATTTCATTTAGATTTTCAAATTTTGTGGAGTACAAGCTTTTGAAATAAGACCTAATGATTCTTCAAATTTCTTCAGTGTCTGTTGTTATGTCTCCCTTTTCATTTCTGATTTTCTTTATTTGGATACTGTCTTTCTGTCTTTTGGTTCATTTGGCTAAGGGTTTGTCTATCTTGTTTACTTTCTCAAAGAACCAACTCTTGGTTTTGTTGATTCTTTGTATTGTTTTCCTTGTTTTCTATTGATTGCTTTTAGCCCTGGTTCTGATTATTCCCTGCCTTCTACTCCTCTTTAGAGTGCTTGCTTCTTTTTTTTCTAGAGTTTTCAGGTGTACTTTTAAATTGCTGGTATGAGAACTTTCTAAATGCTTTATGGAGGCACTTAGTGCTATGAACTTTCCTCTTAGCCCTGTTTTAATTGTGTCCCATAAATTTGAGTATGTTGTCTTCATTTTCATTGAATTCTAGATAGTCTTTAATTTCTTTATTTCCTCCCTGATCATTGAGTAGAGAGTTGTTCAGTTTTCCTGAGTGTGTAGGCTTTCTAGTGTTTCTGCTGTTATTGAAGTACAGCTTTAAACCATAGTGGTCTCATAAAATACAAGACGTTATTTTAATTTTCTTTTATCTGTTGAGGCTTGCTTTTTGACCAGTTATGTGGTCAGTTTTGAAGAAGAATTCATGAGGTGCTGCGAAGTGCTGAGAGCCTCCAGAACTGGAGAGGGTAGTGGCAGGTGGCACAAAGTAGGACTCTAGTGTGACTTTAAAGTCTAAGGGTCTCTGAACATTCTAGCTCTCTAACTGTACTGAAATGCTGATGATAACTTCTAAAAAAAAATCCTAAAATCTTTCTTGCTCTTTCTGAGGGTGAAAAGCTGCTGGCCTAGGGGATTGACACCTGCAGCCTAACAGTGGGGATTAAGTAATGTGGCCTCTGTTCTACCTCAGCAGCAACTGTGCAGCTCTAACTTTCAGCTAATAGGAGTCACAGGATGGAAAAAAGACACTTTGAAAAGTGGTTATAGCATCAGTAATAGTGTCAGGCCTTGGAGCCTCACCTTGAGATGGATCCCAAGTTGGTTTCCCTCAGTCTCTTCTCAATTTTTGTCCCTGTAGTTCTTTTAGACAGGAACAATTCTGAGTCAGAGTTTTTGACTGTGGGACAGCAACCCCATCCCTCCACTTGATGCTCTGTCTTTCTACTGGAGGTGGACTCTACAAATTCCCTCTCCTGACTGTAGGGTATTTCATCTAAGGTCCCACCCTTGGAGTCTTGAGAGTCTCTCACTTCCCAGGTCTTCAGTACATTCTAGAGAGTTGCTCCACCTCTCACCACACCCCTGACCCCCTCCCCTCTAGGTTACATATTCCCATTCATTCTTCTGGTCCTCAGGGCTTCTGATGTATAATTTAAGCTTTAGCAATGTTTCTTTTACAAAAAGTAGGTACCCTTGTATTTGGGGCATAGATGCTCGAATTGAAATACCATCTTGGTAGATTTTTCCTCTGATGATTAAGTATAAAGTCTATTATACTTCCCCTTCCCCATTTCTTTAGATAAATTTTGGCTGAAAGTCTATTTTATTAGTTATTAGAATGGCTATTCCAGCATGCTTCTTGGGTCCATGTGCTTTGAAAACTTTGTTCCAGCCCCTTACTCTGAGGTAGTATCTATCTTTATGCCTGAAATATGTTTCTTGTGTGCAGCAGAATGATGGATCCTGTTTTTATAACCATTCTGTAAGCCTGTGGGTTTTTTTTTTTGTTTTAAATTGTCTTATTTATTTACATTCCAAATGTCTACCCCCTTCCCAGATTCCCCTCCAAGAGTTTTTCACCCCATCCCCCCCTCCTTTGCCTCTGAGAGGATGCTCCCCCACCCATCCCTCTCACCCACCCATCCACCCCATCTAACTCCCCCCACCCCTCACCCTTCTTACCTGGGGCATCGAGTCTCTAGAGAATTAGGTGTATCCTCTTCCACTGAGACCAGACATCTCATTTCTCCACTACATATGTGTCTGGGGCCACAAACCAGCCTGTGTATGTTCTTTTTTTTTTTTTTTTTTTTTTTTTTTTTTTTTTTTTATTATTAGGTATTTAGCTCATTTACATTTCCAATGCTATACCAAAAGTCCCCCTTACCCACCCACCCCCACTCCCCTACCCACCCACTCCCCCCCTTTGGCCCTGGCGTTCCCCTGTACCGGGGCACACAAAGTCTGCGTGTCCAATGGGCCTCTCTTTCCAGTGATGGCCGACTAGGCCATCTTTTGATACATATGCAGCTAGAGTCAAGAGCTCAGGGGTACTGGTTAGTTCATAATGTTGTTCCACCTATAGGGTTGAAGATCCCTTTAGCTCCTTGGGTACTTTCTCTAGCTCCTCCATTGGGAGCCCTGTGATCCATCCATTAGCTGACTGTGAGCATCCACTTCTGTGTTTGCTAGGCCCCGGCATAGTCTCACAAGAGACAGCTACATCTGGGTCCTTTCAGTAAAATCTTGCTAGTGTATGCAATGGTGTCAGCATTTGGAAGCTGATTATGGGGTGGATCCCTGGATATGGCAGTCTCTACATGGTCCATCCTTTCATCTCAGCTCCATACTTTGTTTCTGTAACTCCTTCCATGGGTGTTTTGTTCCCACTTCTAAGGAGGGGCATAGTGTCCACACTTCAGTCTTCATTTTTCTTGAGTTTCATGTGTTTAGGAAATTGTATCTTATATCGTGGGTATCCTAGGTTTTGGGCTAGTATCCACTTATCAGTGAGTACATATTGTGTGAGTTCCTTTGTGATTGTGTTACCTCACTCAGGATGATGCTCTCCATGTCCATCCATTTGGTTAGGAATTTCATAAATTCATTCTTTTTAATAGCTGAGTAGTACTCCATTGTGTAGATGTACCACATTTTCTGTATCCATTCCTCTGTTGAGGGGCATCTGGGTTCTTTCCAGTTTCTGGCTATTATAAATAAGGCTGCTATGAACATAGTGGAGCATGTGTCCTTCTTACCAGTTGGGGCTTCTTCTGGATATATGCCCAGGAGAGGTATTGCTGGATCCTCCGGTAGTACTATGTCCAATTTTCTGAGGAACCGACAGACTGATTTCCAGAGTGGTTGTACAAGCCTGCAATCCCACCAACAATGGAGGAGTGTTCCTCTTTCTCCACATCCTCGCCAGCATCTGCTGTCACCTGAATTTTTGATCTTAGCCATTCTCACTGGTGTGAGGTGGAATCTCAGGGTTGTTTTGATTTGCATTTCCCTGATGATTAAGGATGTTGAACATTTTTTCAGGTGCTTCTCTGCCATTCGGTATTCCTCAGGTGAGAATTCTTTGTTCAGTTCTGAGCCCCATTTTTTAAGGGGGTTATTTGATTTTCTGAGGTCCACCTTCTTGAGTTCTTTATATATGTTGGATATTAGTCCCCTATCTGATTTAGGATAGGTAAAGATCCTTTCCCAGTCTGTTGGTGGTCTTTTTGTCTTATAGACAGTGTCTTTTGCCTTGCAGAAACTTTGGAGTTTCATTAGGTCCCATTTGTCAATTCTCGATCTTACAGCACAAGCCATTGCTGTTCTGTTCAGGAATTTTTCCCCTGTGCCCATATCTTCAAGGCTTTTCCCCACTTTCTCCTCTATAAGTTTCAGTGTCTCTGGTTTTATGTGAAGTTCCTTGATCCACTTAGATTTGACCTTAGTACAAGGAGATAAGTATGGATCGATTCGCATTCTTCTACATGATAACAACCAGTTGTGCCAGCACCAATTGTTGAAAATGCTGTCTTTCTTCCACTGGATGGTTTTGGCTCCCTTGTCGAAGATCAAGTGACCATAGGTGTGTGGGTTCATTTCTGGGTCTTCAATTCTATTCCATTGGTCCACTTGTCTGTCTCTATACCAGTACCATGCAGTTTTTATCACAATTGCTCTGTAGTAAAGCTTTAGGTCAGGCATGGTGATTCCACCAGAGGTTCTTTTATCCTTGAGAAGAGTTTTTGCTATCCTCGGTTTTTTGTTATTCCAGATGAATTTGCAAATTGCTCCTTCTAATTCGTTGAAGAATTGAGTTGGAATTTTAAAGAAGATCTAACTCCAGTTCTGCACAAACTTTTTCACAAGATAGAAGTAGAAGGTATTCTACCCAACTCATTTTATGAAGCCACTATTACTCTGATACCTAAACCACAGAAAGATCCAACAAAGATAGAGAACTTCAGACCAATTTCTCTTATGAACATCGATGCAAAAATTCTTAATAAAATTCTCGCTAACCGAATCCAAGAACACATTAAAGCAATCATCCATCCTGACCAAGTAGGTTTTATTCCAGGGATGCAGGGATGGTTTAATATACGAAAATCCATCAATGTAATCCATTATATAAACAAACTCAAAGACAAAAACCACATGATCATCTCGTTAGATGCAGAAAAAGCATTTGACAAGATCCAACACCCATTCATGATAAAAGTTCTGGAAAGATCAGGAATTCAAGGCCAATACCTAAACATGATAAAAGCAATCTACAGCAAACCAGTAGCCAACATCAAAGTAAATGGAGAGAAGCTGGAAGCAATCCCACTAAAATCAGGGACTAGACAAGGCTGCCCACTTTCTCCCTACCTTTTCAACATAGTACTTGAAGTATTAGCCAGAGCAATTCGACAACAAAAGGAGATCAAGGGGATACAAATTGGAAAAGAGGAAGTCAAAATATCACTTTTTGCAGATGATATGATAGTATATATAAGTGACCCTAAAAATTCCAACAGAGAACTCCTAAACCTGATAAACAGCTTCGGTGAAGTAGCTGGATATAAAATTAACTCAAACAAGTCAATGGCCTTTCTCTACACAAAGAATAAACAGGCTGAGAAAGAAATTAGGGAAACAACACCCTTCTCAATAGCCACAAATAATATAAAATATCTCGGCGTGACTCTAACGAAGGAAGTGAAAGATCTGTATGATAAAAACTTCAAGTCCCTGAAGAAAGAAATTAAAGAAGATCTCAGAAGATGGAAAGATCTCCCATGCTCATGGTTTGGCAGGACCAACATTGTAAAAATGGCTATCTTGCCAAAAGCAATCTACAGATTCAATGCAATCCCCATTAAAAATTTTTTTTTTTTTAAACTGGGGGATTGAGTCCATTGATGTTGAGAGACTTTATTGTCCAGTGATTGTTATTTTCTTTTATTTTGATGTTGGTGGTTTGTGTGTGTGTGTGTGTGTGTGTGTGTGTGTGTGTGTGTGTGTATTTTCCTTGCTTTTGTTGCTATGGAATTACTTATTTCCTCTGTTTTCTTGGATGTAGTTATCCAAGAGAGAGTTTTCCTTCTAGTATTTTCTGTAGGGATGTATTTGTGGATCAATCTTGTTTAAATCTGGTTTTGTCATGGAATATCTTGTTTTCTCCTTCTATGGTGATACAAAGTTTGGCTGGTTAGAGTAGTCTAGGTTTGCATCTGCAGTGTAGGCCCTTCTCACTTTTAGAGTCTCTGTTGAGAAGTAAGATGTAATTCTGATAGGTCTGCCTTTGTATGTTACCTGCCCTTTTTCCCTTGTTGCTTTTAATATTCTTTGTTCTGTAGATTTTGTGTTTTGATTATTATATGGGGGGAGGATTTTCTTTATTGGTCCAGTCTAGGTGGTGTAATATAAGCTTCTTGTATGCTTATAGGCATTTCTTTCTTTGGGTTGGAAAGATTTGCTTCTATGATTTTGTCCAAACTATTTTCTGGGCATTGGCGCTGGGACTCTTCACCTTCTTGTATTCCTATTAATCTTAAGAATCACAGATTTTTCATGGTTTCTCAGATTTTGTGTCAGGAATTTTTTAGATTCAATGTTTTCTTTGACTGGTGTATCAATTTCTTCTATTGTATCTCCTACACCTAAGATTCTCTCTTCCATCTCCTGTGTTCTGCTGGTGATGCTTGCATTTGTTGTTCCTGTTCTTTTCCCTAGGTTTTCATCTTCAGGATTCCCTAATTTTGTGTTTTCTTTATTGCTTGTATTTCTACTTTCAGGACTTGAAAATTGTTTTTATTTATTCCCTTCACCATTTTAATTACATTTTCCTGTATATCTTTAAGGGATTTATTTGCTTCCTCTCTAAAGGTCTCTATCATCTTTATAAGATTGGATTTAAGGTCATTTTCTTGTGCTCTGGTTGTGTTAGGATATCCGGGGTTGTCTGTAAAAGGGTATCTATGATCTGAAGGTATCATGTTGTCCTGGCTTTTTTATGGTGATCTTTCAAGGACTTTTACCCATCTGGATGGCTTTGGTCCCTGGATGTTGCTGTTGTAGTAGGTATTGAGAGGGTATTTAGCCTCAATGGTCCTAGTATGGCAAGTCTCTGATAGGTATCCTTGGGTTGTATGGCTCTAGATCTGCAGGTCTGTATTGTTTAGGAGCTGCAGATACAATGAGATAGGCAGAGAAGTGGTGGGAGAATGCAGGTCTTGTGGAATAGCAGGCTACTCAGGGCAACTCTGCTTGATCCAGAAGACTCAACAAGCAGGGGACAAGTACAGATTTTTTTTAAAGAAAGACTTAGTTGTTGGGAGCCATTAAGACAACTCTTGATCTCTGAATTGGGCCTCTCCCCACCCCGAGAAGAAAAGGGAGTCAAAAGCGGGCCACCGACGCACCACTCCGAGAACAACTACAGATTGTTCCAGCCCTAAGTCAGCGCCCGATGTCCGCCAAGTTCCTGCTTCCCCGTGTAGTCACCAAAAGAAAAATTTCTGCCCCATCCCTCCTGCTGAGGTGCATTTCTGCTGCCCCATTCCTCCTGTTGAGAAGTACTTCCCCTTTTGCTTGTGCATTTAAACCTTGGGGCTGGCTAATACATTGGGGCCTTGATGCAACTCAGAACGTTTCCGTGTTGTTATTCGCACAAGGTTCTCGTCTCTCTCTACCCCCCAATTTGGTTCTTAGGAAAAGGTCCCCTTGAGACCCTCGAATAACTGGATCTGCTAGACGGGTCACTTAGTAATATTTTAGACTTCCTTGGTGTTTGTTGTTATATCCCCCTCTTCTTTTCTGATTTTATTTGGATATTCTCTCTGTGTCTTTTAGTTAGTGTGGCTAATAGTTTGTCTATCTTGTTGATTTACCCAAAGACCCAGCTCTTGGTTTTGTTGATTCTTTGTATTATTCTCTCTGTCTCTCTGTCTCCCCCCACCCAATCCCCCTCTCTCCTATTGACTTCAGCCTTAAGTTTGATCTACTTGTGGGTCTGTTTACTTCTTTCTCTTCTAGTGTTTTCAGGTGTGCCATTAATCTGTTAGTATAGTGTATCTCCAATTTTTTATAAAGGTACTTGGTGCTACGAACTTTCCTCTTACCACTGCTTTCATTGTGTCCCATGAATTTTGGTGTGTTGTTTATTCATTTTTACTGAAGTCTAGGTAGTTTATAATTTCTTTATTTCATCATGACCCAGTAATCATTCAGTATAGAGTTGTTCAATTTCCATGAGTTGTAGGCTTTCTAATGTTTTTGCTATTGCTGAAATCCAGCATTAATCTGTAGTAGTCTGGTAGGATACATGGGGTTACTTCAATTTTCTTGTGTCTGATAAGATTTACCTGTGACTAAGCATGTGGTCAGTTTTAGAGAAATTTCTGTGATGTGCTGAGAAGAAGGTATACTCTTTGGTGTTTGAGTGAAATGTTCTGTAGATATCTGGTATCCATTTGATTCATGATGGCTGCAATGTCCAGTATTTCACTATTTAGTTTTTAATATTCTTTATGTTCTATGTGTATAGTGTTTTGACTATTCTGTAATAAAGGGACTTCTTTTTCTGGTCTAATGTATTTGGTAGTCTGGAACATTTTTGTACCATTATAGACATGTCCATCTTTAGATTTAGGTTGAAAGACCTCTATCATGTTCACAAAATCTATTTTGAAGTTCTTGTCTTATGCTTCAGCTACACTGCATTTCTCAGGACCTTCTGTAGTAGGGTTTCTGGTCTTTAGTGGAGAGATATCATCGTGGCTATTATTGGTTGTTTTTACTCTGGAATCTAGGCATCTAGATTTGAGATCATTGTAATTCTAGGTGATGGTGTCTGGTCTTGTCTTTGTGGGATGTGTGTCCTGTTCCTTAGTTTCTGTTGCATTCCCTGCTTCTTGGAAGAGTGTGGTAACTATAGGTTGACTGCTAAAGAATGCTTCTGAGATCCTGATAGGATAAACCAGGGTTATAGATAGAATGGGTTTCTTGATATTAGGTGCTGGCATGGAGATGGAGATATGCTAAAGGAAGCATGGAGTGACAGGATCCACAATTGGGAAGAAACCAGGTATGCCATCAGGATCTCCTCAGTCCTATGGAAATGGAGACAACAAGGGAGGCGAATCCACAGGAGGTAGTGTGCTCCGGAGCTGGGGATGAGATTGTGGGATTAGATTGGAATAATGCAAATCTGAAAATCACCTACATGCTCTAGCTTTGCTTTCTTCTTTCTTCTCTATGCATTTTTCTCTACTAGAAATCCCAAGTTATAAAAGGGCTGTAGCCCTCTGATAACTTCTCTTTCCGTAGTATTAGGTAGACATTATCTAGATGTCATGCCACCTTTTCTGGTATATTTGGCACAGTATGTCTTACTGGAGATGACATTAAACAGTATGTAGATAATGACTTGTATGTGGAATGGGGACAACTGACCACTTCATTGTTTTCACTGCTCTACTGTGAAATCACTGTGACCCTGTGTGAGAAACCACTGATGTCCTTCAGGGGTAACTCTAATTTTTTCAAATCCTATTTTTAATGATGGTTCTTAAATGCTTTATGTGTACGACCTGCCAGAGGTAGTGGAAAAGAAAGGATACAGGAAAAGTGGACCTGTTTAGAAATGGTCCTTTGGAGCAACTCCTATCTGTGTTATCTGGAAATCAGCAGTTCAGTTCACAGGTTAACAGTGGCAGCTCCATCCACTCACAAACACTTCACAGATATACCAGCAGTACAGTTCAGTAGAGTTGGGATAGCAAACACAAATCAGCAGCAGTGGCAATACCTAGTAAAGACAGCCAGGACTTAGCCTAAGCATGAGTCAGCAGGAAGGACCAGCAGGAAAGCCAGGAGAAGTTCTAGGCTGTGCTTCTTTCAGAGAAGCAAAGCTTAGAGAAGACTCTAGACCCACAAGCATTGCACAGCTAGCTCTACCAGAAAGCCAAGCTCAGTCTCCATCTGTCCGTTGAGTTCTATTTATACTCCCTCCAAACATCACATGTCCTCCATGGGTCTTGCCTCACCATGGGTCTTGCCTCACCATGTGTCTTGTGTAGCCCCCCTCGGCCATGTGAACTGGGTTCCCCTGAAAGGTGGGCTGGGGCTGAAAAAGATCAGACAATAAGAAAAGAATGAGGCCAAGACAAACCTTTTTGTTCAAAGCTTCTGAAGTTTACTGAGAATCCGTGCTTATAAAGAGGGAAGGCCTGTCCCCCGCAGCCCATTCTTGGTGCCTGGAGCCAGCCCATAGGCGATCTAAAGGATGTGTCTCAGGAATACCTCAAGGACCTCTCAGCAGGAAGTAGAGTCTTGGAGAAGAGCAAATAGAGCCATCAAGGTCAGAAGGCTCTACCCTAGGTAATCTCCTTCTTAGTGGCAGCAAGGTCAAAGTCTGGATCAGCCTGCTTCAAGGCTGAGGGAGGCTACAGTATTGCCTCAGCATGTGCATCTGTCTTGGCTGACCACTAAAGCGGCAGGTTTTTTGGTACATATCTCTCTATGGAGTCCCAAAGATCGGAGCTCAACAACATATGTAAGATGGACCAATACATGCATGTTGTTAGTGAAGAATCCTTCATCACATGCCCTTTCACATGCTTGTTTAGCAAAACAGCCTTTCATTTATGTCCACTTCAGGAAAATACTTCTTGTGTTTGTCCCAGAAAAACACCATCCAACACAACTGACTTTCCAATGAATCCTTAAATTTCCACTTCATGGGAGTTCTAATTTCCTGTACAAAAATACAGTTGTAGTATCATCTATTTTGTATTCTGCTCTGACCATTTGTTTGACTTTCATCAACTAGAGAAATGTTGGTACACAACACAGACTGCATGCAAACAGGATGATTCAAAAGGAAAATTATCAAAAGTCAGGCTTTCTTTTACTTCTCAGACTTTATGCTCAGCTGCCCCTGCAGTTTCTGCCACTGTGTCTCTCATAGCACAGTAGTACACAGCCGAATCTATCTCTTGCACTGAGGTTTTCTGCAAGTGGAAGGAAGTGGTTCCTTTATCATATGTAGCTTCAAAACCTCTGCTGCTTCCCTTGTTGTTGGCAGTTGTGACTTGCAGAAGGAGCTGTGGACCTTCTCCAGAATATTGGACATACCAGAAAAGAGTCGGGTACCCTGTGGTTGAATAAGTGCAGTTTATAAATAAGAAGTCGTTTTCTGAAAGGGTCACTTGACCTTGCATCTGGATCACTGAGTCTCCATGGGTCCTCCCTGAAAGAAAAAGATATCTATGTCATAGGTAATTAAATATTTTTCTGACATCATAGAAGAGTGCACTTTCTATTATTTAGTATTTCTGTTCCAAATGTTGCCCTGCCTTCTGGTCCTCCTTACAGAGTTCTTCTCGCCCCCACCCCTTCCCCTCCCCTTTGCCTCTGAGAGGGTATCCTTCCAGGTATTCCCTGGAGGCAGCAAGTCTTTACCCAACCAATGCTTGGCTGTGAGAATCTGTCTTTCTCAGTCAGCAGTTCAAAGAGGCTCTCAGAAGACAGATTGGGAAAAGATCTTCATTAACTCTACATCTGATAGAAGGATAATATCTAAATAATATCTAAAACGTATAAAGAACTCTAGAAGTTAAACTCCAAAAACCAAATAATCCAATTAAAAACTGGGGTAAGAGCTAAACAGAGGATTCTCAACAGAAAAAAAAAATCTCAGATGGCAAGAAGCACTTAATGAAATAGTCAACATCCTAAGCCATGCAAATCAAAATGATCCTCTGAGATTCTACCTTACACCAATAAAAATGGTTATGATCAAAAACTCAAGATACAGCATATGCTGGCAAGGATGTGAAGAAAGGAAAACACTCTTCCATTGCTGGTGGGACTACAAACTTGTACAACCACTCTGGAAACCAATCTGATGGTTCCTCTGAAAAATGGAAATAGTTCTATTGAAGGCCCAGCTATACTGCTCGTGGGCACATATCCAAATGATGTTCCATGATACCCCAAGGACTTGTGCTCTACTATGTTCATAGCAGCTTTATTCATAAGAGTCAGAAACTGGAAGCAACTCAGATGTCCCTTATCAACAACAAAAAAAGGATACAGAAAATGTGGTACATTTACACAATGAAGTGCTATTCAGCTATAAAAATCAAGGACATCATAAATTTTGCAGGCAAATGGATAGATCTAGAAAATACCATCCTGAGTGAAGTAACCCCAACCCAAAATGACATACCTGATGTGTACTCACTGATATGTGTGTATTAGCCAAAAAGTGCAGAATACCCATGATACACCCCCAAAGACCGTAAGAAGTTAAACAAGAAGAAAGGCCCAACCGTGGGGGCTTAAATCCCACTTAGAATGGGGAATAAAATAGTCATGAGAAGCAGAGGGAAGGAGGGTCCTCAATGGGAAAGAAGAGGGCTAGGGAAAAGGAGGCACAGTATAAGGGATGGAGGGAAACAGGAGAGAGGCCCAGGGGGCCAAGAGAATTGGAAAAATAGTGCACTTTTTAAGTCACTTCACTTACCAAGTATAAACAGCATCACAGTCACTAAAGCTGGGGAATTGTTCATCTTCAGTGTCACCAGAGTGATGCTCTCAACTCTTCACATGAAGAAATGATGAAATGGCATCAAATGATGAACCTATGAAGCTTAGAGTTCACACAGATAAGGATCTTGTGTTAGGAAACTCCACCCCCTGGTGGACAGAAACTAAACTAGGGTCTATTGTAACACCTTCCAGAGTCAAAAATGTGCTCTTGTCCTCAGATCATTTATAAGACACATACCAGATTTCAGGTGTCCCTCATCAATCTAAAGAACGTAAACAAGGGCCACTGCATAATCTAAAGACTCAAAATCTAAAGTAACAACACATGTTGGCAGGGATGTGGAGAAACATTCTGATTGGTATAAGGTGAAATCTCATGGTCCTTTTGTTTTACATTTCCCTGGTGTCAAAGGATGTTGAACATTCTTTAAGTGCTTTTGGGCCATTCGAGATTCCTTTGTTGAGAATTCTTTGTTTGGTTTGGGGGGTCTAACTTCTAGAGACTTTATTTTATGTACATTACATCAATCTAAAGAACTTAAGCAATGGTTAAAACATAAGAATTGACTGTCATCATTCTTAGGATTCTACCTGACATGAAAGTGCTGTAGCAGAGCAACTGATGGATATTCTGGTTTGGGATTTACCATATGATAAACTGAATGGCAAGATATAGGTTTTACCAATTTATTTTCACTGATCCAAATTAGTAGTAGGATACTATATGGCCTTGGACTGATGGCTCAGCACTTAAAAGCACTTGTTGCTCTCTCAGAGGACTGAGTTTTGGTTTGCAGAACCAAACTCAGTGGTTCAAAACAATCTGTTAACTACAGTTCCACAGGAACTGATCCCCTCTTGTGACCTCTCTGGGCAACAGGTACAGACATGATACATAAACACAAATGAAGGCAAGCCATCCATGTACATAAAATAAGAGTGAATACTTTTTAAATTTTCTTTATTTGTTGTGTCCAGTCAGTGGTTCACATGTCTGGGTTCTGTTCTGAGAAAGCATCTTAGAATCTGAAAGAGAAGAGGGAGCTAGGTGGCACGAGAGAAAGATGAAACCAAGACAGTCATTCTGATCAAGGTTCAATTTTAATGTCAGCAAACACGCTTTATAAGAAAGAGGGGAGGCCCATTTCTAGCCAAGTAAAGTTCTTTTGAAGTAGACAGATTAACCTTTTAGTGGGAACTCATGAAGATAACAGTTCGGTGCTAACTCTGGAAAATCTTGGAAGAGAACCGGTTAGCCTCAGACAGGTAGTGGCACATCAAAGGAGCAGCACAGCAGGTGGCTCCGCTTAAGCAGTGGATGGACACAGCCAGCCTTGCTAGGCTGGAAGGAGGTAACATTTCCCCCCTTTAAATAATATTAAACAAAACTGGACTGAGGCAAAAAATTTATTTATGCTCTATAATTCTGCCTGAATTCTTAGGGTCTAATGAATGAAGAAACCTGTCTCAATGAGAGTCCCTAACTTTTCTTATGGTAAACCCTTATTTGGATAAGACTGTCCTTTCTGTCCTAGTAACTTCTTTGCTGAATTCCTACTGAATTTCACGGTCATACTAAGACGTTGGAACTCTGGTGAAGACTTAACTATATCAGGATTTGATTTTAAAAAGCACTATAATAAGATAACACTAAAGGAGAGCACGTGGATCTTCCTCTGCATTCTTGGATGACAGGCGGGGAACAGGGAGGAGGGAATGACGACCAGCTCCGTAGTACAAGGCCAATTGGCTTTTTAGGGTGGGAGGCAGTGAAGGGCTTGCCCTTCTAACGGTATGGTCTCCAACCTCTCTCTTCCCCTATTAATTAAGTTTAATAGGGCCACGCTAAACTTAGGTGATCAAATGATTTTCTCATCCGTAGATGAGTGGGCTTTAACCATGGCTTGGGGGGAAACTGACCCGATTTTTCCCGTGGGTGCTATCACGACCCACACTTGTGGCTCTTGGTATCTTTTGGGGAAGGGAGGCAGAGCCTTAGAAAGATATTTTTGGTTGTAACTGGAACTAGATACCAACCTCTATCCAAACCGGGTGTATCTCACAGGGAACCCAGAAATGGTCAAGCTGGACCTTCTCCTGCAGTAAATTTTTGCACCCAAGCAGTACCCGTACTGTATTCGTATGATGATGAATCATTATGCACAGTTTTGAGTACTGTGCAGCTCTTAAAGGAGAATTGTCAACCTCAGATTTAGCAAGGCCTCAACAAGAATTATGTCACTAGTAACACCACAATTTGTGGCTCTTAGGCTATATTAGGAGCTGGAGGTCATCCTCCTCATCTCTGTTATTCCCACAGCCTGAGGAACTAAGGGGACCTTGCAATAACAGCAAGGGTGGAAAACCAGAGACCAGCTAAGGGACTAAGCCCGTCTATCAGAATAAAAACCAATCTCTTTTAGTATATGAAATTTCTACCTTTTTAGCTCTCATAGCAAACCTAAATTTAAAGTCAGACCAAAAGCCACAATATGTCTTTAGAATGAAAAGAACAGCTGTCTCTAGCGTGCTCTAGGGGGTGGGGATGCATGCCCCTGCAATCCGGCTGAAGGTGTTGATTGACCTGCTTGAAAGACAAAAATCTTAGACAATGAAGAGTAACATCACAAAGCTTCTTTTGGGGAAGTCCAGGTACTTTATTCAGTAGCAAATTAGTAAGGCTCAAGCTCAGTCTCTGGACTGGTTTTAGAATTAGTAAAAAGGCCAGAGATTCTCTGGAAGTGGGGGATGTGCTCTGAATTAACTTTGCTAGGTAATTAAGAATTTTAGTTAACTACAATATGAATTTCTAATAGTGGACTAAATATTAGACCAGTCTAAGATTGAGTTAGAATGACTGGTCACAATGAAGAAACGAGAAAAATCATTATGACTCTATTAAATGACTAATCTTACTAAGTCAGAATATACAGTCTCTGATGTACTATTGCCATAAAGTTAAAAGGCTTGAAGCTAGTCTAAACTCGAAAAATGGTAAGCAAGGATGGATTTAAAACATGTACTCAATTTAGTTTCCTAGTTACTTTAATCAGGACACTGAGTCAACTTACCTGCCAGCTCATCATATGAATTAACCATCATGCTTTTGCAGCGTTCTGTGGAGAGAACCTGTTTTTCTCTTCCCTAATAAGGCAGCTGTTTAGGATCAATCTATAAGCCAATAAGTAGATCCTTTTAAGATACTATAAAGCATTTATTAAATTCTTTGACATTTAAGTTTCAAAATTTGAAAATAAAGTTATGATTTAAATAGTGTGCATGGGAATGCACTAAATAGTATGTATGGGGATAAAATTTCTCCCTTTTTTGTCTATTAAGAAGTTAAAGTTTTGAAGTTTCACAATATCTAATCTTTTGAATTAATAACTTGTTGACAAAACATTTTAAATACTTGGCTGTAAAGGGTCAGTGACTAATTGCACTTTCAATTATTTCTCTTAAGGAGCGGTTGTAACTAGAAAGCTTGAAAAGTTATTAAGAGTCACATATGGATAATTTATTTATTTATTAACTAGAAATAAGAACATTCATTTGTAGCAAATTATTAAGTAAAAGTCCTCAAGAATTAACACTATTATGTGGAAACAAGTAGTAACTGAGGACACTAAAAGGAAAGAATTATACATGCACAATTTTTAAGAATACTAAAATATTATCTTAAACCATAACTGTTTTTTTTTTCCATTTTTTATTAGGTATTTAGCTCATTTACATTTCCAATGCTATACCAAAAGTCCCCCTTACCCACCCACCCCCACTCCCCTACCCACCCACTCCCCCCCTTTGGCCCTGGCGTTCCCCTGTACCGGGGCACACAAAGTCTGCGTGTCCAATGGGCCTCTCTTTCCAGTGATGGCCGACTAGGCCATCTTTTGATACATATGCAGCTAGAGTCAAGAGCTCAGGGGTACTGGTTAGTTCATAATGTTGTTCCACCTATAGGGTTGAAGATCCCTTTAGCTCCTTGGGTACTTTCTCTAGCTCCTCCATTGGGAGCCCTGTGATCCATCCATTAGCTGACTGTGAGCATCCACTTCTGTGTTTGCTAGGCCCCGGCATAGTCTCACAAGAGACAGCTACATCTGGGTCCTTTCAGTAAAATCTTGCTAGTGTATGCAATGGTGTCAGCATTTGGAAGCTGATTATGGGGTGGATCCCTGGATATGGCAGTCTCTACATGGTCCATCCTTTCATCTCAGCTCCATACTTTGTTTCTGTAACTCCTTCCATGGGTGTTTTGTTCCCACTTCTAAGGAGGGGCATAGTGTCCACACTTCAGTCTTCATTTTTCTTGAGTTTCATGTGTCTAGGAAATTGTATCTTATATCGTGGGTATCCTAGGTTTTGGGCTAGTATCCACTTATCAGTGAGTACATATTGTGTGAGTTCCTTTGTGATTGTGTTACCTCACTCAGGATGATGCTCTCCAGGTCCATCCATTTGGCTAGGAATTTCATAAATTCATTCTTTTTAATAGCTGAGTAGTACTCCATTGTGTAGATGTACCACATTTTCTGTATCCATTCCTCTGTTGAGGGGCATCTGGGTTCTTTCCAGTTTCTGGCTATTATAAATAAGGCTGCTATGAACATAGTGGAGCATGTGTCCTTCTTACCAGTTGGGGCTTCTTCTGGATATATGCCCAGGAGAGGTATTGCTGGATCCTCCGGTAGTACTATGTCCAATTTTCTGAGGAACCGCCAGACTGATTTCCAGAGTAAACCATAACTGTTATGAATATATAAAGAACGAGGTTATATATTTAATCTACCTTATATGTATGACCTATAGACTGTCTGAGATATAAATTTAGCCTGGCATTATTTTAAAATGTCCAGGCAGTTTAGAACAATTTAATAAATGCCTAAAAACTGCCTTCTTAAAAGGACAGCATTATTTTTATGAGTTGTATATGCATAAGCAATTGCAAATTTGAGAATTAATAGCATCTGAGGGACGAACAATCTTAAGCAATTTTGAGCTCTGAGATATAACATTGACTATTAATATACAAATTAAGGTTTGATTGTTCAGCAATTAAAAACACCATCTACAGCACACAACTAGATTATTTGTGCTGAAACAGGGGAAACTTAAGAGACTAAGCATGTGATCTAATTTACATTTACTTACGTCTCATATTGGGGTTGTTATTAAACACAATAATTGGGATGTATGCATTCATGAATTTATAGAAGATATGAAAGCATGTATAAAAACAATTTTTAACTTATATTTGGGATATTGATTGTTAATCTATTTAAAAAGATGGTATGTAATAGGTCAATTATTAATATTTCGTAATAACCAAATTAATTGCTGTTTGGAACAAGGAACAGACACTTATGTTTTTAAGACACAATTTTTGTTATAGGTTTTCTAAAATACACGAATATACTTTATAATTTTTTATTAGTATCATAGTGATTATAATAGGATGATGAAACTGTGTTTTGAGGTGAGTGCTACCTCAGCCCCGCCCATCTGCCTTGTTGTGGCTTTGTGGTCTAGGGCCTGACACCCACAAGGTACTTGGGGCGGTGTTTGCCCTAAGTCCTCTTTAGCCCTGGCCACCTGACACCCTGGCATGTGGAGTCACTCTGAAAAGAACTCTGGATTTTAACTCGCTGTTGAGCCCTGTAATTTTGAAGTGGAGAAGGCGGTGCGCGTCTGACGTGCCACTATGTCAAGCTGCAGCTCCGGTCCTGGCACTGGGGCAGAGCTGGCCCTGTTGCCACAGCCACTTTTGTCACCACCACCGCCACCTTGGCCTTTTTCTCAGGCTAGAAAACTCAAACAAGGGTGGCAGAGCACCCTGGGCCTTAGCGGGGGTGGGGGTGGGGGGTAGGAATATGACTACTCTGAAAATATGGCTACTCTGGTCGGGACACGTGGAGGCTTGGGACAAATGTCAATGCGCCCTCTCTTGAGTTTGCTGTAAGGCTGCCCGCCTATGGTGGTCTCTCACAGTACTATAGCTCTGGGAAACTGTGTCTCAAGGCCCTGCCCCGCAGCAGCCAGCAGCTAGTTGGGCCCAAGTGGGCCAAAGATCTGGGAGGATGAGAAAAATGACTTTACAATAATGTTTTTTCTGGCCAAAGAATTGTTTTGGGCACAGCTAATATTTAATTACCAATGAATATAATTAATAATAATTATAAAAGCTTTCTTATTTTTTGCAAAACCTTTTGTAGTAAACTAAAACCCTAAGTAATAAAAAGATATTGTCTCTGAATCTTTTGGGTGAGAGCAAGGATTTAAGGTAAATTTTTCTTGAGAAGCATTAGTTAATAAAACATTTTTCACTTAGGAAACAATATACACTGAAAGATTCAAACTCTTAGCTTCTTGTATAGAAGCAGAGACAATAAAAATTTTTCTTACATAATGTAAAGCTATATTAGCCACACCTAGAGACAAAATTTTCCAGTGATTACCAGTTCACTAGAAGCAAACCCTTTATCATTCAAGGGGAAAAGAAAAAAATGAACCTTTAGACCTATAATAACCTTATATGAAGTAGGCAAGCCAGATTGTAATGCCTTTATAAGTTCTACAGTCTGATTGACCCTTTCATAAACTTTGAATTAGAACTTTATTTAGAACAACATCTGGATAGATCTGCAACATTCATTTAGCTAAAACAAAATTCCCCTGGAGGCAGGGAGAGGCAAGTTTCAAGAGCTTCCTTAGGCACCGTTTGCAAGACAAAAGAAAGTAACACAAGCCCTGTTGAGGCTGCTCTGATCTTTGTATGGCTGTATGGCCACAGAGAGCTGTATTAGTGCTCTCATAAGATGATTACTCTTGTAATAATCTTAATTAACAATATATGGGTAAGAAGAAAATCTTAAATTTGCAATCAAACTGCAAGCTGCAGTCAATGGAACACTTGGAGTTTTAACCATAATTTTCAAGTTTCTTTTGCAACGTTAGGATAATATCTACAACCTTGGGAAAGCAAAACCCAAGTTTAAAACAATTTATCATCTTTAAAATCAATATTAGAAGCATTACTATCATGTTACAAAGTTTGGCTGCCAATTGATACCTATAAATACATGTAAGTTTTAATGCTTTAATAAAGAGACATTGCTTTAAATCTTATCTTTAATTTTACGTTTTAGGATAGGAATCACATTAATTATTATCTCAACTAGAAATATCTTTAGAGACCCAGCCTCTTGGCCTGCCTTATACCACGTGTTGGAAAGACATTAAACTTGAGTTATCAATTTTAAGACTAACCATCTGTAGCAATGTAACAATTATTAATCTTAACCCATAACTTATTAGCTGATAGTGAAAACACATAGAGCACATTACCAATAAAAAAAACCCAAATGGAGCAGTTACATTTAGACCAATTAGAGAATATTAATTTTTCTAGCTACAATCATAGAATAAAAAGCACCTTATCATTTGCCAAACACATTAATCACGATTGTAGAGAACCCTCCAGGAGAAAACCATTTATCAGCTTTTTTACCCCAAAACTAAGAGGCTGTAGACTCTCTCTCTCTCTCTCTCTCTCTCTCTCTCTCTCTTTCTCTCTCTCTCTCTCTCATTCTCTCTCTCTTTTTTTTCTATAATGAACAGTTTTTCTAGCCGGGGGCCCTCCTGCCATGTGTCTGTTTTCTGGTTGAAGTACGTGGCAGCTCTCAGCTTTGCGGATAAAGTATTTTAGCTATCTTTATTATCTAACATAAAACATAGAACATTCATTTATACAGACTGGACACAAACATACATGAATTGAACACGTGAACAGATTGGTGTACCAGACATTAGACAAAACACAAAAGGGGCAGAGTACTTCTTCTGTAAAGCCCAGAGAGAACAAAGCAAGGCACTCCTGAAATTTCTCTCTGCTTTTTGGGACATTTTCCTCCCTCATGATGCAGTCCGCCTGATTATTAATTTCCTTTTAATAAACCCTTTCTTTTTCACACCTAAAAATGTAGCTTCTGGGAGCTACGGCTAACTGCCTGTTACGTTCCTAGCTCCTGATAAGCCTCACTGCTGAACCTAAGTGAATTAGCGCTCAGGTTAAACGCTGTTTCAACTTAGCCCATAACGACCTTCTCTGGTATGAATTTCCTTTAATTATTTTCTTCTTCTTTCATGGAGCTCCAAACCAGCAGTGCTTCTTCCAAATGTCCTCTGCCATTTCTCAGCCCCGTGTGGGCACCAGATATGTTGTGTCCAGTCAGCAGTTCACATGTCTGGGTTCTGTTCTGAGAAAGCATCTTAGAATCTGAAAGAGAAGAGGGAGCTAGGTGGCACGAGAGAAAGATGAAACCAAGATAGTCATTCTGATCAAGGTTCAATTTTAATGTCAGCAAACAAGCTTTATAAAGAAGAGGGGAGGCCCATTTCTAGCCAAGTAAAGTTCTTTTGAAGTAGACAGATCAACCTTTTAGTGGGAACTCTCGAAAATAACAGTTCGGTGCTAACTCTGGAAAATCTTGGAAGAGAACCGGTTAGCCTCAGGCAGGTTGGGCCTCAGGCAGGTAGTGGCACATCAAAGGAGCAACACAGCAGGTGGCTCCACTTAAGTGGCAGATGGTCACAGCCAGCCTTGCTAGGCTGGAAGGAGGTAACATTTATTATTTTTATTAATCGTTGTATTCATTTACATTTCAAATGATAGCTCCCTTCCTAGTTACCTCTCCACAGCCCCCCATCCCAAACCCTTCCTTCCCCCTCCCCTTTGCCACCCACTTACCCACTCCCACCTCACCAGTCTAGCATCTCCCTAGGCTGGGGCATCAAATCTCCACAGGACCAAGGGCCTCCCCTCCTACTGATGTCACATAAGGTCACCCTCTGCAACATATATATCTGGAGCCATGCATCCCTCCATGTATACTCTTTGGTTCGTGGTTTAGTCTCTGGGAGCTCTGATAAAGATATTATAAAATTAAAGAATTATAAATTGGCTCTGAGAATGTGTAATCATTACAATCTGCTCTGTTTACCATCTAGAAATTTAAAATATGGGTTTGTGCTGCCCATTTAGTTAGGAGTTCGTTGGTGTCTTGAAACAATGTCTGCAGATTAACTGCACCGGACAGTCACAGCAGAGGAGTTATGGCTGGCATGCTGGGCTCATTGGTTATACTACACTCTGCATCAAATGTAGACTGACATATTCTTAGCTCTTTTCTTCAAATGTCTGTGAATAGTGGTGCCTGTTTTTAGGGAACACAAAGCTGACTATTATTTGAGATTGGTGAGGCATCTGTGGCTCTTCCTTGAGGACTTGTAGAGAGCACCCAAGCAGCCAGCTCACCTCTTCAGAAAAGCTTGTTCCTCAAGTGTTAAAGCTTTCCACTCATAAGTCTGTCTTTCATGGCTACCATGTTTCTGTGGGAGAGCCTTCTGTCGTTCAATTTGGTCTTGGTAATTTTTCCTCATTGACAGAATTTGTCTTCTCACAAAGCTGTTCTTTCTCACCTTTGCCCACATCTTTTTCCTAGTTCTTGATATTTTATGTGTACATAAAATGTTTATATTTTATGAACATTTATAATAACTGTCACAAATATTTGACTGTTTGTGTGCTATAGCTGTGTCAGAGGCATCCTTCTGTGTGTTTATTCCTGTATACACGTGTTACTTTCATGAATAATTAAGTTATTTATTTGCTTTACATCACTACCTCCCCTTCCTCTACTCCTCCAAATTCTCCTCTCATCTTCCCTCTCCTGGATCTATCCCTCCACCCTTTCTTCTCAGCAATGGGAGGCTGCCCATGGAAGTCAAGCAACCTTGGCATATCAAGTTACAGTAAGACTATAAGTTACATCTTATCCTATTGAGGCTAGACAAGGCAGCCCAGTTAGAGGAAAGGGAATCCATGGGTAGTCAAGAGAGTCAGAAAAAGCCCCTGCTCCTAATGTTAGAAGTACCCTCCCATGAAGACCAAGATACATAACTGTTACATATGTGCAGAGGCCCTAGGTCAGTCCCATGCATGCCCTCTGGCTGCCTATTCAGTCTTTGTGAGCGCTTATGGACCCCGGTTAGTTGATTCTGTAGATTTCTTTATGGTGTCCTTAACCCTCTGACTCCTTCAATCCTTCCTCTCTCTCTCTTTCACAGGATTCCCCAAGATCCACCTAATGTTTGGCTGTGGGACTCTGCATCAATTTCCATCAGTTCCTAGGTAATTCTCTCTGATGACAGTTATGCTAGGAACCAGTCTGAAAGTATAGCAGAATATTACTAATAGTGTCTGGGTTGACTCCCTTTCATGGCAAGAGCCTCAAGCTAAGCCAGTCTCTCAATTTATGCCCCATCTTTACCCCTGTATATCTTGTAGGCAGGACAAATTGTGCATCAAGAATTTTGAGGCTGGATTGGTGTCCCAGTCTCTCCATTGGAAGTCTTGACTGGTTACAGGAGATAGTCATTTCAGGTTCCATATCACCGATTACTAAGAGTCTTAGCTAGGTCACCCTCATATATTTCTGGGAGTTTTCATTGTTCTATATTTCTGGATCACTCCACAATATTTCCAGTTGTCTCTGCCAGTACTCTCTCTCTCTCCATCCTCCTCCCAAATTGATCCTGCCTACTCCCATCCACACCAACTCCAACACCTAGTCCTCTTCCTCCATTGACCACCCATGCACCCTGAAATATATGCTATTTCCCCTACTCAGAGTGATCCAAACATTCATTCCTCTTGGGCTTTCCTTGTTACTTATCTTCTTTGGTCTGTGTATAGTATAGCATGGTTATCCTGTTCTTTATGGTTAATACCCACTTATAATTTATTACATACCATGTTGTCTTTCTGGGTCTGGGTTACTTTACTCAGGGTGATCTTTTATACTTCCATCCATTTCTCTGATAATTTCACATCATTATTTTTAATAGCTGAGTAATACTTCAATGTGAAAATGTACCACATCTTCTTTATCCATTCTTTGGTGGAGGAACATCTAGGTTGTTCCAGTTTGGGGTTATTATATCTAAAGCTGTTATGAACATAGTTGAGTTGGACACCTTGTAGTATGGTGGAGGCTTTTTGGGGGTATATGTCCAGGAGTGGTACAGCTGGATCTTGAGGAAGAACTATCCTCAATCTTATAGGAAACTGCCAAATGGATTTCCAAAGTAGTTGCACAAATTTGCATTCCCACCAGCAATAGAGGAGTATTTCCCCTGCTCCACATCCTCACCAGCATTAACTGTCATTTGTGGTTTTTATCTTGGTCATTGTGAATGGTATAAGATGGCATCTCCGAGTTAGTTTGATTTGCACTTCCCTGATGATTAAGGGCATTGAACATTTCTTTGTTTTTCAGACATTAGAGATTCCTTTGTTGAGAAGTCTCTAGTTTTTCAATTGAGTCATTTGGTTAGTTGATGTCTAGTTTCTTGAGTTCTCTAAATATTTTTAATATTAGCCCTGTTTCAGATATAGGGTTGGTGAAGATCATTCCCATTATATAAGCTGCTATTTTGTCCTTTTGATAGTATCCTTTCCCTTACAGAAGCTTTTATGTTTCATGAGGTTCCATTGATTAATTGTTGATCTTAGTGCCTGAGCAATTAGTTCAGGAAGTTGTTTCCTCTGCCAAAATTGGTTCAAGGCTATCCCCTACTTTCTCTTCTATCAAGTTTAGAGTATCTGGTTTGTGTTGAGGTCTTTGGTCTACTTGGACTTGAGTTTTGTGCATAGTAATAAATATGGATCTTTTTGCATTATTCTACATGCATATATCCAGTAAGACCAGCAACATTTGTTGAAAATGCTTTCTTTTTTCCATTGTTTTGGCTTCTTTGTCAAAAATCAAGTATCTACCAACCCACCCAGAAAACTTTTGACCCAAACTTTGTTTAGTCTACAAAAAATGCAGGGACAGAGATGGAGCAGAAAGTGAGGAAATGGCCAACCAATAAGTGGCCCAATTTGAAAACTATTCTATGGGTAATAACAAATCCCCAACATTATTAATGATACTCTGTTATGCTTGCAGACAGGATCAAGTTGTCCTCTGAGGGGCTTCACCCAGCAGCTGACTGAAACAGATGCAGGTACCCACATCCAAACATTGGACAGAGCTCAGGGACTCTATGGAAGAGTTAGGAGAAATTGAAGACCCTGAAGGGAATAGGAATTCTACAGGAAGACCAACAGAGTCAACTAACCTGGACCATTGAGGGCTCTATAAGACTGAGCCACTGACAAAAGAGTATACACAGGCTGGAGCTAGAAGATGCACATATGTAGAAAATGCACTCAGTCTTCATGTGGGCCCCCAAACAACTGGAGCTGGGGATGTTCCTAAAGCTCTTGCCTGTCTGTAGAATCTGTTGTCCAAGAGAGCTGCCTTGTCTGGCCTCAGTGGGAGAGGGTGTGTCTAATCATATAAAGATTGGATGCACACAGGATGAAGGGATATCCAGAGAGCTCCCTATCCTCTCAGAGAAAAAGAGGAGAGAGGTTGGGAAGGGACTCTAGGAGGGGAGACTGGGAGAGGAGCAGCAGTTGGGATGTAAAAATGAATGAATAGATAGATAGATAGATAGATAGATAGATAGATAGATAGATAGATAGGGGGAAAACCAGATGTCCAAAAGTGTGAGGGTTTATTTTTTATTTTTCAATTCCATTCCATTAATCACCATCCCCTTCTTCTGTATTATTCTCCATCCCCCTTCCCTACAATGAATTTCTTTTTCCCATTTACCTTATCAAGTCACACGTATCCAGTAATTCCCCTTTAACTTCCTCTAACTAACTAACTAACTATATATATATATATATGGCTCCACCATATATATATATATATATATATGGTGGAGCCTAGTCCCAGTGCATACATCTTCGAAAATTCCCACACCTAAGGCTCAGGAAACAGTGCAAAGGAAGAGTAGAAAGATCATGTGAGCCAGTTAATCTGGAGAATGTGTTTCCTTGTAAACTCAGAAGCTATATCCATGAATTCTTACCAATATGAATACACAAACATGGACACTGATGAAATGACAAAAAAGTACACAATGCCTTAACCTTACACAAAGGACTATAGTATAGGTAAGTGAGTAATGTTTGAATCAGGAGAGGTGATACTCCACAAAGAATAGCACACTGATTGTCCAGTGCCAGATGTACATTCATGAAATACACATACATATAACAATATATGCACTGAAAAGTTTATATCTAGGAACATATACATATATACATATAAAATGTTATCCTTGAAGCAACTTCTTTCTCAAGTTGCCTAATTGGATGTGGTCTGGTGCTCTTCAGAAATGTAAAAATTTAAACTTAATTTTTGACAGTTTCTGAATTTGAGAAAGGACCAAGCTGACACAAGCTCTTACAGCTGTTATGCACTGTGGGGATATCGGCAGACCCATCTAGTGAATTAGTTGCAGACACATGCTTTATTAAATCTAGGTTTGATGATTGTAGAGGAACAAGTTTTTCTGAAATGAGTTAACTACTCTTACAAATGAGTTTTGTGTAAATCTTCTTTTGTTGTGAACATTAACTTACAGAGCAGTGATTTAATACTTCCTCAGACTTTATTTTGTAAGTTGTGGATATCTGATAAAGTAAAAGTGATTTTATGATTTGTGTCTTTGTAACTGTTTATGGTGTGAAGAGATAGCATAACCAACCATGACCAACTTATTAAAGAATTTAATTTAACTTATTAAAGAATTTAAATTGGTACTCACCTAAAGTTTTAGAGGGATTGCCTGTAACCCCACCCCCACCCCAGCCTGAAGCAGGCTGATCCAGACCTTGACCTTCGAACAATTCCCACCACTATTATGGGTGGGAGCATTGCAGCAGGTGGCATGGTGCTAGAGAAGTATCTGAGAGCTTTTCCATCCCAGTCAGTAGGCATCAGACAGAGAAAGAAATGCCTGGTGAGGACTTTTTAAACCTCAAAGTCCACTTCCAGTGACATACCTCCTCCAACACTTCCTCCAACAAGTTCACACCTCCTAATGCTTCCCAGTTCATCAGCTGGGAATGAAGCATGCAAATATATGAGCCCATGGGGGCAACTTTCATTCAAACCATAATTTGTATGTAATTCAGAAGTCTTATCCATTCAGTTGATCGTGGTGTCTTCAATTACAAGAAAATGTAACTTATATGAACTCAAAGCAATTGAAATAGTTTGCATAAGACCTACACAAGCTCAAAATTCCCACAAAAGCTACACAAAATTCCAGCATGGGGGACTGGGCACAACACCCATTTATAGCTAAGGATATAGTGCCACCTCTTATCTACTATGAGTGCAAGAGTCTGTTTTCTTTACAGGTTTGGTCCAGTAGGTCAACCACATTCCAGTGAAGTGAAAGATTCTAATAGCTCTCTCCAAGATGCTCTATAGCAGCATATAGGCCCATCATACTCTCTCATCTTGTAATAATTCACTAACAACATGAATCACCACTCACTCTAAGGCTCTGCAACACTCCCAGAGACCATCTACATGTATGTGGCCTGCAAAGGATAGGTTTCAATCCTTCTGGAAATTCAAAGGATCTGCAGTTGACTGAAATGTTGTGAGGTCTCTTCTCTGTTGAACAACATGTCTCTTTAGAGCCTTTTGCAGAACAATAACTTAAGAACAGTTAACAATGTGCTAACAGTCCTGACAGTACTTTGAACTTTGTCATCTTTCTCAGTTGTTCCAATAGTCTTCGAGAGAATTTGTTCCTGAAAATGGGAATCTGTGATGAAAAGAGTACAGTAAAGTGAAACAGCAGCCCTGGACTGTCCAGTGTTAGCAGAGGTGACAGAGATGCAGCATAAACTTGGGACCCCACAGCTGTGCAAATGCTGCTGCAGACTCTTGCTGTGGTGGGGCCTCAGCTACACATCCACCTGCAGTTTGAGGCCAGGCTCTAGCCTTGCTGGGAGCACTGTGCCTCAGCAGCGCAGAAGTAAGTGCCTGAGTCCTCCAGCTGTGCATCCCTGATGTGCAGGGTGCTGTAGCGCTCCTAAGAATTGAATGTTGACTTTAACCTTCCATTCTCCTTTGTTCCTTGAGCCAGGTAAAACAGAGTGATAAATCTGCCTCTGTGATTTTGTTGAAACCACTGGACACCTTTCATGGTGGTAGAAAAATTGCATCTCAGACCAGACTCAGCTCCTTCATAAAGACTCAGGGCTGGAGGATTCTGTTCCACCGGCATTCCTCTTACCCCTGCTCAGAGAAAGAAAAGCAAACTATTTGAAGGATCATTGTTCAGGAGTTTCCACCCCTGTTGACATCCAAGGAGAAGTCAACTTTGTCTTCCTCTCCCTCACATTGGCCCCTCTGGAGCACCACTAACCCCATCTTGGAAGTCCACAACTTACAGCAAAGCGGCACCAACAGCAGCCCCAGCACAGTTCCCAGGGTCCTCTCCATTGACCCTGTCAAGCTGCTGATTTCCAACAGTCAGCAGGGCTCTCTCTCTCTCTCTCTCTCTCTCTCTCTCTCTCTCTCTCTCTCCCTCTCCCTCCTCTACCCCCAATAAAATCTGAGCTCTTTCATCTTGATGGAAAACCACACCCACAGCCCAGTGAGGCTTCACTATAACTTCTCCCTGGCTAGGAATGAAAATCGTGCCCTGAAGAAGGAGATCATGTAGCCAACAGCCTAAAAACTGGTTGATTAGTAGGTTGGTTAATCAGTTGGTTGATTGGTTGGTTGGTTGGTTAGTTGGTTAGTTGGCTAGTCTGTCAGTCAGTTGGTTGGTTGATTGATTGGTTGTGTTTGTTGGTTTTGTGTCACAGCTGAAGTGAAAGATATTGAGGGTAAATATGAGTGAAAGAGCTGAGGTCTTGATACATCACAAAGTATTCAGAAGGATAGCAAAAGTAAGCCATTTTTTAAATTCCATAATTTGATAGGGTTTGAGAAATCCCTGTTTGATGGTTGCAATGTGTACTGATGAGGAAATACACTTTCTTAAAATCAACAAAGACAATGGTTCCAATGGAATTTTCATTTGTTGAAACAAAGAGGTTATACCCACAACATTCACGCTGAATCATTTTTTACTTTTGCCATTCTCTTCCAGTCACTTCCCTGTACCCTACAGGCTCACAAATTGCTGGCCAAGTTCAATGGTGTTCTCTGCCTTTTCTTCTTCTGTTTTTGTGCCTTGATAGGTTTTGTTTTGTTTTTCTCTTATTGATTAATTATTCTTGTCCCTGCTAGTCTGAGAGAAAATAATGAAAAGTTGGGCTGTCATTGGTATTGGAGTAAGTTCTGGGTCAGTGAAGTTGGGGATTTTTATCATACAATTTTAAAATTGAAATTATGGAGTAGAGATATTTTCTATTGAACTTCAGTCCTCACATTGATGAGTACAATTCTATTTTCTTTAACTCTCCTCGAGAAATCATCTTCACAGTTGACTTCCAGGCTCTATTTTGTAGTTCTACAGAATGGCAAAGTTAGCAAACAGGAATAAACTTTGCTGTCTGTAACACTCATGTGTTCTTTCCTCTGTGTAACTAACTCCCCAATATTTTAGGCACTTCAAAAACTCATTTCTGGGAAGCTTGCAGTGCCCCCTAGTGGATCAACACCACCAGCGAAGGTTGTGGATAAGTCTGTGCAGGATTTTCTTTATTGACCTAATAGGTGTATAAAGACCCCACCTGGAAGTGAGTAACACATTGCCTGCTCTGGGGCCTTCAGCAATAGAGGAAGCTAGCTAGCTGAGTGATAAGCACCTCACATTCATATTTCTGCATTCCTGACAACTACAGTGATGAGACCATCTATTTTATGTTAATTTTTTAGTGATTTATGCTTCTATTTTTGAGCAGTAAATTCTCTTTTAAATTTATGGAAGGATATATATAAAATGCTCCAGTTTCCATCATAGGCTTGTCATCTTTTTTTTTAATTAAATATTTTATTTATTTACATTTCAAATGTTATTCCCTTTCCAAGTTTCTCCTCTGCAAACCCCCTATCCCATCCCCTCCTTACCCTGCTTATATGAGGGTGCTCCCCCCACCCACCTACCCACTCCTGCCTCACCACCCTGGCATTCCTCTATGCTTGAGCATCAAGCCTTCACAGGACCAAGGGCCTCCTCTCCCATTGATGCCAAATAAGGCCCCTTCAGCTCCTTCAGTCCTTCCCCTAACTCCTTTATTGGGGTCCCTGCGCTCAGTCATGGTTAACTGCAAGCATCCGCATCTGTACTGAGACCATCTAGTTTAAATTCTAGCTGCCGGGCTCCGGGACTCCGCAGAATGCAGGCTGCACGGGTGAGGGTGTGGAATACAGAGGCCAGCCGTTTCTGGGCCAGGCGAGAGCCACAGAGCTTCTGAGGCAGCGCCATCTTTGGCTCCAGACAACCGGCCACCTTCCTGGTGAGAGCACAGGGGTCCGCCCGGCCTGAGAGGTTTGTGCCTCAGGCCCCGGCAGGAGCCTCCTTGGCTCCGGGACTCCGCGGAGGGCAGGCTGCACGGGTGAGGGTGTGGAATACAGAGGCCGGCCGTTTCTGGGACAGGCGAGAGCCACAGAGCTTCTGAGGCAGCGCCATCTTTGGCTCCAGACAACCGGCCACCTTCCTGGCCAAAGCAACACAGCTTCTGGGAAAGATCCTGTTTTGGGCCTTCATCTTCAGCCAGGAGGAGGTCCAAACACCAGATAACTGTGCACCTTCCCTGAAAGAGGAGAGATTGCCTGCAGAGACTGCTCTGACCACTGAAACTCAGAGGAGAAAGCTAGTCTCCCACGTCTGCTAATAGAGGGTAACAAAATCAACAGAGGAAAAATCTCTAAACAAAGACAACTATAACAACTAACTCCAGAGATTGCCAGATGGCGAAAGGTAAACGTAAGAATCCTACTAACAGAAACCAGGACCACTCACCATCATCAGAACCCAGAACGCACACTTTGCCCAGTCCAGGGCACCCTAACACACCTGAAAAGGTAGACCTGGATTTAAAAGCATATCTCATGATGATGGTAGAGGACATAAAGAAGGAATTTAATAACTCACTTAAAGAAATACAGGAGAACACTGCTAAAGACTTACAAGTCCTTAAAGAAAAACAGGAAAACACAACCAAACAGGTAGAAGTCCTTATAGAAAAACAGGAAAACACATCCAAACAGGTGATGGAAATGAAAAAAACCATACTAGACCTAAAAAGGGAAGTAGACACAATAAAGAAAACCCAAAGTGAGGCGACGCTGGAGATAGAAAACCTAGGAAAGAAATCTGGAACCATAGATGCCAGCATCAGCAACAGAATACAAGAGATGGAAGAGAGAATCTCAGGTGCAGAAGATTCCATAGAGAACATCTGCACAACAATCAAAGAAAATGGAAAATGCAAAAAGATCCTAACTGAAAACATCCAGGAAATCCATGACACAATGAGAAGACCGAACCTACGGATAATAGGAGTGGATGAGAATGAAGATTTTCAACTCAAAGAACCAGCAAACATCTTCAACAAAATTATTGAAGAAAACTTCCCAAATCTAAAGAAAGAGATGCCCATGAACATACAAGAAGCCTACAGAACTCCAAATAGACTGGACCAGAAAAGAAATTCCTCCCTACACATAATAATCAGAACATCAAATGCACTAAATAAAGATAGAATACTAAAAGCAGTAAGGGAAAAAGGTCAAGTAACATATAAAGGCAAGCCTATCAGAATTACACCAGATTTTTCACCAGAGACTATGAAAGCCAGAACAGCCTGGACAGATGTTATACAGACACTAAGAGAACACAAATTCCAGCCCAGCCTACTATACCCAGCCAAACTCTCAATTACCATAGATGGAGAAACCAAAGTATTCCACGACAAAACTAAATTCACCCATTATCTCTCCACGAATCCAGCCCTTCAGAGGATAATAACAGAAAAAAACCAATACAAGGACGGGAACCACGCCCTAGAAAAAACAAGAAGATAATCCCTCAACAAAACTAAAAGAGGACAGCCACAAGAACAGAATGCCAACTTTAACAACAAAAATAACAGGAAGCAACAATTACTTTTCCTTAATATCTCTTAACATCAATGGTCTCAACTCCCCAATAAAAAGACATAGACTAACAAACTGGCTACACAAAAAAGACCCAAAATTTTGCTGCTTACAGGAAACTCATCTCAGAGAAAAAGATAGACACTACCTCAGAATGAAAGGCTGGAAAACAATTTTCCAAGCAAGTGGTATGAAGAAACAAGCTGGAGTAGCCATCCTAATATCTGATAAGATTGACTTCCAACCCAAAGTCATCAAAAAAGACAAGGAGGGGCACTTCATACTCATCAAAGGTAAAATCCTCCAAGAGGAACTCTCAATTCTGAATATCTATGCTCCAAATGCAAGGGCAGCCACATTCATTAAAGAAACTTTAGTAAAGCTCAAAGCACACATTGCACCTCACACAATAATAGTGGGAGACTTCAACACACCACTTTCACCAATGGACAGATCATGGAAACAGAAACTAAACAGGGACACAGTGAAACTAACAGAAGTGATGAAACAAATGGACTTAACAGATATCTACAGAACATTTTATCCTAAAACAAAAGGATATACCTTCTTCTCAGCACCTCATGGTACCTTCTCTAAAATTGACCACATAATTGGTCACAAAACAAGCCTCAACATATACAAAAATATTGAAATTGTCCGATGCATCCTATCAGATCACCATGGACTAAGGCTTATCTTCAATAACAAAATAAATAATAGGAAGCCAACATTCACGTGGAAACTGAACAACATTCTTCTCAATGATACCTTGGTCAAGGAAGGAATAAAGAAAGAAATTAAGGACTTTTTGGAGTTTAATGAAAATGAAGCCACAACATACCCAAACTTATGTCACACAATGAAAGCATTCCTAAGAGGAAAACTCATAGCTCTGAGTGCCTCCAAAAAGAAACTAGAGAGAGCACACATTAGCAGCTTGAAAACACACCTAAAACGTCTAGAAGAAAAGGAAGCAAATTCACCGAAGAGGAGTAGAAGGCAGGAAATAATCAAACTCAGGGGTGAAATCAACCAAGTGGAAACAAGAAGAACTATTCAAAGAATTAACCAAACGAGGAGTTGGTTCTTTGAGAAAATCAACAAGATAGATAAACCCTTAGCTAGACTCACTAGAGGGCACAGGGACAAAATCCTAATTAACAAAATCAGAAATGAAAAGGGAGACATAACAACAGATCCTGAAGAAATCCAAAACACCATCAGATTCTTCTACAAAAGGCTATACTCAACAAAACTGGAAAACCTGGATGAAATGGACAAATTTCTAGACAGATACCAGGTACCAATGTTGAATCAGGATCAAGTTGACCATCTAAACAGTCCCATATCCCCTAAAGAAATAGAAGCAGTTATTAATAGTCTCCCAACCAAAAAAAGCCCAGGACCAGATGGGTTTAGTGCAGAGTTCTATCAGACCTTCAAAGAAGACCTAATTCCACTTCTTCACAAACTATTCCACAAAATGGAAACGGAAGGTACTCTACCCAACTCATTCTATGAAGCCACAATTACTCTGATACCTAAACCACAAAAAGACCCAACAAAGATAGAGAACTTCAGACCAATTTCCCTTATGAATATCGATGCAAAAATCCTCAATAAAGTTCTTGCTAACCGAATCCAAGAACACATCAAAACAATCATCCATCCTGACCAAGTAGGTTTCATCCCAGGGATGCAGGGATGGTTTAATATACGGAAATCCATCAATGTAATCCAGTATATAAACAAACTCAAAGACAAAAACCACATGATAATCTCGTTAGATGCTGAGAAAGCATTTGACAAAATCCAACACCCATTCATGATAAAAGTCTTGGAAATATCAGGAATTCAAGGCCCATACCTAAACATGATAAAAGCAATCTACAGCAAACCAATAGCCAACATCAAAGTAAATGGTGAGAAGCTGGAAGCAATCCCACTAAAATCAGGGACTAGACAAGGCTGTCCACTCTTGCCCTACCTATTCAACATTGTACTTGAAGTCCTAGCCAGAGCAATTAGACAACAAAAGGAGATCAAGGGGATACAAATTGGAAAGGAAGAAGTCAAAATATCACTTTTTGCAGATGATATGATAGTATATATAAGTGACCCTAAAAATTCCACCAGAGAACTCCTAAGCCTGATAAACAGCTTCAATAAAGTAGCTGGATATAAAATTAACTCACACAAGTCAATGGCCTTTCTGTATACAAAGGATAAACAGGCTGAGAAAGAAATTAGGGAAACAACACCCTTCTCAATAGTCACAAATAATATAAATTACCTTGGCGTGACTCTAACTAAGGAAGTGAAAGATCTGTATGATAAGAACTTCAAGTCTCTAAAGAAAGAAATTAAAGATCTCAGAAGATGGAAAAATCTCCCATGCTCATCGATTGGCAGGATCAACATTGTAAAAATGGCTATCTTGCCAAAAGCAATTTACAGATTCAATGCAATACCCATCAAAATTCCAACTCAATTCTTCAACGAATTAGAAAGGGCAATCAGCAGATTCATCTGGAATAACAAAAAACCGAGGATAGCAAAAACTCTTCTCAAGGATAAAAGAACCTCTGGTGGAATCACCATGCCCGACCTAAAACTGTACTACAGAGCAATTGTTATCAAAACTGAATGGTACTGGTAAAATGACAGACAAGTAGACCAATGGAACAGAATTGAAGACCCAGAAATGAACCCACACACCTATGGTCACTTGATCTTTGACAAGGGAGCAAAAACCATCCAGTGGAAAAAAGACAGCATTTTCAACAAATGGTGCTGGCATAACTGGCGGTTATCATGTAGAAGAATGCGAATTGATCCATTTCTATCTCCTGTACTAAGGTCAAGTCTAAGTGGATTAAGGAACTCCACATAAAACCAAAGACACTGAAACTTATAGAGGAGAAAGTGGGGAAAAGCCTCAAAGATATGGGTACAGGGGAAAAATTCCTGAATAAAACAGCAATGGCTTGTGCTGTAAGATCAAGAATCGATAAATGGGACCTCATAAAATTGCAAAGCTTCTGCAAAGCAAAAGACACCATCAATAAGACAAAAAGGCCACCAACAGATTGGGAAAGGATCTTTACCTATCCCAAATTGGATAGGGGACTAATATCCAATATATATAAAGAACTCAAGAAGGTGGACTTCAGAAAATCAAATAACCCCATTAAAAAATGGGGCTCAGAGCTGAACAAAGAATTCTCACCTGAGGAATACCGAATGGCAGAGAAACACCTGAAAAAATGTTCAACATCCTTAATCATCAGGGAAATGCAAATCAAAACAACACTGAGATTCCACTTCACTCCAGTCAGAATGGCTAAGATGAAAAATTCAGGTGACAGCAGATGTTGGCGAGGATGTGGAGAAAGGGGAACACTCCTCCATTGTTGGTGGGATTGCAAGCTTGTACAACCACTCTGGAAATCAGTCTGGCGTTTCCTCAGAAAATTGGACATAGTACTACCAGAGGATCCCGCAATACCTCTCCTGGGCATATATCCAGAAGATGTCCCAACCGGTAAGAAGAACACATGTCCCACTATGTTCATAGCAGCCTTGTTTATAATAGCCAGAAGCTGGAAAGAACCCAGATGCCCCTCAACAGAGGAATGGATACAGAAAATGTGGTACATTTACACAATGGAATACTACTCAGCTATTAAAAAAATGAATTTATGAAATTCCTAGGCAAATGGATGTACCTGGAGGGTATCATCCTGAATGAAGTAACCCAATCACAAAGGAAGTCGCACAATATGTACTCACTGATAAGTGGATAATAGCCCAGAAACTTAGGATACCCAAGATATAAGATACAACTTGCCAAACGCATGAAATTCAAGAAGAACCAAGACCAAAGTGTGGACACTTTACCCTTTCTTAGAAATGGGAACAAAACACCCTTGGAAGGAGTTACAGAGACAAAATTTGGAGCTGTGACGAAAGGATGAACCATCTAGTGACTGCCATATGCAGGAATCCATCCCATAATAAGCTTCCAAATTCTGACACCATTGCATACACTAGCAAGATTTCGCTGAAAGGACCCAGTTATAGCTCTCTCTTGTGAGACTATGCCGGGGCCTAGCAAACACAGAAGTGGATGATCACAGTCAGCTATTGGATGGGTCACACGGCCCCTAATGGAGGAGCTAGAGAAATTACCCAAGGAGCTATAGGGAACTGCAACCCTATAGGTGGAACAACAATATGAACTAACCAGTACCCGGGAGCTCTTGTCTTTAGCTGCATATGTATCAAAAGATGGCCTAGTCGGCCATCACTGGAAAGAGAGGCCCATTGGACTTGCAAACTTTATATGCCCCAGTACAGGGGAACGCCAGGGCCAAAAAGGGGGAGTGGGTGGGTAGGGGATTGGGGGGGTGGGTATGAGGGACCTTTGGGATAGCATTGAAAATGTAAATGAGGAAAATACCTAATTAAAAAAAATTCAAAAAAAAATATTCTAGCTGCCTTGGCTCCCAGATGGGATGGTATATGACCTGGAATTGTGAGTTAAAAGAAATCTTTCTATTGAAGTTGCTTCTGGTCATGGTATTGTGTCACAACAAAAAAGAAACTAACTACAAACTGGTGCCAAGGAAGAAGGGCCATTTTAATGATAAACCTGATCAAATGTCTTTTACACCTTTGCCTATTTTGTAGAAGCATTTAGTATATTGGACTAAAAGGGCATTGAATTCTGGAAGCAAAGCTTATGTCCATTCTAGTGGAATCATAGAAATAAGTATGCCAAGAACACCAATCTAGTGGAGGCCTACATCATATAGTTTTAGAGAGGAACAATAATTCTATTGAGAGCTATTTTAGACTAATATTGGGTGCAGGCAAAGAAAGGAGCAACTGAATTGTTAGTGTCTGCTCTGTGGTCTAGAACAAAGCCTGTTCATTCATGTGTGTGCACAAATGCTCACACTGCCAGACGTCCTCTTTCATGAAGAAACTGGGGGAACCTGGGAACAAAAGTGGCAGGATAGGTACATCCTGCTATCTCCTTCTTTATCCTTAAATTTAAACCAAGAGTGGCGTAATGTTATCCTTTTTTAAAGCATAGACAATAGTGGAAGCTCACAATTATTAACTGTACATAGAGTAATTTCACCTGGATGTAAAATGAAGAACAGAACGCCTCAGAATCATTCCCAAAGCAAACATAGCAATGTACTATGTGCTTTTACTATTTTCAGAAAAGAATGTAGGTCTTCACTTTGAAAACTAATTCGTTATGTTTATTTAGATTGTTTTTGTCAACAGAGATTTATTTTTCTCAAGTCAGTGGTATTGGGTTTAATCATCCATTTGTTACGAAAAGTGAAAACCTAAGACTTCCTTATATTGAAAATTCCTGAAAAAAAAAGAAAAAGAAAACCTAGTGATCTAACATAATTGTTACCTTCTAACCAAACTACTCAAAATTCTATTTGTATTTCTCCCAGGTGTTGTATTTTATCTCAGCCTGGAGATTTCTAACCTACTTAGGGATGCCTGAGACTCATTGCTTCTTCTTTGAGTCAGACCAAAACACAAAGCATAACAAAATCACTCATGTACATTTACACTGCACAAATTCCTTATAGAGTACTTATGACATATTTGGAAGAGATCCCAGCACCAAAACCAAAAAGAAGAGAGCTGTATCCTAGAACTCTGATACATAGAATATTCAAAATGATTGCTAGATAATCTAATCCTGAGCTATCTCCCTTGCCTATCGAATGCCCTTCTCAGCAGTGGGGAGTAGTGTATGAGTTGAGCCAAAGTCAGGTCTCCTTTATATCATTCTTTATCCTACATTCCATCCATAACATACAAAAAAGCTTTTTATCATTTGAATGGCATAGTTCCAGCTTCACTCTGCTCTCTCCAAAACCAATGTCTGTTAGTTTCTCTTTAAGTCAGATAAATCTCAATTTTGACTTTGTATCTCTACACTGACAACAAAGTCAGGATATCTTTCCACCTGAGAAATCCAACTCTTATCTTCCAGAACACAAATATTATTCTGTTCTCATCAAAGAGCTGACCTTATGGAAGAGAGGAGGAGAGCTTAGCACAAGTTGACAGTCAGGTTGGTAAGTTCCTTTGCTAACATTTCTGGCTATGAGCTTAATGAATCTTCAGGAAATTTTCCGCAACAAGAAATCTGAAAAGACTCAAAGATCGTAAATGAGTTAAAAATGTGTTGTGGTTTCATGATAAAACAAGTTATTTAATCTAAACTGGGCACTTCAAGACAAACAAGACCAACTATATAAACTAGATTAAGAATAAAACTACAGTTAGAATTTAAGAGTGAAAATATCTCTGACTGGCTGGAATCCCCCCACCCCCAAAGACTATCTGCTAGCACAGATGGTTCCTGTCTGAAACCACAGCCTCCCCTGCTCAAGGAAAGCTGTCAACACAAACAGTTCCTATCTGAGACCAATACCATCCCCCGCCCCTTCCAAATCAAACTGCTTTCCTCAATTATGAATTCTAAGTTCAGATTCTCTTTCTCAGAAACTCGATCTAATGCAATGTGTTATTTCTTTTTCTTTTAACAATTTTTTATTAGATATTTTCTTCATTTACATTTCAAATGCTATCCCGAAAGTCCCCTATACCTTCCCCCGACTCTGCTCTCCAACCCACTAATTCCTGCTTCCTGGCCCTGGCATTCCCCTATACTGGGGCATATAAAGTTTGCAAGACCAAGGGGCCTCTCTTCCCAATGATGGCCGACTAGGACATCTTCTGCTACATATGCAGCTAGAGACACAAGCTCTTGGGGTACTAGTTAGTTCATATTGTTGTTCCTCCTATAGGGTTGTAGACCCCTTCAGCTCCTTGGCTACTTTCTCTAGCTCCTCCATTTGGGGCACTGTGTTCCATCCAATAGATAATTGTGAGCATCTAATTCCATATTTGCCAGGAACTGGCATAGCCTCACAAGAGACAGCTATATCAAGGTCCTTTCAGCAAAATCTTGCTGGCATATGCAATAGTGTCTTCGTTTGGTGGCTGATTATGGGATGGATCCCAAGGTGGGGCAGTCTCTGGATGGTCCATCCTTCCGTCTAAGCTCCAAACTTAGTCTCTTAAACACCTTTCATGGGTATTTTGTCCCCTATTCTAAGGAGGATTGAAGTGTCCACACTTTGGTCTTCCTTCTTCTTGAGCTTCATGTGTTTGCAAATTATATCTTGGGTATTCTGAATTTGTGGGCTAATATCCACTTATCAGTGGGTGCATAACATGTGAGTGCTTTTGTGATTAGATTACCTCACTCAGGATGATATCCTCCAGATCCATCCATTTACCTAAGAATTTCATAAATTAATTGTTTTTAATGGCTGAGTAGAACTCCATTGTGTAAATATACCACAATTTCAATACTCATTCTTCTGTAGAGGGACATCTAGGTTTTTTCCACCTTCTGGCTACTATAAATAAGGCTGCTATGAACATAGTGGAGCATGTGCCCTTATTACCAGATGGAACATGTTCTGGATATGTCCAGAAGAGGAATTGCTGGATATTCTGGTAGTACTATGTTTAATTTTCTGAGGAACCTCCAGACTGATTTCCAGAGTGGTTGTACAAGCTTGCAATCCCACCAGCAATGGAGGAGTGTCCCTCTTTCTGCACATACTCGCCAGCATCTGCTGTCACCTGAATTTTTGATCTTAGTCATTCTGACTGGTGTGAGGTAGAATCTCAAGGTTGTTTTGATTTGCATTTCCCTGATGATTAAGGATGTTGAACATTTTTTTCAGGTGCTTCTCATCCATTCGGTATTCCTCACTTGAGAATTCTTTGCTTAGCTCAATACCCCATTTTTTAAAATAGGGTAATTTGTTTTTCTGGAGTCCATCTTCTTGAGTTCTTTATATATATTGGATATTAGTCCCCTATCTGATTTAGGATTGCTAAAGATCCTTTCCCAATCTGTTGGTGGCCTTTTTGTCTTATTGACAGTGTCTTTTGCCTTACAGAAAGAAGCTTTGCAATTTTATGAGTTTCCATTTGTCAATTCTCAATCTTACAGCACATTGATGTTCTGTTCAGGAATTTTTACCCTGTGCCCATATCTTCGAGGCCTTTCCCCACTTTTTCCTTTAAAAGTTTCAGTGTCTCTAGTTTTATGTGGAGTTCATTGATCCGCTTAGACTTGAGCTTTGTACAAGGAGATAGGAATGGGTCAATTCACATTCTTCTACATGATAATCACCAGTAGTGTCAACACGATTTGTTGAAAATGCTGTCTTTTTTCCACTCAATGGTTTTAGCTCCCTTGTCAAAGAGCATGCAGTTTTTATTACAATTGCTCTGTAGTACATCTTGAGGTCAGGCATGGTGATCATACAGACTGAGAAAGAAATTAGGGAAACAACACCCTTCACAATAGTCACAAATAATATAAAATATCTTGATGAGACTCTAACTAAGGAAGTGAAAGATCTGTATGATAAGAACTTCAAGTTTCTGAAGAAAGAAATCAAATAAGATCTCAGAAGATGGAAAGATCTCCCATGCTCATGTATTGGCAGGATTAATATAGCCAAAATGGCTATCTTGCACTGCCTTCAATGCAATCCTCATCAAAATTCCAACTCAATTCTTCACCGAGTTAGAAAGGGCAATTTCCAAATTCATCTGGAATAACAAAAATCCTAAGATAGCAAAAACTGCTCTCAACAATAAAATAAACTCTGGTGGAATCACCATGACCTTAACCTGTACTACAGAGCAATTGTGATAAAAACTGGTACAATGACAGACAGGTAGATCAATGGAATAGAATTGAAGACCCAGAAATGAACCCACACACCTATGGTTAATTGATCTTTGGCAAGGGTGCTAAAACCATTGAGTAGAAAAAAGACAGCATTTTCAACAAATGGTGCTGGCACAACAGGTGGTTATCATGAAGAAGAATGCAAATTTATCCATTCTTTTTTTTTAATTAGGTATTTTCTTCATTTATATTTCCAATGCTATCCCAAAAGTTCCCCATACCCCGCCCACTCCCCTACCCACCAACTCCCACTTCTTGGCCCTAGCATTCCCCTATACTGAGGCATGTAAAGTTTCGAAGACCAATGGGCCTCTCTTTCCAATGATGGCCGACTAGGCCATCTTCTGATACATATACAGCTAGAGGCATGAACTCTGGGGGGTACTGATTAGTTCTATTGTTGTTCCACATTCATATTGCAGGTCCCGTTAGCTCCTTGGGTACTTTCTCTAGCTCCTCCATTGGGGGCCCTGTGATCCATCCAATAGCTGACAGTGAGCATCCACTTCTGTGTTTGTTAGGCCCCGGCATAGCCTCACAGAGACACCTATATCAGGGTCCTTTCAGCAAAATCTTGCTAATGTATGCAATGGTGTCATCATTTGGAGGCTGATTATGGGATGGATCCCTGGATATGGCAGTCTCTAGATGGTCCATCCTTTCCTGTCAGCTCCAAACTTTGTCTCTGTAGCTCCTTCCACAGGTATTTTGTTCCTAATTCTAAGAAGGGGCAAAGTGTCCACACTTTGGTCTTCGTTCTTCTTGAGTTTCATGTGTTTTGCAAATTGTATCTTGTATCTTCAGTATTCTAAGTTTCTGGGCTAATATCCACTTATCAGTGAGTACATATTATGTGAGTTCTTTTGTGATTGGGTTACCTGAATCAGGATCATGCCTTCCAGGTCTATCCATTTGCCTAGGAATTTCATAAATTCATTCTTTTTAATAGCTGAGTAGTACTCCATTATGTAAATGTACCACATTTTCTGTATCCATTCCTCTCCTCTGTTGAGGGGCATCTGGGTTCTTTCCACCTTCTGGCTATTATAAATAAGGCTGCTATGAACATAGTGGAGCATGTGTCCTTCCTACCAGTTGGAAAATATTCTGGATATATGCCCAGGAGAGGTATTGAGAGATCCTCCAGTATATCTATTTCAAATTTTCTGAAGAACTGCCAGACTGATTTCCAGAGTGGTTATACCAGCTTGCAATCCCACCAACAATGGAAGAGTATTCCTCTTTCTCCACATCCTCTCCAGCATCTGCTGTCACCTGAATTTTTGATCTTAGCCATTCTGTCTGGTATGAGGTGGAATCTCAGGGTGGCTTTGATTTGCATTTCCCTAATGATTAAGGATGCTCAACATTTTTTTTTAGGTGCTTCTCTGCCATTCGGTATTCCTCAGGTGAGAATTCTTTATTTGGCTCTGTACCCCATTTTTAATGGGGTTATTTGATTTTCTGGAGTCCACCTTCTTGAGTTCTTTATATATATATATATATTGGATATTAGTCTCGTATCTGATTTAGGATTGCTAAAGATCCTTTCCCAATCTGTTGGTGGCCTTTTTCTCTCCTTGACAGTGTCTTTTACCTTACAGAAGCTTTGCAATTTTATGAGGTCCCATTTGTCGATTCTTGATCTTACAGCACAAGCCATTGCTGTTCTATTCAGGATTTTTCCCCTGTGCCCATATCTTCAAGGCTTTTCCCCACTTTCTCCTCTATAAGTTTCACTGTGTCTGTTTTTTTGTGGAGTTCTTTGATCCACTTAGATTTGACGTTAGTACAAGGAGATAGGAATGGATCAATTCCCATTCTTCTACATGATTACTGCCAGTTGTGCCAGCATCATTTGTTGAAACTGCTGTCTTTTTCCCACTGGATGGTTTTAGCTCCCTTGTCGAAGATCAAGTGACCATAGGTGTGTGGGTTCATTTCTGGGTCTTCAATTCTATTCCATTGGTTTACTTGTCTGTCAATATACCAGTACCATGCAGTTTTTATCATAATTTCTCTGTAGTACAGCTTTAGGTCAGGCATGGAGATTCTACCAGAGATTCTTTTATTCCTTGAGAAGAGTTTTTGCTACCCTAGGTTTTTTGTTATTCCAGATGAATTTGCAGATTGCCCTTTCTAATTCGTTGAAGAATTGAGTTGGAATTTTGATGGGAATTGCATTGAATCTGTAGATTGCTTTTGGCAAAATAGCCATTTTTACTATATTGATCCTGCCAATCCATGAGCATGGGAGATCTTTCCATCTTCTGAGATCTTCTTTAATTTCTTTCTTCAGAGACTTGAAGTTCTTATCATACAGATCTTTCACTTCCTTAGTTAGAGTCATGCCAAGGTATTTTATATTATTTGTGACTATTGAGAAGGGTGTTGTTTCCCTAATTTCTTTCTCAGCCTGTTTATCCTCTGTGTACAGAAAGGCCATTGACTTGTTTGAGTTAATTTTATATCTAGCTACTTCACTGAAGCTGTTTATCATGTTTAGGAGTTGTCTGGTGGAATTTTTAGGGTCACTTGTATATACTATCATATCATTTGCAAAAAGTGATATTTTGACTTCTTCCTTTCTGTTCCTGTGATATGATATGGAGTCTCGCCAGTAAGGACACACATGGGTTCTTCTGCAGCATAGCTTTAATGCATCTCGAGAGAAAGATCATCAGCTTCGGGGGGGGGGGGGAGGCCTAGAACACAGGAAACTGGGTCCTTAAATAGGCCACAAGAGGGGTTGGAGACGTAATTCACCCTGACTGGCTGCTCACTATCAGCCCAGATGATGCCAGATGATGCCACAGGACAAGCAGGGCACAAGGAATGGAAAAATACCCCAGCACATACGCAGACTATTTGTTTACCAGTTAGAACACCGGATATCAGCGCCATCTTGTAATGGCGATTGCAAGGGCGGCTCCTCACATCTCCCCCTTTTCTTTTATTTAAAAGGCAACAGGCCACCCAGTACTGAGAGTGGAGATAGAGGTCAAATCCCCAGTGTGCAAAAATAGAGGCATTACACAAAACCTTCTCGCAGGCTCATCACCCGGAGGGGTCTTGGTCCGCTCCCGTGTCATTTTTCCTGGGGGAAGGACACTCAGACACTCAACCTTCATACAAGATGACATGTCTCCCTAGAATAGGCTCATTTTATGCCGCAGAGCCTTTCTACTGCAGTGCTTAGCCGAGCAACTCTCTCGGGCTGCTGAAGCACACTCACTCTATCCTGTGCAATGAGACTAGCCTCATGGGGTGCAAGAGCTGAGTGGCCAGCGACCTATTGCTTAAGTATAGATAACCATATATCAGGGGAGGCACCTTGTTCTAATGCTGCAAGTGCTTGGGCTATTACCATCCTGTCCCTTTTTGTTTGGGCTTTAAGTTTATAGACCATCCAGAGCAAAAGCAACGCTCCACTGCATAGGATCACGGCAAACAAGCCTACCCCCACCCACTCCTTAAAGTAGGAAAATGCAGAGGAAATCCAGTGGAGAAGCCCTTCGTCAGCGAAGGGTCGAGACGCGTAGAATTCACTTGTAGAATAGTAACTCTCAATTCTCGAAGCGTTTGCTCAAATTCCATGTTCCAATTCTGTAACATATAACGAGACAAAGTTTTGACAAATTTACTGCTCTTGTAGAATTTTCAAACTGAACAGAAGTAACACAAAGGCCAGGCATCTTGTATTCACAGCCCAATTGAGCCAACTGCCAAAGAATATCCACTTGCTCTTGGACTAGGCCGATGCGTTGATTTATCAACACCAACCCTCCTTGTATTTGTGAGTTGGCTGTGGCTTGTTTATCTAAAGCCGTTGTGATCGTCATAGAAAGCTCATTAATAGTTTGTGTTGTTTGAATACTAGTAGATAGAGCAAGTGCCGAGGCCGTGACAGAGGCTGCAACCACTGCTGTGGCCACCAGTCTAACTATGATAGCAGAAATACCAAAATCTCTTTTCCCTCGAAACAAAGTCAAGCTATTAGGGGCATCTACAGGAACAGGAACAAATCTAGGCATGCGGGTAACCAAAGCAAAAGGATATTTCTTAGCATCCCAGCATAAGGCATAAAAACATTTTTTCTTGTGAGCAATCTATCTCTATCTGATTCTGATTTAAGCTTTTGTTACTTACCACCCACAAAAACGGGGGCCATACACATACCGGGGTGGCAGTAAAATTTACCTCTTTCTGTTTTTTATATTTAACATTGGATGTAGTCCATTTAAAATTTGAACCCTGTTTTTCATTCTGGCGTGGGGTACTTCTCCAATCAAAGGTCATTTCTCCCTTCTCACTAGAACCTCCTCCAATCATAGCCATGGGGGCAAGATCAGTACAGCTTCCATTAACCCCACAAAGCAACCATTGATCAAAAGGGTTAGTATTAGTTTGGAGGGGGTCTATAGTACTAAAATCATATCCAGCAAAAGTATCATTATAGTCTCTACTAATATATGGGGAAAAGGAAAAATATTTCTCTACTGCCCAAGTATATTTTTTAGCTTGGCAACCTCTCCAAGGTAACATTACATCTTCCATGGACCCTTCCTTGCAAAAGGGTGCCATTCTAGGTTGTGAAGGTGGCTTATTTCCATATTTTCAACTAGGCCACCATCCTCTAATAACTATGGTATCAGCCTTTATATCAGTCATTACGCCCCAAGAGCTCTTTCTTAACCAGGCTGCTGATTGATAATGCAAGGATATACATTGGCTCTTATCTTGTAACGAGGAAATTAACATAAAGCACAGGCTTCCCTGTAGGAAGAAGGTTCTATTTTCTTGTAAAGCCTGAATCTGTTCATCTAAGGGTAAATAAGCAAGTCCCAGTTCTTTATCTGTAGTGAAAAAGCGTGGAAATATTTGTGCATCATGCATAACTGGCATAGGAAGAGGGAAAGTTGACATAATTCCCCATCTTAACTCTCCAGATAACTAGGAACTAGAATTTCCAGCATGAGAAGTATGATCCATCAATATCTTGGGATCTTGTTCCTGTGACTCATTGTCCAAGAGCTGGATCCTTCGAGTGAGGCGCTCCAGAATCCAAAAGGGATTATCTTCCTCCTGTGGAAAAACACATATAGCTCCACTGGATCTTATTAAAATAGGATCCGCACCATATTATTTATTATCAAGGACATTCTTCCACTTGACCATTTCTTTGAGCAATTGAGGCCATTGTCTGTGCCTTTCAGCTGGTGATCTCCCAGCATTATCCAATTTTAAGAAATTAAAAGTAAATATTATAAGGAATAGAGTCATCTTTGGCATCATAGCCTTTATCCCCCGTTTTTGTTTAATTAAATAGGACTTGAGAGTGCGATGGGCACGTTCTACAATGCCTTGTCCTTGAGGATTATAAGGAAGGCCAGTCAGAAGAGTCACATTCATCTGATGGTAAAACTGTCATGAATGCTTTTGACTAACAGGAACAGAACATTTGTTTCTAGGGTGGCTATTCAGCCCAGTCATATATACTATTTAGATTTACAAAATAAACAGCTAGGACTTATCTGTTTAGTCTTTCTTGCCAGTGGCTAACTTCAGCTTAGGAATTTTTTCCTTGAATAGGAGCCAGGTGATGATGCATGTGCTCTAATATGTTGAATATAAAAAGGGTGTTCACGCATCAAAATACAATCTTGTATTTTCATCAAAATTTTTGATACTGAACTGTTAGTCAGTTTTAATATAACATGAACAGTGACTAATTACACTTTCAATTGTTTCTCTTGGAGAGAGATTTTAACTACAATGCTTGAAAAGTCATTATAGTCACTTGTGTATAATTTATTTATTAATCAGAAATTAGAGAAAGTCTTTAAATTGTCTCTGCAAATAACTATCTTTTAAAACCCAAATAAATATAAGAATCCTGAGTTTGTATCTTTTCAGGAGCTATCTGTAATCTTTATTAGTTAAAGCTTTATGTAAACCTCTGTAACACAAAAGCAAATCCTGGGGGTCTTTTCCAGGCAACTTAGGACAATTTCTTAACTGCCCAAAAACAATTTTCTTAAAGAAACAGTATTTTTTTCTTATAAGTTGCATAAGCAATTGCAAGCTCTGAGATATAATATTAACTATTAATATACAACTTAAAGTTTAATTGTTCAACATTTTTAAACACCATCTTCAGCACACAATTTAATTATCTGTGCTGAAACAGGATAAGCATGTGATTTAATTAACATATACTTTTCTCCCATAGAAGGGTTGTTTTTAAATACAGTAAATGGGATGTAAGCATGCATGAAGATACAAAAGCATGCATAAGCAATTTTTAACTTATCTTAGAATGAGTATCAATTTTATTTAAAATGATGGGGTTGGAGACGTAATTCACCCTGACTGGCTGCTCACTATCAGCCCAGATGATGCCAGATGATGCCACAGGACAAGCAGGGAACAAGGAATGGAAAAATACCCCAGCACATATGCAGACTATTTGTTTACCAGTTAGAACACCGGATATCAGCGCCATCTTGTAATGGTGATTGCAAGGGCGGCTCCTCACACCTTTCCAATTTGTATCCCCTTGATCTCCTTTTGTTGTCTAATTGCTCTGGCTAGGACTTCAAGTACTAGGTTGAATAGGTGGGGAGAAACTGGGCAGCCTTGTCCAGTCCCTGATTTTAGTGGGATTGCTTCCAGCTTCTCACCATTTACTTTGATGTTGGCTACTGGTTTGCTGTAGATTGCTTTTATCATGTTTAGGTATGGGCCTTGAATTCCTGATCTTTCCAAGACTTTTATCATGAATGGGTGTTGGAATTTGTCAAATGCTTTCTCCACATCTAATAAGATGATCATGTGGTTATTGTCATGGATTACGTTGATGGATTTCCGTATATTAAACAATCCGTGCATCCCTGGAATGAAACCTACTGGTCAGGATGGATGATTCTTTTGATGTGTTCTTGGATTAGGTTAGGAAGAATTTTATTGAATATTTTTGCATCGATATTCACAAGGGAAATTGGTCTGAAGTTCTCTATCATTGTTGGGTCTTTCTGTGCTTTAGGTATCAGAGTAAATGTGGCTTCATAGAATGAATTGGGTAGAGTACCTTCTGCTTCTATTTTGTGGAATAGTTTGTGAAGAACTAGGATTAGATCTTCTTTGAAGGTCTGAGAGAACTCTGCACTACACCCATCTGATCCTGGGCTTTTTTGGTTGGGAGTCTATGAATGACTTGCTTCTATTACTTTAGGGGATATACAACTGTTTACACCATTAATCTGATCCTGATTTAACTTTGGTACCTGGTATCTGTCTAGAAATTTGTCCATTTCATCCAGGTTCTCGAGTTTTGTTGAGTATAGCCTTTTGTAGAAGGATCTGATGGTATTTTGGATTTCTTCAGGATCTGTTGTTATGTCTCCCTTTTCATTTCTGATTTTGTTAATTAGGATGCTGTCCTTGTGCTCTCTAGTGAGTCTGGCTAAGGGTTTATCTATCTTGTTGATTTTCTCAAGGAACCAACTCCTCGTTTGGTTAATTCTTTGAATAGTTCTTCTTGTTTCCACTTGGTTGATTTCACCCCTGAGTTTGATATTTCCTGCCCTCTACTCCTCTTGGGTGAATTTTCTTCCTTTTGTTCTAGAGCTTTTAGGTGTTCTGTAAAGCTGCTAGTGTGTGGTCTCTCTAGTTTCTTTTTGGAGGCACTCAGAGCTATGAGTTTTGCTCTTACAAATGCTTTCATTGTGTCCCATGAGTTTGGGTATATTGTGGCTTCATTTTCATTAAACTCTAAAAAGTCTTTAATTTCTTTCTTTATTCCTTCCTTGACCAAGGTATCATTGAGAAGAGTGTTGTTCAGTTTCCACGTGAATGTTGGCTTTCCATTATTTATGTTGTTATTGAAGATCAGCCTTAGTCCATGGTAATCTGATAGGATGCATGGGACAATTTCAATATTTTTGTACCTGTTGAGGCCTGTTTGGTAACCAATTATATGGTCAATTTTGGAGAAGATACCATGAGGTACTGAGAAGAAGGTATATCCTTTTGTTTTAGGATAAAATGTTCTGTAGATATCTGTTAAGTCCATTTGTTTCATAACTTCTGTCAGTTTTACTGTGTCCCTGTTTAGTTTCTGTTTCCATGATCTGTCCATTGGTGAAAGTGGTGTGTTGAAGTCTCCCACTATTATTGTGTGAGGTGCAATGTGTGCTTTGAGCTTTACTAAAGTTTCTTTAATGAATGTGGCTGCCCTTGCATTTGGAGCACAGATATTCAGAATTGAGAATTCCTCTTGGAAGATTTTATCTTTGAGGAGTATGTAGTATCCCTCCTTGTCTTTTTTGATAACTTTGGGTTGGAAGTCATTTTTATTAGATATTAGAATGGCTACTCCAGCTTGTTTCTTCAGTCCATTTGCTTGGAAAAGTGTTTTCCAGCCTTTCATTCTGAGGTAGTATCTGTCTTTTGTGCTGAGATGGGTGTCCTGTAAGCAGAAAAAATGTTGGGTCCTCTTTGTGTAGCCAGTCTGTTAGTCTATGTCTTTTTATTGGGGAATTGAGTCCATTGATATTAAGAGATATTAAGGAAAAGTAATTGTTGCTTCCTTTTATTTTTGTTGTTAGAGTTGGCATTCTGTTCTTGTGGCTGTCTTCTTTAGGTTTGTTGAAGGATTACTTTCTTGCTTTTTCTAGGGAGTGGTTTCCTTCCTTCTTTTGGCTTTTTTCTGTTATTATCCTTTGAAGGGCTGGATTCGTGGAAAGATAATGTGTGAATTTGGTTTTGTCGTGGAATACTTTGGTTTCTCCATCTACGGTAATTGAAAGTTTGGCTGGGTATAGTAGGCTGGGCTGGAATTTGTGTTCTCTTAGTGTCTGTATAACATCTGTCCAGGCTCTTCTGGCTTTCATAGTCTCTGGTGAAAAGTCTGGTGTAATTCTGATAGGCTTGCCTTTATATGTTACTTGACCTTTTCACCTTACTGCTTTTAATATTCTCTCTTTATTTAGTGCATTTGTTGTTCTGAGTATTATGTGTAGGGAGGAATTTCTTTTCTGGAAATTGATCCATTCTTATTTCCTTGTACAATGCTCAAGTATAAGTGAATCAAGGAACCCCACATAAAACCAGATACAGTGAAACTTATGGAGGACAAAGTGGGGAAAAACCTCGAAGATATGGGCACATGGGAAAAATTCCTTAGCAGAACAGCAATGTTTTGTACTGTAAGATAGAGAATTAGCAAATGGGACCTTATAAAATTGCAATGCTTCTATAAGGTAAAAAAGACTGTCAATGAGAGAAAATGGCCACCAACAGATTGTGAAAGGATCTTTAGCAATCCTAAATCAGATAGGGAACTAATATCCAATGTATATAAAGAACTCAAGAAGATAGTCTCCAGAAAATCAAATTACCCTATTTTTAAAAATGGGGTATTAAGCTAAACAAAGAATTCTCAAGTGAGGAATACCGAATGGATGAGAAGCACCTGAAAAAAATGTTCAACATCCTTAATTATCAGGGAAATGCAAATCAAAACAACCCTGAGATTCCACCTCATACCAGTCAGAATGGCTAAGATCAAAAATTCAGGTGACAGCAGATGCTGGCGAGGATGTGGAGAAAGAGGGACACTCCTCCTTTGTTGGTGGGATTGCAAGCTTGTACAACCACTCTGGAAATCAGTCTGAAGGTTCCTCAGAAAAGTGGACTTAGTACTACAGGAAGATCCAGCATTTCCTCTTCTGGGCATATACCCAGAAGATATTCCAACTGGTAATAAGGAAACATTCTCCATTATGTTCATAGCAGCCTTATTTATAGTAGCCAGAAGCTGGAAAGGACCCAGATGTCCCTCAACAGAAGAATGGATACAGAAAATGTGGTACATTTACACAATGGAGTACTACTCAGCAATTAAAAACAATGAATTTATGAAATTCTTAGGCAAATGGATGGAACTGGAGGATATCATCCTGAGTGAGGTAACCCAATCACAAAAGAATACACATGATATGCACTCACTGATAAGAGGATATTTGCCCAGAAAATTACAATATCCAAGATACAATTTGCAAAACACATGAAAGTCAAGAAGAAGGAAGACCAGTGTGTGAATACTTCGCTCCTTCTTAGAATGGGGAACAAAATACCCGTGGAAGGAGTTACAGAGTAAAAGTTCGGAGCTGAGATGGAAGGAAGGACCATCCAGAGACTTTCCCACGTGGAGATCCATCCCATACTCAGCCACCAAACCTAGACACTATAGTATCTATGAGCAAGATTTTGCTGACAGGACCCTGATATACCTGTCTCCTGAGAGGCTCTGCCAGAGTCTGACAAATACAGAGGTAGATGCTCACAGCTAACCATTAGACTGGCAATGCAGGAATTAGTAAAAGGATTGAGGGAACTGAAGGTGTTAGAACCTCATAGGAAGAACAATATCAACCAACCAGACCTCCCAGAGCTCCCAGGAACTAAATCACCAACCAAAGAGTACACGTGGAAGGATCCATGACTCCAGTCTTATATGTAGCAGAGGATGGCCTTGTTGGATATCAATGAGAGGAGAGACCCTTGATCCTGTGAAGGATCAATGCCCCTGTGTAGGGTGAATTCCAGGACAGGCGAACAGGAATGAGGGACGGGAAACACCATCATAGAAGCAGGAGGAGGGGGCAATGGATAGGGGCTTTCCAGAAGGGAAACCAGGAAAGGGGATAATATTTGGAATGTAAATAAATAAATTATCTAATGAGCCAAATGGTGGTGGCGCACGCCTTTAATCCCAGCACTTGGGAGGCAGAGGCAGGCGGATTTCTGAGTTCGAGGCCAGTCTGGTCTACAAAGTGAGTTCCAGGACAGCCAGGGCTGTAAAGAGAGACCCTGTCTTGAAAAAACAATATATATATATATATATATATATATATATATATATATATATATATATATATATAGAAATTTTTTTAAAGAATGGAAGTAAATCCATATTTGTCTCCCTACACAAAACACAACTCCAAATGGATCAAAGACCTCAATATGAAACCAGATACATTGAACCTGATAGAAGAGAAAGGGGGGATATTCATTGAAAAGGAAACAACCTCCTGAACAGAATAGCAATAGCTCACGTGCTAAATCAACAAATTAAAAATGGCACTTCATGTAAGACAAAAGACACTGTCAATAGGACAAAAGAGCAGCATACAGAATGGAAAAAGATTTTCACCAACTCCACACACAGTAGAGACTAATATCCAAAATATATAAAGAATATAGAAAACTAGAGATCAACAAACCAAATAGTCCAATTTAAAAATGGGATACAGACCTAAAGAGATAATTCTCAGCAGAGGAATCTCAAGGGCTGAGAAGCACTTAAAGAAATTTTCAACATCCTTAGGCATCAGGAAAATGCAAATCAAAAGGAATCTGAGATTCTACCTTACCCCTGTCAGAATAACTAAGATCAAATCCAAAAGTGATAGCTCTTACTGGCAAAGATGTGGAGCAAGGGGAACACTCCTCCATTGCTGTTGTGAGTGCAAACTTGTGCAACCAGTATGGAAATCAATATGGTATTTTCTCAGAAAATTTGAAATCGTTCTACCTCAAGACCCAGCTGTAGCACTCTTGAACATATACCCAAAAATCACTCCATCCTACCACAAAGATACTTGCTCACCTGTGTATATAGCAGCTATGTTCATATTATCCAGAAACCAGAAACAACTTAGCTATCCCTCAATTAAATGTTGATAAAGAAAATGTGGTACATTTACACAATAGAGTATAACTCATCTATTTAAAAAACATCATGAAATGGGTAGAACTAGAAAAAAATCATCCTGAGTGAGATAACCCAGACCAAGAAAGACAAGCATGGTATATGATCATGCTACAATCCACAGATCCAGAGAGACTAAGTAAAAAGGAAGGTTCTAAGAGTGGCATGCATATCTCACTGGAAAGAGGAAATATAATATATTCAGCAGGTGGACTCAGAGTGAGCTAAAATGGGAACAGGAATCATCAGGTGTTGGGGTGGAGGGAGAGGATATGGCAAGAGGCAACTGGGATTGGAGTGCATTTCAGGAATGGTGAGGAAACCTAGTGCAAAGGAAACTTCCAGGATTCTACTAGTGTGACCCTTGTGAGGACTCCTAGTAATGGCGGATATGGAGCCTAAACTGGATATCTTTTGAAATCAGGGGACTTCCAGTGATGGCACTAGGACACCAACTCAATCACAAAACCTTTGACCTACAATCTATCCTGCCTTCATGATGTGCAGAAGCACTGGAGGCACAGAACTTGTAAGAAGGGCCAATCAATGACTGATCTAATTTGAGGCTCAGGCCCAAAAATGGAGCCTATGTCCAACATTGGTTGGACAACCAGGATCTGGAGGCCAGATAGCCCAGAGACCTAGGATAGAAGAAAAATCAACAAAATGATTCCTAATGATAGTCTGCTATACTCTTAGATAAACCCAATCTTCATCAAAGAGGCTTCCTCCAGCAGTTGATGTGAGCAGATACAGAGACCTGCAAGCAAACATTAGTCTGAGAGATAGCTCAAATTGGAGATCTCCATTGGGTTCCTTACATTGAAGCCAATGTAAAAACTCAGTGTGAGGCAGGGAGAATTTAGGAGCCATAGTAGTTGAAGACACTAAGAGAAAATGGCCCACAGAATCAAATAACCAAGGCTCTGAGGGGCTCATAGAGACTGAAACAACAATCACAGAGCCTGCATGGGTCTGATCTAGGTCCTACACAAATACATTATGATTGTTACCTTGGTGTTTTTGTGGGCTACCTACCAGTGGAAGTAAGAATGTCCCTGACTCTTTTGCTGATCTTGGGACCCTTTTGCTCCTACTGGGCTGCCTTACCCAGCTCTGATATGAGGGTTTCTGCCTGGTCTTATTGTAACTTGGTATTTCATGTTTGACTGATATCCTTAGCGTGCCTCCTCTTTTCTGAAGGGAAATAAAGGAGGAGTGGATCTGTGGTAGACAGGAGTTGAAGGGGAACACCTATTGGGAATGTAAGGAATAGACACAGCAGATGAAATATATCGTATGAAAGAATAAAAACAGGATTCAAAATAATAAATGCTGGTGAATGTTTTGGAAAGTAGGGAGCCTTCATTCACCAATGTTAAAAACAAACTAATGTAAAAAACTATGGAAATCTGTGTGAAGGATTCTCATAAAGCTAAAAGAGGCAGTGGTATAGGGTCCACCTTTGTAATTCCTCGATATACATTCTGAAGGGCTCTGTATTCTACTACAGAGATACATGCTCAACCATGTTTATTGTTGCTCTACTCAAAATTGCTAGGGAATGAAGACAGCCTAGATGTTCATCAACAAAGGAGTAGATAATGAAAACTTGGATAATGAATATATATAATTTGACAAAATGGAAAATGAAATTATAGAATTTGCGTGAAATGGATATAATTGAGAAATACCATAATAAATGACTTATTACGGCCTCAGAGACAAAAACACATGCAAATCTTAGCTTCTATTTTTTATCTGTATGTATTTTGTGACTATGAATGTGAGTAGATACCAGGAAACTAGAAAAGGAGGGAAAAGGAGCATTAAGAAAGATGAGTAAGAGGTAATAAAACAGAAGATATGGAAGTGGAAGGGGGAACACCGAGAACAAAGAGGTTTAAGTAAGAATAGGGAAGTAGGAGATGGCAGAGAGGATAAGCTGGAAGAAGGATCAAGGAAAGTAAATATGTATGAAACTGCCATACAGAAACTTGCTCCTTTGTAATCTAGCTTTTAAAAATTAGGAAGCAAATATTTTTATTGAAATATTTTAAAAGCAAAGAAGGCACAGGGCTGTAGAATTAGTGGTTGTCTTTATGGAATATCATGTGGTGATTCTCCTTGCCATATGCTTGTCTTACAACACTACAAGATATGCACATTAAGAGTGTGAATACTGCTGTATAACCATCAGCATGGGAGAAAAGTGAAAAATATTTCAACCAAACCAGTAATGTGCCTTTCCCTTCAGAATTACTTATTTTCAAAATGTTAAAATGCCCTCTCTACTCTTGTTCTTAATTCTTATTGCATACAGAATAGAAACAGAATATCCCTACTGTGTAGCGTATGCTCTACAGTGTAATGTGATCTCAGGCATTAATGGGGCACAGTAGGTTTGTGTGCAGGCTGCAGGTGCCTGGGGATCACTGTGTGCTTGCTGCACAGAGGTAGAGAGCAGAGTCACTGGGCTGGGAGTCTCTGATGTGCAGGGAAGTATGCAGGCTGGCTTTATTGAGGTGTACTGTGAATCTGCCTTCTTCCTTTTCACCATTGGAGAAGATAGACATCAGCATCTTGGGGCTTTTCCCAGAGTGCTGTCTGTACCACCAGAAGTAGTCAACATTACGATCACTGGAAGTGCAGTTGAGAGAGGCCATGCCTCCCTCTGGAACAATGAGGGATTCTGGGCTCTGCTGCACCTTCTGTTGGCTGTTCACCCCTGTGCAGAAAGACAAAGATCAGAGAAAATAGACTGGACTTATATGGATGCTAGCACTCTAGAAAGATTTTTCCATGGGTCTCCTATCCCTAACTAGATATTAAAAAACATCTGGGTTCCTACCATTAGCCTAGAACCAATATTACAATCCTAAAGAAATTCCCAAACTTACAGTTTAGCTGAAGCCACAGGACCACTAGGGAAATACTAAAGGATTTCATTCTCTCCTCCTTCCTCTTCACTGAGAACTGAGATCCTCAACTCTAAGTTGGTAACTAGAAAAGAGACTCTTCATGACCTCAGCAGCACCAAGCCTTCCCCCAGCCCTTTCTCTACCCGCTCCTCCTCTTCCTGCACCCTCCTCCCCAGACCCCGATCCCAAAGAAAACACTGCCATCTTGTGGACTCATGATAGTGACCAAAGAAATATTCAAACTGCAAACTATTCTAACATAACTACTAAGAAATACAGCACTTGAGAGTTTAGTTGGAGTTTTGAAGAGATATTTGCTCCAAGTTGGAACAGAGAGAGGGGTGAGCCTGTGTGTACACACTCAGCAGATTTTGTCTTCTTTCTCAGGAATAACAGGTATCAAACACAGGCAGTCACTTGGACTGAAAAACCACCTACAAAATGTCAGCATGGAAATCTGAATGAAGTTTTCATACAGCATAACTCTAACCCTTG